>NW_024962265.1:28537723-29110113 GCF_019238085.1 Lagopus leucura
AAAAAGAAAAAGAAAAAGAAAAAGAAAAAGAAAAAGAAAAAGAAAAAAGAAATCTGATAAAATACCTGTCTGAGAAGTCAAGGGCATTGCAGTCTTTCTGTCTTGGGAGCCTCTGTGTTTGTTCCCAATCTTGGTTCTGGACAGCATATACCTGCTCTGCAGGAGTCCCTTACCCCCTGCCTCACTTACTGCAGATTTTTTCATGTTTGATTCAGAAAGGAAAGAGTTTATGGAACATGAGAGCTCTACACACAGAAAGCAGAGAGGGAGGGGAAGGGAAACAGTCTGCCAAGGGGATGGATCAGAAGAAATAAAAATGCTTTTCCTTCTCCAATATCTAAGAAACTTGTGACTCCTAACGTGGGAGGACTGTAACATTGTATCTGATCCTGAAGTTAATTTAAAATGCAATCAAAAAATACTTGAAATGATGAACCTCTTCCAAATGAGTAAGCCATTAAAATGTGCTCAAAGTATATCAGCAGAGCTTAATGCAACTGCATGGTAAGAAAATATTTGGAGTTGCTCTTGTGGGATGTTTGGGTAACATCTGGCATGCTTCTGATAGCAACTTGTGGGTCCAATATGTGCTCAAGAAGATAATGAGGAGGTGATGGTTCTAAATATTACAGTGGTGTCAGTGCATACTATGCTGTAAAATGAGCATTTTAGAGTTCCTGCAGTTTTAATGTGCTGCTGAGCAAACTTTCCCTTTAGTAGGCCAAGTATTTCTCCCAAAGGTTAAGTGGAGAGTCTTATGATATTTGGCACAACAGAGGAGGAAGAGAAATCAGATTTCCAGCCTAAACAGATATATCTTCTCAGAAGATGTCTCTGTTTCAACCATTGCTTTTTAGATGATTTCCTTAAGCCCTGATTTATTACTCTGAGTTCAAAAACTGTGCCTAGTCTGAAGATGCTTGAGAAATACACTCCCTCTCTCCATCGACCCAAGCAGTTGGTGTCTGATGCAAACTGCTCTGGGTAAATGCGAACCAGATGTTCCCTGATGCTGACATGTGACCCGTCCCTCACACCCTCAGCCAGCGCACGTCGGTCAGAGAGCTGCAGAGCAGCACAGGGCAGCCTCAGTCAGCACACTGCTCCAGATCCCACTCACCCCATACAGACATCATCTGCTGGAAATAGCGCCCTGGCCCCGAAAAGCAGAGTCTCTGTACAGTGCTGACCTCAGTCAAATGAGCAAACATGCCAGTCGTGTATGGGATCTAACAGACATGCCAAGCTTGCATATGCTCATGCCTGCGGTCCCTCTGCACCAGCTCTGCCTGCAAGCACCCAGCAGAGAGCCCGTGCTGCTGCACATGGCAGGTCAGGCTATCCAAGAGGTCTGAGATAGGGAAATCTGGAGTCAGATTGTGTTTCCCAACTGTTAATAAAATTTCCCCTGGAATAAAAGCAGAGGAGCTGGCGCCACTTTGTGTTATTCAAAAACCACGAATTTCCTCTCCCTCCAGAATCTGTTGCAACTTCTTAAAAATGTAAGATGTATCTCCCAAACGAGCATCCTCCTCCTTCATAACGCACCCAGGGAAAGTTAGCAATCCAGTCTAGCAGCACTAGCAATGAGAAGAGGGAAGGGTGATGGTGAAAGAGCAGGACACCTTCATGCATGGGAATGCAGTAGTGTTTCATCCCTGCAGGGGAATGTTAAAGGTTTCTGCCGCAGAAGGAAATGCAGATATGAAGGATGATGCTGAAGCCAAGATGAAGAGCATCAGCTGCATAACAGAGGGACAAGAAGAGACCCAGCTCTCAGCTAAGGCTTCCCACACATAGACTGGACTCTTGGCTCTCCCAACACTGTCTTGCTGCTTGTGTCATGTTTCTTGGTGCTGCTGTAGCCTCTACAGTACAGCAGATGGGATGTGGGCATGGCCAGAGCTGCACGCACCAGGGTCTGCTGGCAGCAAGCAGGGACCTCTGCCTCGATGGGGACACCTGTACTTGTAGACCTACATATAGGGGGTGATCTGTGATGTGCCACCACTCAGCAGTCTGCACATAGCCACAAGGTCAGGACTTTATTATTGACTGTAATGGACATGTGCAGGGAACTAGATGGAAAATTGTGGAACAGATTATTTCCCAATTTTTAACAGTGTATGTCACCCTACATCTTTCATTGTTCATTGTATTACTGTCCTCCTGGCCTGAGGCCTCTGGTTATACTGGACTTTATGAAATAGACCTCCGCTATTTGCTGGAGCCTCTGGAGTTTGTGCAATGATTTTGTGCTAAATTTGCTGCGGGCAATAAAAACTAAGAACAGCTGCAAACACAAAGACAAGTGGAGATTTGAAGAGGACTTCTTTCATGCTTTGTCTTGTTATTTCCAACAGGCTGAAAGGCAGGCACCTCCTGAACTTCAGAGGGACAAACAGTATTTGTCTGGAGAGGAACACTGTAAATATCCCAATGCTGGACTCTGAGGTGCTCTGCCAGGTCATTTGAGCCACAGCTGCATACAGGGTGCTTCTTGACAGAGCCTGGGGAAAAACTGGGGCCATCAGACTGAAATCCAGCATTGCTGGACCAGGGGTATGCAAGGTGGGAGCTCCAGCCTGACCACCAATATCCACAATGGGGGGAAGTGTCTGCGGTTAACATATGAGCCCTTTCCTGAAGAAAGAGTTAGTACAACAACACTGGAGCAAGAAGTAGGGCAACCCAGTGCGAGAAATTAAATTACTTTCCAGCCTAACAAGCTTTGCATATATGCATATATGCAAGAGAGATTCTTTGGTATGCTCTGCAATTCATCAATTAGGAGCATAAACTTTTTAGGAGGAAGATTTAAGACTCTGCTAGTTTTAGCTATGTAGAAATGACAGCCTCAGTCTCCTGCATGCCAAGAAAGCACTTCATTATCCTCACAGCTAATATGCAAACATTTTTAGCTCGTACTCAGGACAGCACTGATCACATCATTCAGCTGTGGCTCAAATGGTACAGGCAGCATAAATTAGCAGCACAGTGTACAGCTAGATCCGTCTGTAAAGAAAAATGTGCTCTCAAATATGCATGAAATTCCTTTCTTCAGAGTGACTTGCTCTGTTTAGCTATAGGGAATTTAACTGGCAACATTTCTAATAAGATTAAAAATTTGAATTTTAAATAACAACTCATGATTAAAGAAATCAAAAATAACACAAGAGTCAACGCATCACATCACTTCTCCTGTTTTCCTATTAGTAACAGTATATTTAGAAAAATAGATACAAAAAATAACTGCATGCTTTGTCCTGAACAAAACACTAGAGGAAGACACAGAACCAGGAACAAACCTTATGGCAAATGTAGCTACTAGTGAGTGTGTTTATCTGCAATTATATATAGACACACACACATACACAGAAACAGAACCAAACCAAGCCTTCAGCCTGAGGTCTCAAATGCAGGAGCAGGATCTGTGCACTAGCACAGAACTGCTGCTGTGTGTTATTGGGGTTCTGCAAAGGGCTAGAAATGCATCTTGGTGGGAACAGAACCAAAAGTCTTATTGTACTGGGCTGGGGGCACACCAAATCACAGAGAAGCCTGTACCACATTACAAAATCAAACCCCAAAGCACCCTCTGCAAAGTGGCTTTTCGTCGTTGTGCCAAATTCTGCCTTCTAGCATGGAAAATACCATTGGCCTGATAAGAAGCATGTGGTGTGGGGTGTGTAGAAACACTTGAATACATAGAATCATAGAATCGTAGAATTGCTCATGTTGGAAAAGACTTTAAAGATCAAGTCCAACCACGACCTAACCATACTACCCTAACTAACAACTCTCCACATCATGTCCCTGAGCACCACATCCAAATGGTTTTTAAACACATCCAGGGATGGTGACTCAACCACTTCCCTGGGCAGCCTATTCCAGTGCTTAACAACCCTTGCTGTAAAGAAGTGTTTCCTGATATCCAACCTAAACTTACCCTGGCACAACTTGAGGCCATTTCATGGTTGTTTCAATATCTGTTCGTAGGGCAGGAACACTAAAACAGGCTAGCTCACATTTTCAGGAAGTAAAGCTTCTGAAAAACTAATTTTCCCAAAAGAAAGTTGTTTCAGCTAGAAATGTCAGGTTCATCCAAAGGGTATGAAACAGTGTTTGTGGTATATAGAACAAAACACGCAGAGAGAAAAGATACTGAACAGCACAGAATTGCCTATAGATTTATTTTAATGAAAATTTCATGACTCTCACAGCTTATATATAATTTATTAAGGTAGTAACAACATAGCGCTGATAATAGAGGGGCTTTTCTGTGATTATGGGCTAGGTGAGCTTTTCAGATAGCTGGAAGCGTGTTTCCACTTAAGAGAAAAAGTCCTCTGCATGTCTCTGCTTAGCCAGGGGTGTACGTTGCTGCTCAGAACAGAGCTCTGGAGTTCACTTCCTTTGCTTCATCAAAAATATTCTGAATGTTGAATTTCATATGAAGCAATGCTGTCGACAGCTGGCCAGGCAAACTCACTGCAGAAGGGTGCACTTCCAATCCAAAGACAAGCTCCCTCTTGTAAGCCTCTCAGCGCTCTCCTCCATAGACGCATCAGGATAATCACTCTGTTAATATTTGGCTGCAGAGTACCAAATATACTCAAGCATATAAGAAAGAATGGCAACGAGACTTTAACCCTAGCACAAAAGTTGGGGCTCTTAAGGTAAAAGAATCTCTTTTTGCTGTGCACACTCTGGTAGCACTTTTGAGCTAGCTCTATAACAAACAAACCGCTTCTGTATTTTCTCTTTGAGGCAAAAACGATGCATTTTTCCTCTTTTCCACCCTCTCAGAAGCTACCAGCAGGGATTTGGCTGACGAGCTGAAGATGGTGTTCCTTTTCTGGCTGTAGTAGTAATAAACTTGAGACAGAAAACTGAAGGGCAAAAATACTGTGTAAACCCGCATGAAAGGGGCTACTGGTGGCTGCTTGCTTGGCCTTGTTTGAGTGGCAGACCTTCGAGGAATGCAAATAGTAGCAGCACTTTGTTTGCTTTAGAGAGGTGTTAAATAAATATTTTTACAAGCCATTTCTGCAAGACATTTTAAGTACAAAACACTGAAAAGAAACTTGCTGCCCCCTGATTTCACTAGCACAAATGTCAGTATGTTTTCTGCACCACATTGTTAATTGTTGCAGCTTCCAAAGGAACATCACAAAACTCGCAGGGAATGATGAACTGACCGTGGGCATCATTATCAATATCAATAAAAACCACCAGAGACAGCTGACGTGCAAAAAGGATTTGATCCCACTAAGGCTGGGTGTCTGCTGCTGCTGTGAATTACTCCAGGCTTTTGCGTACAGAAAATGCATGAGCTTTCTGAAAGTTCCTTGCTTCTGTAAATCAGATTGTAAAATAAGACCATGGAGCAGGGATTTCAAAAAGAGCCTTTCAGTATTCATGAATGTGAGATTTTGCTTTCCAAAACAAAATAGGAATGGTGTGCAAGACAGAAATAGCTTATTTTATTTCAGATGCTGTGAGAGAGAGCAGAGCGGGTTCTCCATGCTGCATGCTTTGTTTAATTATACAAATAAGATTTGAAAAACATATGTGGACAAGAAAATTTTGTTGCAGGAACTGAGAGAAAACACACACACACAGATTAAAGAAGGAAACATTTGTTTATTAAAAAGGAAAAGGTTCTGGATGGCAGCTCAGTCAGACATGAGACAGATGAATGTATGCACAGCTGTTCATGTTTAAAGACAGAATATAGACATAAATACAGTTAGATCTTTGCTGTGCTCTGCTGCTACAGTATTTTTATACAGCCAATTCAAAGGAATATCTGTCATAACTGAACACGAGGAGAAATTTATCAGAAACAGAGCCCAGATTGCTTCTCCAAGGCCAGGATAAACAAAGACCAGAAAAGCCTCTCAAGCTTTGCTATTGCAAAATAAACTTAATTGTGCAAAAGAAAAACCACCTTCTGTGGATGAGAAGATTAAATGTCACATTCAGCTCCAAGACAGATCGCTTGTTCTTCTGTTTGAACAAAACGCACAGGGTAATTTTCCTCTGCTCTTATCACAGTAACTGCCCTGTCTGAAGGGAAGCCAGCACTGTGAAGCAGGAATGCACTTTAAAAGCAACATCTTACTTTTTCTGTGATCTATTCAGCCTATTTCCAACGCACAGCAGAGACAGGGAGGCTGATGAGATCCCTCTCTTCCTCCCCCCACTTCTATATTTTCTTTAATACAACAAGGTCATCTTGAAAAAGGCTGAGGAGGTGATGACCAGCTACTGCCAGAGAGCAAAGCAGGAGCCAGACCAGCAGTCAGGCCTTGGGCTGCAACTTCTTGCCCATGCCTGCTGCTCTTTAGCCTTGAGGACATTGCCTCCTGTTGGCTCTGCCAGCTGGCTTCAGTCCTAATTTGTGTGTGTTAAGTGAATCAAATACTACAATTAGTCAATAGTACAATAAGCATAAAGGCATCTAATGCCAGCCTGTGGCATTCCATGACTCAAGCACCACATCCACAGGAGAATAGGAAAGTGCACTGTGTCATGAAAACTAATTTCTTTAAAGGGTTCTGGTGTTCTTTAGAGGGGTTCTTTAGAGTGCAATTGGGAATTGGTTCAATTTATAAGTAAGTAAATAAATAAAGCCAACATACATTTATTGCTGACACGGAATCTCAACTGCAAAGCATATATAGAATGCTCATTTTAATCATTATTTCCTATTAAAAAAATAAATGATCTTGCTTTAAAACTACTTTTGGATACAATTTTTCTGCTCTGCTTTTTTATAATGTAAGTTTAAAATATTATAGCTTATTTCCATTTTACTTCCAATACAAGTGTGGTTTTGACAGCTGCAGAACATCAAATTTCAGGAATCTATTTGCTTCTTTATGAGAACATAAAGCAACCACCCTTCACACATTTGCTAATCATATTTAAAATCCTGGAAAACATTGAAAGCATTTGCAAGGTAGCAATATTTTATACTGGGCCTGAATTTCTTAGGGATCTCTTGTGTTTCTATCAATGAAAATGCAAAGATGTAAAACCCCTCCAAGTTATGTGCAATTTTTATTTCAAATAGTAAATAAATCTGAGATGCTAACCACATTCAAGGCTAAAGGACTAAAAAACCCAAAAAAAACCCACAAAGCTTCTTTCATCATCTCATGTGCCTCTTGGATATTACAGAAAAATATACAGATGCCATCAAAAATCCTCATAGACAAATAGACTTGCTGAAATCAATAGCAGCTGTTCCCCTCAATGTTGGGTGGGCTGTTTGTACAACAACCTACATCAGTCCTACATCAAACACCTGAGTGTATTCTGTTCCTCTGTGCAGGGAGGGGGCACAAAAGGGCACGAGGACAGAGTGCTCCAGCATGATTTCAGCTATGCTGGAGACCCAGTGAAGGACAAAAGCTAGGGTTTCTGGCTCCTGATATCACTGTAGGGAAAACACAACCAGAAGAAAGATTCTGTCATAATAAGATGTAACAGGTCGTAGGCAGTATGCCATCATTTCAGTGTACACAGAGTGACGTTTCATTAGCTGAAGGTGAGCAAAAATGGTTTTTTATACCTAGTCCATTCAACATACAATAGTCAGCTAAGTGCTCTATGTGCTAATATGCATATAAGTTATGTCTTGCAAATGTTGATCAGATTGAACACGTTATAGAGGATATCCAGGGGAACATATTACAATCCTCTCTAGCTATTGTCATTGCTCAGTTAGTTCATTTTCTTCTTATGGATGAGTGATGGGACAATTCAGTGTCTCCTAAACCTCCAGGAAATCTGGAGAGCCACTTGCCTGTGACCAGCAGTGCCAGCTTGGCAGGCACAGACCCACTTGGTGGACTCTTCAGCCTCTTGCTCAGAACCCACTGTTCAGGTAGGATCCCACTCAGTTGGGATGCTGTGCACATTTGCAGCCACAACAGTTGGAAGAAACAGAAGCACGATACTGTAAGCACAGCCCATAACTAACCTTTTATTACATGAACCTATAAACACATCAGCATCACCAAGTTTCCAAATTCATCAGAGTCAATCGTGAAGCTCGTGTTTTCCTTAAATTCCCCTCAAGATGAAAACTGACCAGTTTAAATGGAAGGATTGATTAAGCACCGATTCTCAGATAAATCAGAATCATAATATGAAGAATTCATACAATGTCAGAACATGCAAGATTCTCCCTAAACTAGGGCTGAAGACCCCCAAACAAGCTCCCACCCGCTCCTCCCCCTTTAAAAAAAATAATCTTAAATGCAACGTTGTTTCATATAGAAGTTGCACTCAGTCAGAGGGTATGCTTTAATTATAGAAAATTTATTTAAATTAAAAAATTATCTGATAAGAATATGCTGTGTTGAATATGACGTGAAAAGACACTTTGATAATGGATTTTCAGTGATTTTGCAGCAGAAGAGCTGAGCAATTCCCAGCCTGTAATCACTATTTCAGAGTTGAAAAGAAAGCGATCCTCCTGTAGGTGGAGGTAGATTGCAGCTTACCTCCTGCCAAAGCAACCATTGAGGGATCAGACTACGAAAGAATTGATCTGAGGGTAGCAGAGGGAAGAGGAAGAACTGAAGTAGATTATTTCAGTGAATGATTTACAAGCAACCTCCTCAAGAAAGGTACAGATGATCACTGTAGTAGGGGCATGCTGATGTGGAGTTTACACCTCTGAAGTAGGATTTCCTTCCAGGGAAAAAGTCTGCATGACTATAATCTGTTTGTGCAGCAGTTATTCCAGTACCTGTATCTATCATGGCAAGGAGGTATTAGTATCGTAATTATTCTGTGCACAAACAGAATCACAGAATCACGGAATCACAGAATCACCCGGGTTGGAAGGGACCCCAAGGATCATGTAGTTCCAACCCCCCTGCCTAGCAGGGCCACCAAACATACACATTCAGATCAGGTTGCCCAGGACCCCGTCCAACCTGGCCTTAAACACGTCCAAGGACGGGGCATCCACAACCTCCCTGGGCAGCCCATTCCAGGGCCTAACCACTCTCCTAGTAAAGAACTTCCCCCTAACATCCAACCTAAATCTTCCCTCCTTCAACTTAAAACCATTTCCCCTAGTCCTGCTGTTATCAGCCCTTTTGAAGAGTTTACTCCCCTCCTGGGTGTAGGTTCCCTTCAGGTATTGATAGGCTGCAATGAGGTCACCCCGCAGCCTTCTTGACAAACAAGTCAACATAGTTTTGCAACATTTTGTGCTAAGGATTCGATTAAAAAAAAAAGAAGTATACAAGTACCATTCACACAAGCATATTTATTATATAAATACTTTATAAATTACAAGACTTTAATTATAAACATAAACATTTCTAGGAAAATAATGTTTAAAATTCTTAATAACTTTTACAATTAATACAAGGCACATAGTGCAAAAATACATTTCTGATGCAGAGATAAAAAAATAATTATCTACTTGTGTTATCTAAAATGTAGCTGCTTACACTTATGTGGTACAGTATTGTTTTTAATTAATACATATTACTAATTTATGGTTAGCTCTTTGTGGGTAAAAATCTGGTATAGTTGCCATTTGATCTACCGATTTTACCAGCATAAAAAACAAGTATTTGGTTTACAGAATGCACATTGTCAGAAGTATGTATAGTTATCCATTACATCATATAAGATACTAGACATGGAGAAAATTCTGCTTGGAATACCTGAGTATTTCCCCTGAAACATATTATCTTTGTTAGCACATAATTCTACAGTTCTGGACTGTAAGGTAATGCAAAACAACAAATCCTTCCCCTCTATCACACAGTTACTTTTCTGGAAGAAATAATTGTGATTAGCAGATGTTAGAGCTGCATTTACAACCATTCAGAAATCAAACTGAGTCAAAGACGGACACTAGCCACACTGTGAGTATGATGCTGCCCAAAGTTTTCACTAAGGTTACTGATTGAATTGGAATATAAAAGGGAGACACACTAGTCATTACTAATATACCACTGCAATAAGGTGTATGTGGAAAGGGTTTAAGTAAATGCATGTTCAGACAATCACACAGAAGGTGATATGGTCAACAAATAAACTGCTTTTACAGTATATTTGGTTGAGAGGCAGGGATTAAAATCAGATCTCCAAGCAATACTTCTTATTTTCTCTTCCTGTAACCACAGAAATACTAAGCATTAAATGTTTAGCATGTGCTAGAGAGACTACAAAGGTCAAACCACACTTTTCAGCATTACTGCTAGTATTTGAGCACCACGAAGGATTTAATGAGAGGGACAAGGAAAAATGTTTTTACTGACAGAGAAACACACACATCGATAGAAACTATCTCAGGAGAAAGAACACTGGTTATGTACTTTCCTGCTGAAAATTATTGACATTCTTAACAGAATACACAAAGTTGCACGTATTTGACATTACCAGCTGTTTTCTCTGTGTAGCGATCATTTCCTTTCCTTCCCAAATTTTAGTAGAGCCAATCAAGAAAATCAGTGCAGAAAGTACTGAATATTGCAGAAAGAATTGCACTGGCTAATTGTAAGTAAAAAATGCAGTTATGGCACAGTTTAAGGTGTTATGCATGTTAGCAACATGAGTGCAATTTACTTGCTGACGTTTCTACTTTACAAAGAACGGAGGTCTCCCCATTAAAACCTGAAGGTTGTGATTTACACACTTGTTAGCCCATAAACAGGCAGTACCTCCCTGAATAAACACCAAAGAAAACAGGAAGGAATTCTCAGCAGTGAGCATTACAGTAATGAGCATTACAGAGATGAAAGAATTAAAAAATATGTATATACACAGCACCTACAATTTGCACCTAAATGACAGATGTTCCTGCTTTGATGTTCTTACCACATCAGAGTTCTTACTTTATTTGAAGCTGGAGACCAGTAATTGTGTTAGGAATACACTTCCCACAAAACCCTCCACATCTTCCATATATTTTGGTACCATCCTAGAAATTAGACAGAGAGAACAGTCAATCAAGAGAAGCTGCTGAAATCTCAGTTGTATGAAATGCTTCTTGAGGTTTGCACACAATAGACATTTTACAGATCAAACCTACAATTACTAAATCTAGAGATGATAGCATTTAATTAACAGAACAGGCAGAGAAATCCTTTATCATCATTGTTGTATACCTTCCACTCTAGCTTGGTATGCAGTATTTTTCTTAACTGTGCTTGTTTACTTCTCCTCTTCAGTTGGTCATTTGGTTTCCACTATGAGACAAGTTGGAAGCAACTCCTGCAGTATGTATCTTCAATAAAATGGTATTTTGTATAAGGCAATATTAGGTACCTCCAAATTTTCAATGAACCCAATCAATGTGACAATAGGCTTTTAAAACCAGTAAGAGAAGGCTAGGTAGGCAGTGCTATCTGGATTAGATTCCAAGAAGTGTGATTAAACATGTTGTGATATCTTTAAGATTAGTTTATCAGGCCTCATACTGAACTTGTAAGAACATTTAGATAGATCAGTGGCCTTGAGCACTGTATTTTATTAATAAATAGCTTTGCACTAAAGAGTCATCATCAGCACATCCAGAGGCATAATATTTTACAATAGCAGGTAAATAAAACAGTATTGACTTACATGGGATTTGTGTATGTCAGCGGTTGCATAGTTGCCCTGAGCCATCCACCTAACAGTACTGGATAATCTCAGACCTGTACCGGCCAAATTAATGCTGAACTGGCCCTAACAAAACAAAAACAAAAGGTAAAATACAGAACTGATAAACAGAGTTCAAAATACTAAAACACTTAAATATATAGCTTAGGTTATATCTGGACATTAAGTACTCAAAGATGCATAGCTCTCCTGGTTTAGATACATCAAGTTATTTCCTATCTTTTGACTCTCGCGACACAAAAGCACATGAACCAGTTATTCTGTAGTGAGTAGTACCTGTTTGCAAAGTCTGAGTGCAGAACTGACATCAGTTGATTAGGCTGGAGCACCTCTTCTATGAAGAAGGGTTGAGGGAACTGGGCTTGTTTACCTTGGAGAAGGCTCCGGGGAGACCTCATTGCAGCCTTCCAATTCTTGGAAGACAGCATATAAACAGGAGGGGATATGACTGTTTATAAGGATGGACAGTGATAGGAAAAGGGGGAATGGTTTTAAACTGAGACAGGGGAAATTTAAGTTAGATATTAGGAGGAAGTTTTTCACTCAGAGGGTGGTGACGCACTGGAACAGGTTGCCCAAGGAGGCTGTGGATGCCCCATCCCTGGAGGCATTCAAGGCCAGGCTGGATGTGGCTCTGGGCAGCCCCATCTGGTGGTTTGACCCTGCCCTAGTAGGGGGTTTGAAACAAGAGGATCATTATGGTCCTTTTCAACCCAAGATGTTCTATGATTCTATGATTCAATGATCAGTTAATTCAAATTATTTTAGCCTCCTTGCTACATATTTAAATTAAATTTACAAAAATTATGTACATGCAATATGCAAGAGTGAGGCTGATTTTCTTGAAAGACATTTCTAAGTGCCTGAACTTTTAGGAGACAACACGGTCAGGTCCTGATGTTGTCTGGAAATTGGAGATAAATCACTTCTTAGCCATCCAGGTCTCAAACCTTTGCACGCAAACTGCCCAAGCATCATTATTATATCATCTCCCATTTCTTTCTCTGTATACTTTATAACATAACTGAACATGAACATAAACGGAGGATAAAACAAATACATTTGTTGCTAAATAGTATGCTTTGCTATACAAACCATTCAAAATATTTTATTGATTCTGAAGTCCTTGCTTATGCAAATAAATAGTCTGAAAATGATCTTCATAACACAGATGGTTCATATGAGGACAAGAAAAATAATTTAAAAGCTAGTAAACAAACCTGGGAATAGAAAATGATTAAATTATATCTACACAGAAGAGCAATGTGTGGAAAAGTAAGTGCTACCTCCACAAAGAGCCTAAGTGTTGGTTTAGGCAGAACTCTAATCTGAAAATTTCCAGCCACCCACATACAATTCTCAAAGGCCTGGATTTCTAATTTCAGACTATAAAAATTGCTTAAATCCCAATATCAAATGTTTAGCAAAGATAAAATCTCCATTATGTATTTCAGCCTTCATATTTTATTTTTAATATTGCCAGTGATATATATATATGTATACAAAAGATCTGTGTATGTTTAATATGTTTTATATGTGTAAAAATACATCATTCAGTGTTTACTCTTGAAAGTCATTGAAATTCCATTCTAAAAATTCAGTCTTACATTGTTTGTTATGGCAGATTTGTTTCAAGTGCATTTCTACACAGATTTGATATGTTGATAGCACTCCTACGCTCAGGATGCACTAACATAAGCAAGTATCGATTGGGTAGATAGTTCTTTGAATGCTGGAAAAGGACATTTCCATGAATGAATAAAGCATCTGGAGGAAATTCATACAAATGGTGTGGAATGTTTCCCACAGTTAACAGGCCCAACGTAAATACGTTCATAGGGTTATGTTTTGTAAAAATAAATGAATGAATGAATGGACACTTTTTGTCTGCAGGGGTTTAACACAGGGTTAGTTTCAATGCTAATTCACAAATGAAAATACATCAGTGCAAAAAACACATAAGCAGAATGACTTCCTGACAAAAGTTACTGATCACAAGTAGATATGTACTGCACCGAGCCCAGAGTCTGAATGTTGAAGGTATTCAATACTGTAAAGAACTGCAACAGTTTTCTTGCCAAAGGTTAAGTTTGCCTAACTTAAGCACTTCATTTGTACCTAAGTTGGTAGGTCTCTGTCTGCCCTTGAATGCATCCTCCCACACAGCCTGTCTTAAGCTTAAGCATCCAGGTTAGATAGACAACAAATATTCGCTTCCATTCAAGTTTTGAGCTTATTGGTTTTATCTTCCTTTATAATGAGTGAAAATAAATATGCACTTCCAGAAGATGATCTTGAGGTCATTATCAGACACCTTAGGATATCCTAAGGTTTCTAATGTGGTAAGAGTCTATGAACCATTTTCTAGGGAATCCCATTTCTTCCAATAGACTTCAAAGACAGCATTGGTTGACTAGATTATGCCAGGGCTATAACTGCATTAGCAAGGAGTAGACTGCAGTATGAGCAAAACTGTGAAGTGAAAAAGTCAAGAACCTCATGTCCATATACAGTAGACAAATCAGATTTTACACTGGGCAAACTCTCATCTAGTCCCATAGACTGAGTTCTCATCAGCAGTTGGAGCACATATGGCCCTTCTGGAACTCATCATTTGATTCAGTTTCATCCAGAGGGCATCCAGTTCATGCGTCCCAACACTGCTCCATGGCATGAACCAACAAACAGAAAGCTGGGACACAAAGACATTCACTTGAGAAGCCTCAGCCATTCCAAACTAAAACACTGACATTGAATTCAGCAGCTAAACAAGGTTGATTTCCTCTGGTAGTTCTCAAAGGCATACAGTTCATGGTAGAAACAGAAAAAAGCAGATGATGGAACAGAGGAAGGAGTAAGAAAAAGCACTTATTAATGTCACACACACACCAGGCAGAACGAATTTCAGAAATTTAGAACCTTGCAGCACTAAATCAGTAAAACTTTTTTTCTTTTTTCAAGGGGAGAGAAATCATAAATACCTGAGGACATCTGGCAGCACTGTAGCAATCTCCAGCTGTAGCAAACGGAACTGCTCTCCCAAGTATAGTCTGAGCAAAAAGAAAATCTGTGGCTAGAAAACAGAAAATTACTCAACACCGAAAGTACTGCATTCGAATATTAGAATCTCAGGTGAAAACAGTGTGAAAAAGACAATTTTTTTTTTTTTTTAAATAAACTATGTTTTACATTGTCCATTCCAGCTTATGCCACATGAATCAAATCTACAAGCCCAGTTTGCTCTTTGAGACACAGTGAAGATAGGAGGATATGCAGCTGGACATAGCTCCACATGAGCTGGCTGTGGCCCAGTTTGCCATCTTCAGGCAGTGGCTTGAAAGTGTTGCAAGATTTCCAGTCCCTTTAGTCTGAAAGGGACTGTGTACAACATGGCACTATCCTCAACCTTCTCAAGAAAAATATGCCAGTGAATTAGGGGAAATGGAATAATGGAAACAAAATCTTTAAAAGTGAATCTAATTCATATGTAAATTAAATAAGCAAATGCAAAATTCAGGTCATTTGACTACTTGGGACAGACTAACATAGGAATTGTTTCTCTGTTTCTTGTGTGTGTTTTTTTTTCTTCTTTGATATTTCCACTGAAGCCATAAGGAAAACACAAATTTTGTTTGTCAGGAATGGCATTACTAGATCCACAGTGAATTGAAGTGATAATTCTCTAATCACAGCCGTGCACAATATCAACAGAAGGCTCACACTGGCTAAAACTGCCAAAATGCTTACTTTTAATTTGCATGGAGGCGACATCAAATCTTATTTTGCTAAAAACCGTGAAGCCAGCTGCAAGGTAATCATTTCGACAGGCACAGTCTTGCCTCCTGCTTCCATTGAAAGGACATTCATATGGATTCTGTAACCTAGAGAATAGCAAAGATTTAGTTTTCCATTTGACATTTTTCCGTAACAGAATACTGTAGTGAAAAATAATTGTATTGCATTATGCCACCTACAGAATATTAAACAATTACTGAACGTGAAATTCAGCTATTAGCTCAGCTCAATCAGTGTGGATTGAAGCCATTTCTGAAGTCAAGATAGAAAAAAAAACAAAACATGATCATTTATTGCAACTATCTCAAGTCCAGCTTGGAAATATCCACATTTCTGCAGGTGTGTTTGTAAGTCTAGATATTCAAAACAGAAAATCGAGGAAAATAAATTATATTAATCTGTTCTTACCACAGGTAAGTATCATTCTACTGATTTATTTTGGAAGAAATAAATGCACTTAATGAATTTACAAAACCACTTTTTTTTTTTTTCTTACCTGAGTCCATACACTTCGGAGAAATTGTCTGCTTCTCCTTTTACCAATGTCAAATATTCTTTGGGATTGTCTAAGTGCATGTCTGAACAATAGATCTGCAAGAGCAAATATAGACCTTTAGCAAAATCTTTATGAGAAAAGTATTACTTAATAAAATTGTGTTCATAAAAACTCAAATATTAAGCATACTTTTATCATCCTTCCTTTAATGTTGAGTAGGTATTCACCGTCTTTTCTCATCCCTTTTCTAATCTGGATATCTTTGCAGGTGGTAATAATTTCACCTTCAAAATGAATGATTAAATCATATTAATATTTCATAGATAGAATGCATTTTTAGTACTTAGTTTCCCGTAATTATGCTCTAAATATGTTCATTGTTTTTGTATAAATCGGCTCGGAAAACATGAAGCTCATCTAACAAGTACAGCTGTCACTTACATTCCTCTGCATGGCAGATCCTCCTGATATCTGGTTTTAAATGTGGCAGGCACAAGTCACTGGATAAGCCATTTTCAGTCATGCACTCTACTGTTCTCTCCTTTACCCCTGCTCCACAAGACACTGAGCACTAGACAAGGAGAGCAATCAGCAGTTAGTTTAGAAGGCAGTTAATAATTGACAGAAGTATTTCAGTGAATGCCTTGGCAGCCATTTGTTTTTGAGGCAGGTAGCAAAAATCAGCTTGCACATCTGTACTCACCTTGGTCCACTTCCCCACTCTCCAGGTAGCTGCTTGTGAGCATCCTTTGATATTACAGTAATAAATGTATGGGGAGGGTGTCACTGGGCATTCGCGATATGCCACACTTCGAAGGCCATAGGTGTGCTTGTTTTGAACAGAATGGATTCCAACACAGTATGTGATCCTCTGTTGGTAATCCAACCCGCAGCTGGCTGAACACTAGAACAGAATCCCAAGTATTGATGTTATTCCTGTGGAGCACTTCTCACAGCATTGCAAACACAGATAAGTCATTTCCGACCCTTGTTCTGGCAAAATCATATAACCTGATGCACGCCATATTGGTTAAACAGTGTGCAGAAGTTGAGGTCTGCTGCAATAGCGCACGCAAGGAGATAGGACATTGTATGCAGCTCTTGTCAGAGCTTACAGAGCAGTTCCCTCCCAGCTGCAACGTGCACATACACATACACATGTCAGTAGTGCAAGGAAAACAAGAGATTGAGCCCACATTTCATTTAAATCAAGGAAAAGATTTCTGTTTGCTTCAGTGAGATTGTCCCATAAGGACATTTCCCTGAGAGTCAGCAGAGGAGCCCTGTGGTAAGGGGCACTCTAATTCAGATGAAAATATGCTTTTTTTTTTTTTTTTTTTTTTTTCTCTCTGAACGTTTTACAACAGTATGATACCATTCAGTGTAAAGTTACACAAAAGAGATGTAAGCAAAATCATTAGTTTACCTGTGACAATTCTCCTGTGAGCACAACATATTTGGAGGGAGCTCTCCTGCAGTTTTTGATGGATGGAGGTTTTGTGGCAGGATTGCAGAAGCTTTCATCCACTTGGATCTGGTTTTCATCCACACACTTAACCTTCTGGTGTATTTCCTTTCTTCTATATGACGTCGAGCACTGAGCACGGGAAAAACAATCACAGTTTGTGTACCTAAACAAGTTATTTACAGAGTAAGGCTATTTGCCAATTGTCACACATCATTAAGGCCCACACAGCAACAACCTATATGAAATCTGTTATCATTGTTGGACTGAATTATGTACTGAATCAAAATCCCTTTGTTTTTAGTGTTCAGATACCTCCAATCAGCTGTAAAAAAAAACAGAATAGCACTTCATGACATGACACTGTAACTGGTGGGTGAAATGGAGCAGAAAATAAATATGTCAGGCTAAATGATAGGGTAAGTGAAAAAGCTCTTCTGTATGAAAAGTCAAAATAGGATTTCAGTGAAACATGAAACGAATAGCTTGGTCTTGAAAACAAAACGTAAGGAATCCCTAGAAGCATGTACACAATATTACACTGATAGAGCAAAAGGAAACAGAACTGCTCTGGACGCTGAAACTAACCTGTTGTGATGAAAAAGGCAGGCTCAAATACACAAACTCCAGCCTCAGCAGATGCAATAACCAATACCATTGCTTACTTACTGCCTGTTGATTCTAGTCAGAGACCTGAACATAATTTAACAGAAATTTGGACCAAGTCACAGTCAATTAGAAGACTTGCCAAGCTTTGATGTGTAGGTCAAAGCTATTGTTCAAATTCTAATATTACTGAGTCAAAGTGGCAACCTGAAGTGCAGAAAACAGATGCTGTAAGGTAGAGCAGCTCTGCTAGATATAACCTCCAATATTATCAAATTTCCTTGAAAACCTTGAAGAGACTGCAAGATCTTCTTTAGGTGGTCCATTCCACTACTTCAGTTGTCTTCAATGAGAAAACGTTCTTCACAACGTCCAGTGAACCTCTGGCTTCACCTTCCTCCTGTTGCATCTATATACCCCATAGCACTGTGAAGCCTGGTTTCATCTTGGCAACTTCTTTGCAGATATTAGAAGGCTCCTGCCACATTTCCCACAAACTACCACTTCTCCTGGTCCCTTCAGCCTCTGCTCAGCAGCAGGTGCTCAGCCCCCGTCAGCCTGCAGGATTTTTGCTGAATGTGCTCCCATTTCTCAGTGTCTTTCTTACACTGGGCCACCAGAACTGGGTGTAGAAGCTAGGCAAGATCTAACAAGTGCTGAGAAACAGGAGATGATCACTTTGTTTGTTCTCCTGGCAGTATCCCTGTTGATACAGCCCAGGAGGCTGCTGGCCATCACTGCTCCAGGAACACAACTGGCCTACTGGAGGCTGTCACCAGGCTCTGGGCTGTTCCTCCTTAGGGGGTCTTCATTCCCCAGACTATGTTCCACTTTTGTTTTGTTGAAATTCATAAAGCTGTTGTCATTCTGTTCTTCCATCTTGTCTGGGCCACCCTGATGTCAGCCCTGCCTTCCAGCTACAAAGTGCTCTCCCCATGTTGGTGTCCTCTTGATGAGAAAGCATTGATGCCCAAGGAACAGCTTTGCAAATTTCACTGAGGTAAGTATGCTTTTGAAAGAAGCTGCAAAACGTACATGTGGGCTTACAAACCTCACCTGATGAAAAAGCCCTGAACAAGCTGAGAGCCAAGTAAACAATCTTTATGATGAAAAGCTTTATTTATCCTTCTATTCTCTCCATGTGAACAAGAATTGAAGGGTAAAACAATCAGTGATATGTTACTGACATGGAAAAGCAACAGTGTTAGTACACCAGGGAACAGCCTCTCGTCACTCCTTTAATTGGCAGGGCTTTTTGAGAAATAAAACATGACAAAAATTCTATTGCATTAGGCAGAAGTAAGGTGCTAACACCCAAGTCTTGCAACCCCCTAACCTTGCAACCAGATTGATTCCCTACTTTCGTGAAATGGTGAGGCCACAAACAGTATGGCAGAAAGTCAGAGAGAATCAGGAATGTAAACAAGAGCCCAATCAGAAGATCAGAAGATCTACATGCAAATGTACCTCAGCAGTGGTGCATATGTCCATTAAGCCTTTAAAAAAGCCTTTAAAAACTCCAGAAGGCACACATGTATGGACTTGCATCAGGGGATGGAGTGTGAATCCAGTTGGCTGGTGTAGCTACAGGAATACCTCATCTTTTAATGGCATGGAACAGCCCAGAATATTAAGCATACTAGGGATAATCCAATCATTAGGCAATGAGAACAGGCAGAAGAGCACATTATATATTATTTCGGTAAGGATTCTTATTTTTAGTATGAAAATGCATATTTGATATGAGAATGTAGGGTATTGATAACAGCAAGCTTCCCAGCTGTGAGCTTTGTACATATAGATCTGGAAACTTTTCTGATATACTGGGACCAGTGGAGTAAGGAAATGACACATGAGCCCTCAGAGCAGAGACAGCTGGGCAAAATATTCCAAATTTGAGTACATAGTACTCAAAGGGGGAATACAGGAGGGGAACACAGATGGATAAGTACTTGAAGAACTAGTATTAATGCAAGATATGCGGGGTTATATATGAATCTGATGAGAAAGGAATTGAGCACAGGAATTTCAAGCAAACAGCAATAAAAATGTGGAAGAAGTTATGAAGTAGTGAGATGATGTAGTGGAGCATGGTGCATTTGTTGTGGAGACCAGTGAATACCCAGCTGGAATATGGAAGTATTTGATAGGAAAGGAAAATCCACTCTCACACACCAAAAATATATTTTTCTGGTAAAAGAACATTCAACTGCTATTCTGCAATGTAATGGCTACTAGGAAGGTATCCAAAAGTGAAAAAAAATAGGAAAACTCTTTGCATCAAATATAGATCAAAATTGAAAGTGTTACTTACATTCTCCCATCCATCTGCCAGCCAATGGTACTGCGTGCAGGCAGGCAGCCAACAGGGCCTGTGGTCAGCGGGCCGTGCATCGTGGTTGCACATTGCTTCACTCACTTTACCCAGGCCCTTCACCTGACAGTAGACATCCCTCTGCTGAATCCCCACACCACAGGATACAGAACACTAAAAATGATCGTGTAATTGTGAAATGAAACAGTCAACAGAATGGGGTACATCTCCATTATTCAGCATTCTTGCACTTCACTGACTCTGCTGTATTATCTGAATAAATTTATTGTGGAAATGTACATTCGAATTAAAATAAAAGATATGAGATATATCCTGTAAGATATATGGAAAAAAAGATGCATCCACCATGCCTAGTTTGCTCTGTCTCCTTATCTTGCTTCATAGTAGGAATAAAATCAGTGTATGCACATGCAAACGAGGAGTTAAAGATTTTGCGAGATCACACAACTGAAAGTTTAGAACTTACCTCATTCCATTATTAAACTAAAGAATGACAATCTTGCCTGTTTTTTTAAAATGCAAACATTAAAATAGAAAAGAAAGAACCTCAGTATTTCAATGTAGAAATATCTTGCAAATGGTGCAGCCTTTTGAAGTAGCACTAAGTATTTCAAATCATGATGAACTTAAAGGATTCAAATCCTACCTACCCTACATCTCTTTTCCTTCTTCTTCGTCAAAGTTAGCTTATTACAATGCCAGGATATGCTGTAATAAACATTCCATTTTACCCCAGTCAGAAGCACAACAAGGCCCCAGAACCCACCCAATGACTCAACATAATCATGAAGGAGAAACCAATCTATCAAATCACAGAATAACAGAATTGCAGGCGTTAGAAAGGATCTCAAGAAATCATCAAGTCCAACAGCCTGCTAAAGCAGGTTCCCTACAGTAGGTCACACAAGTAGGCGTCCAGATGGACCTTGTGTGTCTCTATGGAAGGAGACTCCACAACCTCTCTGGGCAGCCTGTTCCTGTGCTCCATCGCCATAAAGAAGTTCTTCCACGTTTGTGTGGAACATCCTGAGTTCAAGTTTTAGGCCATTGGTCCTTGTCCTATCGCTACACATCACTGAGAAGAGCCTGCTCTCATCCATTTGCCTCCCACTTTCCTTTAGATATTTACAAACATTAATCAGATCTCCCCTAAGTCTTCTTTTGCCCAGGCTGCTCCAGGTCTTTTATCATCTTTGTGGCCCTCTGCTGGACTCCTTCTGGAAGGACTGGCCAATGAAATGTGGCCAAATTGAGATCAGTAATAAATAGCACCCTGCCTTTTATCACCACTGTTTTGGAACTGAGCTTACAACCTGCAATAACTAAAGGCTCCATATTATCTTCTAAAAGGTCAGTCTGGGTCTTTTTAATGATTCAGAGAATCATGGAATCATTAAGGCTAGATAACACCAGAGTGTATCTCTTTCTGTAATACTACTTTTACACTCGCCGCTCAGGTAAACTCATAGAATGGTTTGATGTTGGGAGTTGGAAGGGACCTCTAAGATCAACTAGTTCCAACCTCCTTGCTGTAGGCAGGGACACCTTTCACTAGAACAGGTTGCTCAGAGTCCCATCCAGCCTGGCCTTGAGTGCTTCTTGAGAGAGGGTCTGGACAGCTTCTCTGGACAACCTCACCACGCTCACAATAAATAATATCTTTCTAATACCTAGTCTCAATCTACCCTTTTCCAGTTTAAAGCCTTTTCTCGTCCTTCTGTCACTACCTGCCCTTATAAAAAGCCACTTCCCAGCTTTCCTGAAGTACCCCCTTCAGGTTCTGGAAGGCCTCTATAAGATTCCCCCAGTGCCTTCACTTCTCCAAGCTGAAGAGCCGCAGCTCTCTCAGCCTGTCCTCATAGGGGAGGTACTCAGGGTATGGTCTTTAATGCTTGGGTTATTAGCACAGACCCAATTCTTCAAGTTAATGGGTTTTTTATTCTTGGTTTTCAGTTGGAGTGTTAAAGCCTAGCAGTTTCTCTGGCGCTTAAACTTAGATGCATCAGTTTCATCAGGACATGTGAATTAGTTCAGTTTCTCAAAAAGAGAATAAAATACCTATTTAACCATAAACATAAAACCATGTTTTATGAGTTAACACTGGAGAACATTCTTCCCCTTTGTAAAATCTCTGCTTGTAGCCCATTTTGGGGAGCAGCCTGATCTTTATTGCACCTCTTTCTCTTGACAGCCAGCAGTTCAAACTCTCTGTGTATCTGCTAGTACCAATTATTTATCAGTTCTTTTTTTTTATTTGGTTGGGGTTTTTTTGTTTGTTTTTTTGTTTGTTTGTTTTTCTGAAGCAGGAATTTCTATTGTAATTCTGAAATTTTTCACTGATGGCTTAATACAGGAGAGTGAAACTAAAATGAATCACATAACCAAATGAATCACATAACCAAAATCTGTTCGGAGCATTTCATACTATCGCTGATCTATTTCTTGTAAATTGTAAAAGACAGAAAGAAAGACAGAAAGGAAAAACAATGAACTTTCAATTTCTAGATTTAATCTTGCTGACACTCCCTTTCACTGAAGCAACTATGTTATGAATACGATCTTGCCAAGTACCATTATAGAAGAGAAGAACAAAATTATGGCAATTTTACATACTTCTTTCCATCCGCTGGCTTTCCAGGCAGGACATCTTCCGGCTCTACAGATTTTGTATGTCCGTGGTTTTTTTAAATGTCTGCAGTTTTCATCCTCTATTTTAGCCTGGAAGCTATTAAAACAATGCACATCACGATGCTTCAAACCTTTCCCACAGGAAACAGAACACTGAAAAGAGAAGTATATTAATTTACTGAAAGTTTTGAAGTAGTAAGAAAATAAGAAGAAACTTCAGAGTAGGCCAAATTGGACTCTAAGGAATAAGCTACTGTATTATTATGCCATAATATCTACTGCACACATCTGAAGTCACTGCATAAGTTCTCTTGTACGGAGCATTATTGATGAGATGTCAAACATCAGTCACGTATTGTTCATTCATTCATATACTCATTGAGCTCAGCAAGCCATGCTGACAGCTTGCTATTGCAATCTCATGACACCCTCTAGCAGCCTTCTGTTTTTAGTAAGCATATTGCTGTTTTCATGTAAGCATTATGCTACCCATGGTTATTATAAGATTTAAACAAATACAAATGCAGATCGTAGGTATGCATATGTATCCATAAGGCTATGAAACCATGCTTGTACTGACTCCTGCCTTCTACGAGTCTTGGGTATCTTGCTGTATGATGCACAGAGGCAAGGGAAGATGTATTAAGTAGTCATTATAGGTTACAGCACATTACTCAGAAGCATAACCCTGCCCCTTTCATCCCCTGGCTCTTCTGTTTCCTCCAGAAAGTTGCTGTGATAGACCATGCTGCCACTTGAGCATCCCTCTCTCCAACATGAAATCAACAGAGCTGCAGATGTATTTTGTGAAACACCAGTGTGCAATGGATATGATTAGAGAGCAGATGACAGATATTTCTCTTCCAAAGAAAGAGCCATATCTGCACTACCTCCTGGGCTGCAGTGAGGTTGGAAGTGAACTGTTCAGGCTGTCCATGTACCTGCAGAGCAGAGCACTCTCAAATGAAATGGATACCATGAGCTTTTTAAACGGAAGCACTAAAGTCTCTTTTTTTCTTCATATACTCTTATCATTAACCTTTCTATTTCAAGATATAGTATCAAAAACTTCTGAAGAATGGAGATACCTTCTGGAAATTTTTCTGTCTGGAAAGAAATATGCATACTTTACCCTACAATTTACCTGTAATTTATTTCACACTTGCACAAACACTTCCTTTACAATCAGCTAGAGAATTAATACTCAAAATTTAATTTCTAAGTGGCTGTGAAAAAGAAAAAGGATTTAAATATAGATTCTCTTCCTAAGTACATTCTCTGCCTTTTGTCTTACATTGTTACCTATGTCACTAGCATTACACACTACTTAATTAAGCATTTCTGAATACGTAGGCTTCCTATTTTCTAGAAATGAAATTCAGCACATATAGTTTCAGTGCAAAACCTGGATGGAAATAAGCTTTGAAAATACAGAAATATGCCTTTTCCAGGAACAGGCTAAAAAAGCAATTCCCCTTATAGTACTCTGGTAGTACAGCAGGTGAGTCAGTCACCTTGCAAAACACAATGATAGACAATATTTAATGCAACCAAGGAAGGAAAAAATGCTCTTTTTTTAAGACATTTTTTTTTTCCCCCTCTCTTTAACCTTTAGAAAAGCAAATGCATTCACTCTGGATGCAGACTATCTAGGATCATCTGTGGAAAATTCAAGAATGCATCTAACTGTACCTATTCCCCTGGAAACAGGATGTAATCTGACTTCATTCTATAGATAATATATAAAAATAGCTCTGAAAGGGATTATCAGTTCCCAGTGTGCCTCAGCATCAGGTGCAGGCAGGCTCAGCTGTGTTCTTCACAGGACAGTGGCCCACTTTCAGCAAGAGACATAAACTGCTCTTGTCCCATACAGCTTCTCAGTGTGACTCCTGACAAACAGGGGAGCACAGAGCCTTCTAACACAGGGCAAAAACCAAAGAAAGGAAAACGGGTCTGCTGAGTGCTGAATTGGAAGCTTTAATCAATATGAAGTTGGGGTGTGTCTTCTAGCTTCTCTGTAAAGATGGATTGTAACTGCTGCTCAGCTCTTTGAATGAAAAATGTAGGTTCCACAGGAGATCCCAGATGGGGAATCCCAAGTCTCTAGAGACATCTAAATATAGCTTATGAGGTATCTGCTGTTGCACTGCATTCCCATCATCTGTATTTTCCTTAGAGTTGCGTATTGCACACACTGAGTTAGGTACCTGCTTGATTGGCCTCCTTTCAGCTTTAGATCATCAGGATTCTGTGATTGCATGGAAGTTCCATACAAATGTGAGGAAGCATCAGATTCTCTCCTGAGCTGGACAGAGGTTTTGTTCTTTGCTCTGTAAATCACTCATGTCCTTTTACTGAGCCTAGCCTATAGCACATTTTGTACAAAGATGCATTTTGCCTTTCTTGAGCCTTTACTCATCCTTGAAGCTCCTAATGCATTATTACGCAGTTTGTGGAATCTCATCCTCTCACTGCCTGGTTCCCAGTTTTGTGAGATGCTCTGGTAATGATCTTCCCAAGGCTTAATCCTTCCAACTGAAAAAGTCTACCTGCACTTCGATCTCCTGCTGCTTGACTTCCTTCTGATCACTAAGTTTGCACATGGTCAAGACTAATGTAATCCTTGCAGTTCAAGACGTCTATGAAGTGGCTTCATTTGGATAACATTCCACATGATTAGAGACTCATGGAAAGCACATTCTCTCATATATTTTCTGCAGATTGCACATGTAGAAAAAAGGCTGTAAGAATTTTAAATCTCAAAATAAACACAAATCTTTTAAAAAGGGTACAAGTTGAATAAAAGTATCCCTGTAACCATTTTGCACAGAAATTCTAGCACTTGTCTCAACATTGGCTAAAGTAATATCTCCCATATGCCTCATTCTTTTAAAAACATAAAACTGCAGTAAAAAGCTGGACTTGATTACTATTGTTCAAAGCCATTCCATGATGCTGGTAACTAGGATTCATCTGTTTGGCTTTTTTTTTTTTTTTTTTTCATAGCAATAAAATTCTACGAGGATCAGCCTGACAGAAATCCTGGTGCTTTCTGTGGTACAGACTGATTCTCAGACAGGCATGCCATCATCATCTCTCACCAAATTAAGGCTTTGTCTGCAGCTGACAGATGTAGTTTCACAAAACCTCAGTAAAGGGGTTTTTTTTTTTTGATGATTTGACTATTGATACTATTTCATTTCAAGTTTGTAGACTACGGATTATTTGGTGGTTTTTGTTCTAAATTTTCCTAACCTTTTCTTTCAAGGCAGCATTTTGTGGAGCTTAGCTGGAGCTCACTGGGATTCCAGAGAATGAAAAATAAACCAGTAAATGAGAAGCATGTAACAAGTTCTCTTTGTATTCACATTAGGCATAAGGAGATCTAACAGATGAATATGACCAAAAGTATTGCTTTGCCACTAAAAAAGGATAAAAGATATTTTAAATGTGTGCTCTAATACACATTTCTTCTCTTGTTTTTGTTTTTTTTTTTTTTTGTTTGTTTGTTTTGGCAGGCATTTCTGCAACTGGATAGAAAGAATTTTTGAAATGACAGATTTTAAAATGGCAGCCTCCCCAGAGCAGTGGTCATAGCACTGAGTTTGCTGGAGTTCAAGAAGCATCTGGACAATGCTGTCAGACATATTCTGGTTTTAGAATGATCCTACGTGGAGCTGGACTTGATGATCCTTGCGGGTCCCTTCCAACTCAGGATATTCTGTGATTCTATGATACAAAAGAAAATGTACAAACCTACACAATTAAACAGTAGTTGAGTTATCTGAAAACTGTGTTTTGATGATCTTTTGGTTAGCCCAAGAGTCTATTTGGTCTCTTTTAAAACTAAGCTAAATACAGAGTGGGAACACTACTGCACAAAACACTCATAAAGCACATCTTTGAGCACTACTCAGTTGAGAGTTGTTTCAAATTTTCATTTGTTGTATCATAATTAGCTCTTCTGTACTAGCCACATCTCCCCAAGGTTCCTTGTGATGCTTCAGCATGAAACAAGTATTTTTCAGCTGAAATCACTCACAAAGTTATCCTTCCCTTTAAACATGTAGAATACTGTCAAGAAGTAACACAGACTCTGGGATTGGGTCTCCCTGAATTCACAGATTCAGTGTCACAACTCTTCACTACGACAAGCACAAGCACTTGTACTATTAGCTCAAACAATCAGAAGGGACCAGGGCTTGAAAAGACCAAGCAACCCATCACTCCTGAGAAAGTATATTGAATTCCAGGAGGTATGTATATGATTTATTTTTATTTCTAAGCTACACACATTAACTACAGAAGTTACACTGAAGATTCTGAATTATCTCATTGAGTATAGAATCGTTTAAAAAGTGTTATATCAAAGTTATTGTAGATGTCTTGATATGATTTAACTAAGTCGTCCTTGCAGCTGCAGCGTGTAAATCTGTTTCAGTAGTTTTAAGGAAGCTGCTTTTGCAACTACAGCAATGAAAGGGAGGAAAGGCAGGCTAAGAATGACTTTGCACTCTGCATAGCAGGGCAGGAACCCGACACATCAGCATTCTACCATTCTTACATTGGTTACCATTGCTTACAGGGTGTATCGTGCACGTGAACACCTGTGCACACCAGACCAGTCCCAGTGTTTGTGTACAAGATTGTGGAGTACACCACAGAATGACCTAACAGTAAGTCTGAATGCTGCAGCTGAGAACAACAAAAGGCAACAGCAGCTCTTTCTGGGGTCATCTAACTTCTCCATAGCCACGTCTTTTCTGCAAAAGGATTGTGGACTCTGTGGTCCATGGATAGGCAGCCTTTGTCTGTCTCATAAAATTACAATTTTGTTTCAACTTCCATTTGAAAAAATGACCAATTTCTGAATAAATATTTTTCAAATATATTGATTCAACATCATATCACAGAATCAGAGAATGTTTGAGCTTGGATGCGACCTCTAAGTTGGTCTGCCCCAGCCCCAGCTCAGCAGGGGCACCCAGAGCAGGGTGCCCAGGCCCAAGTCCAGGTGGCTGCTGAAGGCCTCCAAGCCTGTACCAGTGCTCCAACACTGCACAGCACAGCAGTGCTGCCTGGTGTTCAGAGGTAACCTCCTGTGCTTTTGTTTGTGCCCATTTCTCCTGTCCTGGCACTGAGTACCACTAAAAAGAATCTGGCTCCATTTGCACCTTTCTTTATATTATTTATATTGAGATTTTTTTTTGTCCCCCAGAACCTCCCCTTCTCTAAGCTGACAATTCCCAGCTCTCTCTGCCTTTTTTATAGGAGGGGTGCTCCAGCCCCTTAAATCTTCATGGTCCTACACAGGACTCTTCCAAGTACATCCAACGTATCTCATGTGCTGTCAGAACAGATGGCAGAATTGGAGTGAGTACTTCAGGTATGGCCTCATCAACAGTGAAGGGGGGTATAAATGAGAAACAAACTACAAACATACATACACAGAAAAAGTGGAGATGAAGAAGGAATGAAGAGGATCAAAGACAGACCTTCTAGGGTTGATGTAGAGAGCAGGAAGGCAAAGCTGCTATGTGAAGGAGCCATATGGAATCTACTAGGAATGTGTGTTAACATCTTCCTCTTAAAAACAAAGACATCCCAGTTAAAAAAAAAAAAAAAGACACATAGATCAAACCTTTCCATTATATTAAAGTCAGTCCCATCAGGACAGATCTTGAAGGGAAGGGAAGTTGATTTTTTTGCCTTCAGAAATCAAATTCTGCTAATGATACTAGAGACATTTTAGCATTTAAAATTGCAACCATGCGGTCCAGATTTCTTTGTCTCGTGCAGCTGGAGGTAGTGTTAATAAGGGAAACCTTTCAGCAAAACAGCAATCTGCCTAGATGGCAGATGAACAACCATATTCTGTGCAGCTGTTGGAAAAATCAAAATTGTAACTCCTGAAGTTCCACTTAATGATCATCCACTGAATATCATTTATTCTTTCGATTTGTGAATAGGTTTCAGTTTGGCTTATTTCTGACATCTCAGCAAAGCACTTCCCATTACTTCAAACTCAGCAAAATCAAAACAGAAGACTGTTGTTTGAAATCCCTGTCAAGTCTTTTCTGCTCATGACAGATATCACCATTTCGCCCATCACTGCCTAAAGCCTGGCATCATTTTTAATGCCAGCTGCAGAGCATTTGATTTTACTCTGCCTCTATCTTTAGATCCTGTTGGGCCCTCACTTGTACAAGTGTAAACTCAAATAATTGTGCAAAGTACTGCACTTTACAGGTGTGCTACTTCAGCTGTCCTCTTAAAGAAAAACATTCAGAAAACATTTATTTGTAAGTGAATGATCATACTATACTTACTATGTAACTACTTCTCCTGTATTTTCAAAGTATGTTTATTTTCTCTACAAATGTAAAATACATTGTTAGCTTTCATTTTAAGAAATAATTAGTTTACAGCTTATAAATGACAATTCTATTGTAGAGATTTAATAACAAATACATTCTACAGCTAGAGAATTTACCAATGTGTGTGAGTGTGCACATGGATACCACACAAGCTCAGATATGAACTGTATCCTCCAAAATCTTTTTAGTGATTTCCCTCTAGGAAACTTGCTTTAGCAATGGAGCTGGACTACGTGATCTCCAGAGGTTCCTTCCAACCCCTACTTCTCTGTGATTCTCTGGCTTTGTTATTCTGACCAGATGTTTCTCCCCATTCAAAAGAGAACCCAATTTTCTTTCTAGATCAAGTCTAACTCATTTTCTTTCAAAAGAAAAATGATGTGCCTGATTTGTTTGGAGGTGACTCCAATACTCCGCTGCAACAAGGAGTGTGAAAATTCCTTATGCCAGGAAAAACCTGAAGCTTGAGATTAATGAAATAGCAACCTTTCACATAAATTTCAGGTGGAGTCTAAAAAATCCTGATTGTATGATTCAAAAAGGAAAATCTTAGCACAGATAATATTTCATAACAAGGAACCAAAATTGACACTGATTTTGGACAAGAATAAGTTCATATGGCTCACAGCAGAGGTTACCATTTCCCCATTTTCCATACGAGTACAATCCAAGCCACTGGGGAACAATTACAAAGAGAACATTTCACAAAGATTATGGACATTTCAGTGTGAGTGCTGATGGAAGACTGTGGCACGGTATAAGAGAAGAAAAGGAAAGCAAGATGAACAGAACAGTGGCAAAAATGAGGACATTACTAGACTTTACAGAATAGTTGAGTCAAAGTCCAAAATCATATTCAGATGTCATGACTTCTCCTCTAGATATTATTTTTCTTTCAGGTCTCAGTCTTCTAAGAAGACTCTTAGATACCTGGACACAACATAACCCACAGGATATCCATCTGTTCATGCGAGGCATGCTAGTGCTATCCCACAACAGTGAGATGCAAAGACAAGCCTTGTGCTAACTGAAGGTATTTTCTGATGCTATTAACATGTTCTTGATTATTATGAATATTTAAATATAGCAGTCACTACTTCACAAGTAGGTGATTAATGTATTCTCCTTCAACAATGACAACGTCTCACATTTGGTATCTCATTTAACACTTCTTTTAAAGGCTCTATTTCATCTCTCTGTTACAGTAAAAAATCATGTATAGTTACTCTTCCTGCCATACTTTCTCTCAATTAGAATCCTCTGCATCTGGTTGCCACATGAGAATCAGAAAAACAATGGGTATTTCTGTCTCCTTTCAGCAGCCATTTGGCAAGATCTGCTGTCTCACGTGCAGGTCTTAAGACAGGCCTCAAAGTGTCACTGAAGGGTCTGCACATGCTTCAGCTAAGAACTTCACCATCAGCTCTCATTCCAGTAGCATTATTGCTGTAATTAATCAGAGCATATATTAAAACAATGAGAAGTATGATCAGCTTACATATTTGCTGGGGGAGAAGCAAGAGAGGTGGGGGAGGGGACAAATAAGCTGCATTGCTCAATCAGCATTTCTGCAAGAGTGTATCTGGTACATGTGTCTAACTTTTATCACCTTTCAGCTGCATGATATATACAACGGAGACAGATGGCTGAGGAAAAGCAACAAGCAAAAATACAAGAACAGCAGGAAATCAAAGACCAAACCCAGTCAATTCTGCCTCACCACTCCTTCTGAAATTACTGGCAAACAGGAACAGAGGTAGAACCTCACTTTCTGAAAAATTTTCATCTACAGATACACGTTTGTGTTAAATTCACAAGATGGAATGATTATTCTGCTCTTGGGTTCTTTAGGAACCTCCAAAAATATCCAGTGCGGGCATGTTTATCACTGCATTGTTGCAGATGGCAAAATTTTGTCTTGTCTTAGCAAGTCTTACTCATTCTTTTTTTCCACACAAACATACAACCCAAGTAACACCTTTACCTAATTACATGAAGGCAGCAGGACTGGAGACAAATTATGAGAAACAAGTATCAAGAAAGAAGGAAGGCAGGGATGGAGATAGGAGACCTTAGGAAATATAATGAAAGCCAAAAGAAAAGAAACACTTTTTTCCCCCCTCATTTCCAATAAATGGCTAACTTTCCAGACGCACTTCCCAAAGGGAGAACAAGGGGTGCACTCAATCAAGTCAGCAGTTGTGCATGCCACCACACCCACCCACCTCAAAAATAAAACAACACAAACCCACATACAAAAACAAACAACCACCCAAAATTATAACCCAAACTGAATTCATGATTACTGTCAACAACAAGACACGGTTTAAGGGTGCATCACAGGGGGTGCAGCTCATGCCTCTTGAGAAGCTTGGGAAAATTGAGCAAAGGCCTGGTAATGACACAGTCTGCCTTCTCACTGAACAGTAAAGCTTGCTCATTAGGAGTGACTTTTTATGACTGGATCTTCACAGTAAAAGATGGACCATATTTTTAATGACAGAGGATCTCTTGGTGTGAGGTCTACACTTTCAGAAACAGAAGAGTTGCACAGAAAAAATAATTTGTTTATATATTTTTCGCTTTTTAAACTTCACTTTATCTTAAGATACAGGGTCTTTTCAACAGAATACAAAAATAATGAGATAACAGTCACACTATGGCAGACCAATTTTAGCTGATTTGCAAAAAGGCAAACATGATCAAAAGGAAACATTGGATCTCCATAAATGTAGTCTTTGATTTATCATTTTCAATCACGTGAACTGCAGCAAAACAGTAGCTCATAAATTAAAGCAATATGTGTTATGTGTCATTTCACTTTTTTTGATTGGATTAAAAGTTAAGGTTTTGTATATGAACTTTCCAAAAAAAAAGTTGTAAAATTAACAGTGTATACTGGGACGACACGGTTTTGTTAAAAACATTTCAAACTCTTTAAAAGCATCAAAAATATAATTAAATATCAGCTAAAGAATTGAAAGAAAAAACCAACACACTTTAAATATTAATTGGGCAAGAATATGAGTTTACAAGTATAATGTAGATAATATGAAATGCATTTCACCCACCTTTGTATGTGTCTTCCAGTTTATCTTCAACCTAAGACATTCTTCTGTATATTTTCAATTACTTACAGACCAATCTTTCCAACACTGCACGCAGCCACGTGCATAAATGTTAGCAAATATGCAAGCTTCTGAAGGACTAATTCATCAGGAAATCTAAGTGCCTAAGTCTGCTCTCACTGAAGTGCAAGGGCCATAGATACATTCATGTTAGCACATCTACTGATCAGTATAGCAGCCTACCTTAGTGGAGCAGCCTGTATCCCACAGTTACCCATTTTCTCAGAAAGGATGGGATCTCATAGAGAGCTACGGAATGCGTTGGGAATTCTAATGAATGCCAGCTAAACAAGATATGCATGTATTAACCTTCACAAATTTTTAACAATAGTAATGCTTCAGTCTATGTTTCATAGCTTTTAAGTTTGGGCCCCAAAACACTTTGGGGCAATATTAATGAGCATTGACTGGGATTCTCAGAACTGCCATAGGCATCTCAGAATGGTTTTTCCATGGATCCGACCACCCAGAACCTGTTAGCTTTTCTGAATGTTCCTACACTACAAAAAGAAATAAATGCCTGAGTAGTCTTATACTCATTTTCAATGAATGACTATAAATACTTAGGAATGGTATTAAGGATGACCAGGATCACCTGCCATCCTCCTCCGGGATATTCCTTGTTTTACTTTGTTTTCCAACTAGGTTCCTTCTTACTTGTCTGTTTTCAAAAGGAAAGTTCTGAAAGCTACACAAACTTGTAAGAGTGCTTTAGTTTTTTGAGATTATACGAGTTGCACATTGTGTTACGACCCTCCGTTTTCTGTGCTGTTTGTCACTGAGTGGAGGCAGGACTGTACTGTAAAATTACAACTCCAACGTAAGTTGTTAAATAACCATTGTCTTTAAGCTTCATAATCAAAGATCAGAGACAATGAGTTCATCATCAGAGATCAACTCCTTATTTCAGTCTAATTGTCCAACAGGATCAGTTGCTGCTTTTATCACTAACAAAGTTCACATTTTTGTTGTTGTTCAACTTTAGGAGCTTTTTCAAATTTTACAGCAACCTTTAATCTTTTACACAGGAAATTTTAAAGATGCTTAACCCCATGAAAATAATGTCAGTAAAATATCACATGACACTCATTGCGCACAGAAGTTACTCAGTGCTAAAAACATTTTCAGCAAAAGAAGTTAGTTCCTTCTTTTTTTTTTAAGAACTTTAAACATTAGCATTCCTTAATAAAAGACATGTTAAATATAAACACAAAGCCACACAACATGCATTGAAAAAGAAGGGTTAAAATGCAGCTGTATTTCACAGACACAAATCACAGTCATTAAATTAAATTATCAGACATACATTACAACTTATTTATTATTTCAAGCTATACAGGCAACATAGCACCAAAATGGAGACATTTCCTCTAAATACGATGAACAATACACATAAATATTTGTTTTTGAATTTTTGAAGCAATTATTTTCTTTCGTATTCATTCAGAACTGCCCTACTAAAAAATCCACTATCCCAAGCCTGTTCTATGACATTATTTGGGTAGTGACATATGTTATCAATTATCTCTGAAAAGACACTCCCAAGTTCCAGAATTTTTAAAAATGAATAGCGTATGCTAACATTAAGATTTCAGCCAGAGGGATATTAAATAAATGTGCTGTATTGGTAATGAGGTATTTTGAAGTTTGACATTAGGCAGCAGCAGAAGTAGAGGTATAAGGCTGAAGCTGGTTTTGAAAACCAAATTCACTGATCCTGAATTCCCTTTTAATATAAAAGATTATCTTCAAAGATATAAATACTTTTTACACATTAGAAAAATGAATGAAGGCACTTATGATACATATCTTTTCATTTTAATGCAAAAAAAAAAAAACCCCCCAAAAAAACACATTCTACTTATGCAAGTTTGGACTGCTTTTGCCCTGCAGAAGTTGATGGGAGGCCTGGCAATAACATCACTGAAAGAGGACTGGAATGATAGTTTTTAGAAATAAATTTATTCTCTTGACTTCTCCCACTAGTGCAAAGACAGAATTCTATGGAAATCCTTCCAAAGCATTAACTTGACAGAAAACTGAAAAATTAGAAAAATAGCCACTTTAGAGACTATTACATTATGTGTCTGAAGGGTAATAGGAATTTCTGACACTTAAAGTTAACTTAGAAAATGAATTGATCCACTCGATATGCCTAAACTGTGAAATCACAAGTCAATTACTGACAAAATTAGATGAAAATATTAAGACAGAGGAAAAAAACCTTGTTTTAATCAAAATTTCAAACAAATGTGTTTGTCTTCTGAAAGTGTTAAATATTATCTGTAACAGTGATAACAAAAACACCTCAGCACAACCAGATTTATACTGTTATCCCAAAAAAATAAAAACCAAACAGAACAACAAAAGTAATCAAAGAAAAAAAAAATCTAACATTCCTGAATCAAATTTTTACAGGACTTTTAAAATGTAATTTGAATGGTTAGCAAAACACTCCTCTGGGACGATGGATTTCCAGACCAATACAAGGTGTAATTGACCTGGCTGGTTTGTTGTCAGTGCTTTGTTATTTTAATAGTGTTTGAACAGATGTAAGAGCACTCTGCAAAATCACTACTTTTGGGAAAGCCATGTCTGTTCACTTTTAAATTAAGGTCCCTTTCATCACAGAAAATATTTTCTAAAACTTTAAAGTAAACAAGAAAAGAAACCTAAAATTATTATCTGACAGAACCAATGCTATCCGGAAGGCCTGAGGACAAATTATTCATACATCTTCACTTTGAAAAGATGGATGTATCACGTCCCAGCTTACAAGAAGAAAAAGGGCTACAAAGTAAGATATGACCGTTTAAGCAAGAGGAAAATACCAAAACTTAAAAGAAATTGAGATTTAAGGAGGAAGCTTCAGGTAGTAGTTCAATGTAGTGAAGTCTCTTAAAGTCTCCATAAAAAGCCTCTGTTAAGAAAAGCTCACTTGGTCAGTCATAAAAAGCCTGAACAGCAGAATAAAGAGTCAAACAAAAAGTATGTGTAAATCACCTAGTCTGTTCAGGTACTGCACCAGGGCTTTTCCACCAGAAATCCCTTAACTCGCTAATGTCAACTTCTTTCCCAGCCAAATATTGCATTTCACATGGGAGGAAGCAGCTTGCGTTTGGGAAGCCCTCGCTGTATCTGCTGCTACAGTTAACCTCTGCAGCCAACCAGGCCTTAGTCCCTGAAAACTACTGGTGTGTGACAAACATGTCAGTTACTGCATTTCTATGTAAAATTATAGTTAATATTACTGTGTGCTGTGTGCTAACTAGAGCATTTGATTCTCTAGTACAGTTAATTTACATTGGTGTTATTCATGAAAACTTTGCAAGACTATATGTACATGCACTGAAGGACTGTTACATCTTAACCATTTAACTGACTAACTGATGATTTGATTGTATTCTGACATAAAATACTGGCAGGTAGTTGGTCAATCGTTTGGCTAAGAATGCTGAAGCATCTGGATATGGGACAACACAGCGTTCTTGAGCTAAATAAAGACAGATTATCCCAAAAGAATTATAGGAGAAAATTGTTAAATCTTGTCATTGTGGATAGTTTTAAAGTCTCTGCAAATCTGTAATACTTTCCCTTTTCATGCTTGTTGTAAAAAAAAAAAAAAAAAACAAAAACAAAAACTTATCATTAAGACAGAAAAGCACTATGATAAAATATAATGCAATAAATCTCAGGTATTACCACCTGGACTAAACACAAAAACCCAACAATGAATTGTTAAAAATAAGGAAGAACACAATAAAAAACCTGTATTAGAACAAAGCATACTTAGGCAGCTGTCAGAATGCTATGGAATTTTTCTTGACATTAGATAATGTGACATATGGTTTCCATATTTTGTAGCTTGTAATTTACTCATTCTTTTGTGTAGTTTTGGATCATTGCTTCAATCCCTTCACCAAAGACTAGAACAGCCTAAGAGGGAAATATCCACAGCCCAAGTTTTTACTGGTGGTGCAACTCCATTGAAACAAGCAGCTACGCAATCTATCTACCTCAAGTATTATTTAAGTTATAAACACATTATAAATATGTATATACAGCAAAATATGTATGTATCATAATTTGCACATATCAAAATTGAGGTAGTGTACTTAGATCTAAGCCAATCAGGCTAAAATATTATCTTGAAATATTCAAATTTAGGGATGATTCTACAATATTGTATCAACTTCACTTACATTAGGAGTTGTCATGAATATTCATAGTACTGTAGAATCATTTGAGCTGGAAGGGATCCTTAAAGGTCATCTAGGTTAAATGCCCTGCAAGGAACAGGGACACCTACACACATACAGCTAGATCAGGTTGTTCAGAGCCTGGTCCAGCCTGACCTTGGATATCTCCAGGAATGGAGCATCCACCACCTCTGGGCAACCTGTTCCAGTGTTGCACACAAGGCAGTCATTGAGAGTCCCTTGAGAGCAGAGACTGTGTGTAAACTCACTCCATTTTCTCTGAAATTTGATACAAAGACAAGAAAAGGAACAGCATTATTCAGTTCCTGGTTGGAAGAAAAAAGAAAGCCAAAAAAAGTAAGCTACATTCTACAAATAAAACATTGTTAGAGTCTCTCCAAGACCTCCACATGAAATGAATTAATCTTTCAAGCAAAAGGGTGTGTTTCCTAGCACTCTTACTTGTAAAACCAGAGTCCTTCTCTGGTTTGGATGTTACGAATATGTAAATTATGGACTTAATCACAGTTTCAAGAATTCAGTCAATGTTTCAGATTCTGATTAAAATTAATTAAATAATTGCTTTCATTAATTTATGCTTGAGCCATAATTTACCTCTTCTCTCATGCTGTACAATTAGTAGTAGCTTATTATTCATAATGTATGTACACAAAGCATTATCCCAAGATAAAGAACTATAAATACTTTTAATTTTTGGAACAGAACTGAACATTAGCTGAAGTTTTTTTTTCCCCATGCTAGAATAAATTTTCTTGCTTCTGAGTTAGAACCAAGTATAAACAAGCTTATTATCCTAAAACAGAAGTACCTAGCTTGCACTGAAGGTAGAAAGATACCCTAACACGTTGCATATCTCACTTTGACATTCAGAATCTGTGCTAAGTGGTTTTTGTAATGGTCACTACATCAATAGAATAGAATTAAAGTTAATCAATAATTACCTAATTCTCTGAAGTCAAAAGCTGCCTTCTTTGAAATACAAGCCAGTAACAGAAATTTCTGCATCCAGGATTGTTATTTCTATTGCATAATTATAATCCTCAAAATTTACTGCTAAAAAGTCCTAGAAGAAATGCTTTGTAAGCATGTACTGGACATTGCAAAAGCCTTTCCTCCCAGAGCAAACACTAGAAGTGCTTTTGCCTGCCTCTCATATCTCTGAATGTTACTATTAAATTCGGATAAGGAAATGGGTATTCAAGACTTTCATTTATTGCTTTGGAAGATAAACATTGTTTTGAAGAACTGAACTCCAAATAATTTTAATAACTTTTCTTCCCTTGGAAGAATTAAACTTGCTCAAGCAGCCGTGCATTACAAATCACTAAATGCCAGCTCATCATCGTCTGCTGTAGATCAGGTTTTTACTCTAGTCTGGATAAATTCCAGAAAAATCTTTGCAGATACTGGGAATCTATTTCCGCTTGAACATAAAATTCAACAGGAAACTCTGAAAAACCTGGAATAATCAGAGAGCTAAAGCTTTAGTTCAGATATGGTTTAGAAAAAAAAGACTACAGCTAAATGAGAAAAAGGGTTTTTTAAGTATTTTTTTTACACCCACTCTGAACTGGCTGGGCAGAGACAAAGCCAGCGTTCAGTGAGGTCAAAGTTATCCCTCATGAAGCAAGTGCTTAAAAATTCCCTTGCTTCCAATAGTCTGTATGTAAGCCCTGCTTACCTTCTTGGCCCCTGAAGTACGTACATTAATTAAGAAGTAGTAAACAGTAAGTCATCTCCAGTTATTTGAATAACAGCTAAAGAAGATACTCTGGTATCCTTTAAACATAAAACCAAAATTCTGTTTGCACAGTGGAAGAGGTAATTGGGAGAGCTTATTAATACAAACTTCCATGGTAAACTCTATTTGCAATAAATAAGAATAGATTATATAAACGCTAATCAGTTATTCAAACTTGAAATTGGACAATATTTAAAAAGAAATGTTTCTATGATAATTCAAAGAATGAAACTACAGAATCCTATTAATTAAGATAAATGTAAAGAATTGTATCTTTAGCCCATCCTTCAGAGATGTTAATGACATTTTTGGAATAATTTTGAATGGAATCAGAATTAGATCCACACACCTTTGATTGCCATTAATCTCTTTAAAATTGAGCACAATAACTAATAAATATTGTTGTCGCATTCATAGCTCAAAGGAATATAATGTTCTCTCTTTTGCAGAATATGCTACGATTGCTTCTTAATGTGAATTATCTGCTAGTGGCAATTTTAAAGATCAATGGTAATTACTGTAATCATTTTAATACATTAATAGACAGTGACATATAGACAATAACATATTATAGTTACATACATAATTATACACAGACAACTTTAATTAGTCATTGTTTTAAAACCACAAATATAAACCTTTATACACAAATGTACATTCAATATGGAGTAAATTGCTGTTTTGTGACAAAGTGTAATATAGATATGTGAAATAGCTTATATTTAAATATACTAATAGAGAAATGTTAAGTACTAGAAAGACTTGTTTGTTTGCTTTTGTTTTTGACAAATATAAATATGCAGGTAATACTGCCGTATAAATTACAGCATATACTTTTAAATTAAAACAGATCAAACATAAACTCTTCGGAACAGATCAACCCAGTAGGTATCACTATCAGTGATAATTATTCATGTTAATTTTCAAAATACTCTGATATTTTACAGAACATGAAACCTGTTCCCACTAAAGAAAATGGCTATTTCCCATTTAATTCAATGACAGCAGGAGCATTTGCTTAACAAAAATACAGACTATGTTCCGCATGCACTATTATTTCACTGCTGCCAAATAAAATAATAATACAACTTTTGAAAGCCGTGGGGAAATAGAGTGACAGAAAGAACAGAAAGCAGAAAATATCAGTGAATGCTATCGTACCGATTTCCATGGTCCCCGATGCCATGAAACATCACCAGGGCAAGAATGCACATTACACTGTGCCATATTAGGTGGCTTGTCTAGAATTTCACAGTTTTGATCACCCAGCATTTGGCCAGTAGGAAGCTGACATATCACCAGTCTTGTCTTTATTCCATCTCCACATGTTTGGGTACACTAAAACATAGAAATTTATACACAAAATTTTTGTTGCAAGTCATCAAATACTATTAATGTGATAATAAATACATGCTATTACTTACTACGCCTACACTAGCATTCCCTGGATATCCAATACAAGAAAAAAGATGTACAGTTTGAGTTCATATAAAGAAAAAACTATTCTTTCATCAAAAATTTACAAAACTACAATTTAATAGTTGATCAAGTGACTGTCTATAAAACATCTGTTACAGAAAGTCTACCCTACCAAAGACAAATAACTATTTGTGAGAATAAACACAAAACAACACTCAGACTGTCCTTGAGAACTAAATGGCTAGATCTGGCCAAAACAGGAAATCGCTCATTTTGTCTTATTTTCTAGGCTTCTAGATATTAGTGTATCAAGAATAAGAGAAGAGGGCATAAAACATAAGAGGTAATCTTAGAATGCCAGATAAGCCAGTTTTAACGTAGAATACTTCTTTTAGACTTATTTTTATGCTACCTATATTTATACTACAGTTCTGGATTTCATCAAAGAATAAATTATAAATAAGCACGTTGAAACTCATTATTTTTTAAAACTTAAAAGAAAGGTTCGATTCACATTCAAATTATTTTGATACTATTTCTAAGCTTATGCAGCCATGTTTCCGCTTGAAAATGAAATGGTCTTACTTCTCCCCAGTTTCCATAGTTCCATCGTGGGCAGGGTCCAGAATCACAGTGTCTTGACTCTGGAGGTTTACTTGCCTCATCACAATAACTAGCGCTTCTTCCTTCCTCATCTTGACATACTACAACTCGACGGTGAAATCCACCTGCACAAGTACTAGAGCACTACAGAAACATGTAGAGACAAATATCACTGTTATATCATTAGAAAAATGTATACTGTGCTGCTTAAAACAACTTGAAAAAGATATATTAGCATTCTAAACTGGAAATTTGCAAATAGGGATTATTATGTAGAAGTGTTTGAAAGTTGAAATAGCACAGATTTTAAATTGAATATATTTTTCATAATGGTACTTTTTAAAACAATGTACTTTTCACCAACTCTGTACTGCAATAACATTTCTCCAAATGTATATTCACAATTGAGATAAATTAACATAGAAAAACAAAATTTTCTTACTGCTCCCCAGGGTCCAGTCCTCCATTGATATCCTCCTACAGAAGGATGATTCCACTGGTTCACACTGTCTAGGGGATGATGTATTGGAGGATAACCTGCTTCTGGAAAATGACTTGGATGCTCATGTATTTTCGGAGTGTGATAAACTGGTGAACATGGTGGCATGTTACATTCTTGTTCTTTAGAGGGTCGGCCTTCAGGATCACAGTAATTCTCGTTGATTTGTTGATGGTAGTTGACACAAATAACTTGTCTTGTTATTATTCCACTATCACATGTAACTGTGCACTGACCAAAAATTAATCCAACGTTTGTGACAGAACACTGATAGCTAATAACCAAAGACATTTACATTTGACAGTATAAAACATATACTTTTCTTTTTCAGACGATGCATGCATGTGCAGAATATGAAATTCCAGTTTTTTATACATTTAAAAAAAGAACAACAATCTGAGCAATACTTACAGGGGACCAGTTTCCAACTTGCCACTCTCCACATGGGCTAAAGCAACTTGAAACCTCAGCTGGACGTGGCAAATGAGCACAGAAAGACTCATCTGCTATTCCTCCATGAGCATCTCTACAGCTCACATAGCGAGCCCGATCACCCTTCCCACAGGATGCTGAACACTGTCAGAGGACAATCCATGTTAACTGCATTCCAGGAGATCAGAGAGATCACGCAAGCACCAAAAATGCTAGCATAGCTTAGTATCAGCGTGACTTTAATATTAATCACTAACAACCAGACTTCCAACTCACAGTGATACCCGAGTGTCAAGTACAGAGCCATGCACTCAGGAAGGAAGTGAATATTGCTAGGTCTTAAGAATGGTTTGGGTCTTAAGAGTTCCTCTAGGATTGAAACTGAAGTGCTGAGCCTTACTAGAAAGTAATTCAGCATATTTAAGAGGAAGCATTTAAACTCTAATATGGAATCATTATACAGTTGCAAAGGGAATTTTTAAATTTACTAACAATAGAAACATTAGAGAGCAGCTTCCAGAATGATCTAGTTGTTCCATAGTGATGCAACATTTACATGAACTGATGTAATAAAAACCTGGTAATCACATTCTAATTCATATTAACATAATCCATTGAGCCCCTTTAGATGTCTTTATAGCTAAAAAGTACCATGGGGATTTAGTAGAGAGCCTCTATGTAGCTCCACTTTATGCACTCTTTACTACTGTTCTGTTAAAGCCTTTTCAGCAAAAATGTAATTGCTATATGCCTCATTAAGAACCTCAAGGGATTAACAGACAAGTACATTTTTACAGATGATTTTAAAGTTTCATAATTCAGTCAAATACAACTAATTTTCATCACTATGAAAATTAAACACTCTTTGGTTAAACAGAGTTAGTGCATATGGCAGCTGGGTCTGTGCTGCTTATTTTAGAAGTTGTGTATAATTGGATCTTTAAAGACATAAACAATTAATATGTTACTCAAGTATACAAGATGTAAATCATATTTTTGAATGAAAGATGTTTTCCATTCTCACAAAATGATCAATTATTTTAAAACATCTCCTTGAACGTTCTTAATCATATCAAAACTAGTCTGCTCAGAACTCCAGCCTCTCAAACCCCACTCATTTGTTTTTCCTTTATTTCCCCTGGCTAGGCTTAATCACAGAATTGGCTGGAAGTGTCCATCTCCTTTAAAAAAAAAAAACTAACGTGTTCTTAAAAAAAGAAAAAAAAATAATCAGAATTTCTTTAAATATTATCTCAAGCACATTTTGGTCTGAAAAATATAATAATGACGGTTTTACAGAAAATAGGAGAAAGAATGGAGAACAGCTCTGATGGCTGTGATCACCATTACATTACATACTGGGGTCCATGATCCATATCGCCATTGGGTCACCTTTCCTACATGGATTAGAGGAAACGATGTAGTCCATAATTTTGTAGTTTCTGGACAAGAGGGCAATTCACATTCCTATGGGGTTTAAAAAAAAAAGCTTTCAAAATCTAAGTTTAGGAAAAGCCAAATGTAAAGCAGATGGCTCCCACAATGACAGACCCTTTTACTACAATATGCCAGCATTAATTAACCAGTAAATCTACTTTTCAGTGGCATTATTCAAAGGTTTTTAACAAATTGTTTTGTTTTAAATAGAGAGGTGAAGACAATCTATTTAACGTTAATTCTTTATTAGTAATAGCTAATATTTGCAGTTTGAGAAAGAGCCATATTTAGTAGCTTGCTGGAGACAGTTGGCATGAACATGACTGTTCTGTTTCAGAGCCACGTGCAATACAGAACTGAGAGAAAAAAGCAGCTCTGCTGTCCTTCATACCTTCTGTTACCAATAACAATAAATTGTTCAGTTTCAGTCAACAGATGAAGAAGTATCACAACCCCAAATATGAAGCATACTCAAACCAATTTTGAGTGGAGAGGAAATTAATTTGTACTCATTGCTTGGCTTTTACATTTTGGAATCTTATTCAAGAAGCCATCAGTAGGCTGGTGACTTGTGCAAGGTGTATTCTGGATCCCAATACCCTATGTTCTTTTGCTCTCAAAAAAAAAAAAAAAAGATCAGAATCAGAGCCTGCCCTCCTAGAGATAAGTGGTTACCTGCCTAACTGCATGTAAATGCAATCTGGTAGCCAGATCAACAAACTAATATGTAGCATGTTTGACATTAATTGCTATTCATTTGTATGTATGTAACTTATTGTAGACATTTCTTCTGAAAAACAATAGATTTAAATTAAGGAGAGATAAAGTAATTAAATAGAAATGGGGAGGAAGTGTAGAGACCCATATTAATACCATATTGAACCATATACAATTCATGTCTACAGAGTTTTAAATTATTATTTCCACTATCAAAGCTTTCCTCAAGTAAGCACATCTGTCTTTAAAGAACAAACAGAATTCTGGAGCAGAACTCCAATCTAGCTAGGTGCGATTACTTAGTACAACAGCAAGCAGTCACCCTACTTTATTCTACAAATTGGAGCTTTTTAAAAAAATGTATTTACAAATAATCAATTCTTTGGATCCCTTCAACATGTATCAAATTTTCAAATCTCCAATTTCCATGTTATTCTCCACGTCAGATAGCACGGAAAAAGAGTATATAGTTTCCTCGCTCTAGAACTCATTTCTTGTAAGTTCCTCCAAGAAGTCAATAGACAATGTTTGTGTTTAGATGCTTTCAGCTAAGATGCTCAACCAACTGGAAGTTATTTCTTAACTTACTTGGTTATCTCTAGGACGAGTAGCAGCATTACATTCTCTGTCATCATCCAAAATAACTCTGTAAGTCCCAGTAACGCATTTGACTGCACGCATCTGGTATCCACGTCCACACGTTACAGTACACTGTTAAGAATGTCACACATTTGAAATAGCACTATGTTTAAACAAAATTATTTTTTCATTCCATTTTCTATTTTAAAACTCTCTAGCATAAATAGGAACATGTATTGGGATGAAGATAAATTTCTTCACATCAGACCACATTGTGTTAAAACAGCGTTCACAACAAACCAGTATTTTGGTTATTGCACAACAGCACTTGGAAAATATCACCACTTCCTCCTTTTCCCCACTCTGCCCCCTGCAGTATGTTGGAGGGTGCGCAACAGACTGGGATAAACAACTTGTTTCCTGTTATTTAGCATATACACTTCAATTATCTTAATTCAAGCTATAAATTAAACATGCTGGTGCAACTATAAATACTTGGTCTTTTACTTTTCTCATTCATTTGAATGCTATGCTATCTACGTTTTCATTATTTTGGAGATGAAACATGTTAATGAGAAATATCATTAGTAATTTTTTATATTAAGGCTCAAAGTTAGTGTCTATTTGAAGCATTTAATTTACATGAGGGCATTCCTAAATTACAGGCTAGATGGTCAATAGAACCAAACAAACACGTGAACCAATACACCTTCAAATAGCTGCTTAAGTTCCAATTAAAATGCATAAAAGGTGTTGTTCTGTGATCATTCATGGTCTGAAATAGTAACAAAGAGCCAGAAATACTTATGTACTCACTGCTCCCCAAGGGCCTACTTGCCAAGATGCGCATTCAGGAAGTTCACATGGTGTAACTGATCCTGGTCTATCATTCAAATTACAGAAATCGTCTCTCAGTTGTTCATCATTAAGTTGGCACCATACTTGTCGATGCTTCATTCCTTTGCCACATGTCACAGGGCACTGTAAAATAATAATCAGGTTGTAAAGAGTTCACTTCTTTATAGCAAGCTGCAGGATTTTGAAGATTACATAATTCACAAAAATATTCCATGAATGTACTTCATGCAACAGAACTAGTTATTTTGTGAGTTCTCCATTTCTAGTAAACATCAATTCAAACACATAATGTAAATAATCACTATCAGGTTTCTAAAGCCATAAAATATGAAAACAAAGTACAACTTGCTTATTTTCAATAGAATAAAAACATTTAGTTAAAATATGAGTGCACATGTCACAGCTTTCACTGGGAACCTGTTTAAGCCATCCATCATTCTATTACATATATAAAAAATCTACAATGAAATGGATATAATTCTGCTATTCAATTGGCTGAAGGTTCATTGCTTCAGAAAAAAAGAAAGGTACATGTATGACCAGATAAAGGAGCTTTTGCTATATCACTTTAACGTAATTAAATTTCTGAGAAAAAATTAAATCTGTGGCTTTCAGAAGTTCTCATGCCGTTTGTACACCTGAGTGGTACATCAGTGCAGTCCTATAACTGAAGAATTTTTACTTTCATGTGCTCCAAAATAATCAGAACAAAAAACACAGTTCAGATTATTTTTATATTGGTGATCAGGCCCAAAGGAGTCTTAAACTTTACATAATTAATTACCTCACTCCACTCACTAGCAGACCAGCTTGGACACAAGAATTCATTGCAACTCTGTGTTACAACTCTTGGAAGTTCCTGACATTCTCTGTCAGGAAGATGACGACCCAAGTTGTTCAAACAGAAAGCTTCTCTGGTTCTGACGCCTCTTTCACAGCTCCTGGAGCACTGCAGCATTCAGACGATATTATGAAATAGAAAGCATAGCAGGAAAAACACAGGTCAAAATAGGTTACTGGTCTTTGAGGTGAAAAGCACAGTGCTAGACAAATGTAGCTACAAAGTTAAACATTGCTACTGTGTTCACCTGAGATAAACTTGGCACCTTGTTAAGCAGCTCCAATACAAAACTCATTAATGAAGGTTAAAGCTGAAACTGTACTTACTCTTTTTCTCCAGTACACACAGTACTAGATTACGAAGGCTCCAAATAAAATATGCCCTGATATTCTCTGCTGACTTCTAAATACAAGCTGTGAACTACTGTAGACAGCTAGAGGTTCTTATAAGAGTATGAGGAATCATGTCCAGCAGTTACCAAAATCCAGAGTCCGGTATCACCTCTTCCAACCACATCTCATTCGTATAACGTTATTTTATTTTTTCAGTTATTTAAACTAAATATATATATATATATTTAGAAAAAAATAAGAGTTGTTATGAACACTAATTAGAAGTCTAATGCTAAAAGGTTTTGAATTTGTACCTTTGGCCATTCTGGATTTGTCAAGCATTATTTTCTTTTAGTTATTTAAACTGAAAAATATATATAAATAGAAACCAAGATTTCCTACGAACACTAACTAGAACTACAATGCTATAATTACAAAGGTTTTGAATTCATACCTCTGACCATTCTGTGTAGTGCCAGCTTGTTAACATACAGTCGCCATGACAGGGCTCTCTGGTTGGTGGTTTCTGCTGATCAGCACAGTATCTATCATCCACCAGAGCACTGAGTCCTTTTGAAACGGAGTACTTCATGCAGTGGATTTCTATAGATCGATACCCTGGGCCACACTTTGATGTGCAGTCACTTTTGCCAATGCTGTGCCACCTGCAAAGATAAACTGTTATAGAAAGTCTAACTATGATTTATTAAGTTAATTAAGCACTCAGAGAAAGTGCCTAGAATTGCATTTTAGGGAATAGCTAGTCACGACTGGAATTTTCAAAGCAATATAAAAGAATTTAACCCAGTTTTAAAAACATCTTTTTAAATTTAAAGGATCTCTAAAGAACCTGTCTAAAACTCCCAGGTGATTTCGAAAAATATAAGCTATAATTCTAACCTTTATGTTCTGAACACTTCATTGAGGGCTTTCTAGGAGTGGAAAAAAAAAAACCTGTGTTCCAAATTAGCTTCAGTTACAGTAGGTACAGTTCTGGTGAAAAACGTATTCTGTTCAGTAAAACAATTTTTTTGAGCTTTATGAATATAAACTAGAAAAGAAACACATTAATTCTACTTAATTGCAGAACTGTAGGCCTACTGTATAAACCAACCATATAAATAGTTATATATATATATATATACACACACACACACACACACGCACACAGATTTGAGAAAGGAGGGAAAGATTGGAGAAGTGACAGATGATGGAAGGAGAGGGAGTGGAGGAAGGAAGAATAAAGCAGTCAATTACTTTGTTTCAATCTCTATCAATAAAAGTAAGAAACACCACAGTAGTTCAATTAGTGAAGAAACTCTTTTTACCTTAATTCACACTCAGTATTACACTCTTCAGAGACATCTGGAACAGGAGGTATATGTTCACATCTTTGATCAGACACTACCACATGATCACTTCTACGTATGCACGTCATTCTTCTTCTTCTAATACCTTGTAAAGAAGTGAAAAGCAGGTGGAAATAAGAGAACCTTTTTACAATAATGGATTTCATTCATCATTTAGGAATTTAGCTGAGATACTCCATTAGCATTAATCTTTGTATAGAGTAAATCTGCTGAACCATGCTGCTCTGTGCATCTGGCTACCTTCCTGGTGAGAACAGACTCATCCTGATCACATTTGCCACTGTGTTACCTAAGAGGTCATGATCCTTTCTTTAAGGAAGGAGAAAGTTTGAGCACAAAGTACCTAAAGGACCTGGAGTCTTTCAGGTTGGAGAAGTACCACAGTTGGCAGATGTTATGCTTCTCTAGCACGTGAGTATGTCTTCAGCCTGACTCAAAATTGGCAGAAATTCACCATCTATCTCAAGTACGGGAAAGCACCTGCTAATAGGAGAATCTATAAAAAAAATCTGAGCACACACACTTCATAGATACACTTTATACATATTGTGGCTCTATTTTTAGGCTGTAGTAGCATATGGAATATTGGTTTAAATTTATATTTCCAAATAGCTCCACTTAAAGTAGCAGATAACCAAAACACAGAAAAACATATGAAAAATACCAGGCAAACCAGTCAGTCACCACCTGGAAGTACTGTAACAGCTGCTAAATATATCTTAGTAGACATACAATTATGAAGGATGTACTAGACTTGATTCAACTATTTTCTATGAAACACTCCCATAGTTAAAAAGGGAGGGAACACAAACATAATTCTGGGTACAGAATTATACTGAAAAGAGAAAAAGTGAAGCCATTCTGACCTTAAATGCTATGTGCACCTAAAGTTTACTGAAAATGCTGAGTTTCTTCCTTACAAGCAGACATAACAAAATCTGAGTACTTAAGACTAGTCCCATCCTAAATGCCATCAGCTCTTTGGATCTGATGTCAGAAGAATTTACACTACCTTGACACATCCTGCTGCAGTCCTGCCAGGGTCCATAGGGATCCCACGTAAACAGATCACTTCTGTCTTCTATTGGAATATTGAATGAATAACGCACATCAGGGTTGTATAAATTCCCTACACACAAAACCTTAATTGAGATAAAATAACTGTTTTTCAGTAAATTTGAGCACGACATAAGATTGTGGACACAATGACCACGTAGCCAATTTTCAAATTCATGAAAAAAGGTAAATATTCACCTGTAAGGTTAATTCCTCTTCAATCCTATCAGTGCTGTTAATTCGTTCTACTGTATTGTTTGAACCATTGTACTCAAAAATTGCTCCATGTATGTTGATTTCTCTTTTTGACATGCTTACAACAAAATTCCCATTCAAGATAAAATTCCCATGAATATCAGACAATGCTGTAAGTAAAATAAATATGTAGGTAAAGCTTCTATTTTAATTAGAAGTTTCTTTCTATCAAAACTTCTAAAAATACACCTTTGCATCAACACTGCCATGTTTTAGTCTACATGTAAGATTTTAAAGTTGTATCAAACATTTCTAATGCATTAATTCCATCTCAACCATTGGCAGCTTTCATTTGAGCAGTTGTCATTTCTCTGCAATAACACGTTTAATAATATTTGTTTTTCTGAAAGCTGAGTTACACTTTAAATTTAGTTAGTTTAGATTAGTTTAGTTAGGTACTGAAGAAGAGAATAAACATCATTCATATTTCTATGTATTTCAAACATCTACATATTTCTACAGTGCACATTCTTCTATTTGTTGGAGCCATTTTTAGTTAAGTAGCTACTAAAAGTTAATTCTAAAATAAGAAAAAGGGAATTATTATGCATTCAGAATAATAATAATATTGTATATAATAATATTGTAATAGCAAAGATGAATAGCAAAGTAAACATTAATAAAACAATGGAAAAAGGGAGAAAGAAACTATGCATCAATATACTATTCTCAGGCACTTCAGAGATAACATAATAATAATAATAATAATTATAAAATATAAATATAAAATATAAAATATATAATTATTAATATTAATTATATAATATATTATTATAAAATATAAATATAAAATAAAACAACCAAGATCTTTGGTATCATTCACTTGTGATTTCTCTGTTTCTATCACATACTCACAAATTCATAAATAAATTTATCAAAATATTATCTTTACACTCAGACATGACAGAAAAATAGAAAAAGCATGAGAAGTCTGGTAAGCTTGCTGACTGCTTCATTTCTAAATATGTTTTCAATATTTATAAACTCAAATGCTCTTTAGCTGGCTCATGATGGTTTAATTATCATGGCCACAACAAACTCAAAAATTGACAAAATCATACAGTATCACGCTATAACTTGTCTTCTCTGACAAGTGAGACATTCAGGAATCAGAAACCTACCATCATCTCATTATTATTAAAATTAACACCTACCCAGAGAGTCAGGCAAGTGGTGATACAATGTAATTACATATTTGCTCTACAGACTTTATTGAGCTTCTGACAACATGTGTCTAGAGCAGACTTCTGACATGAGCACGAAAACTATCATCTGTCAGTGTTGTACGCTGGAGGTCCTTACCAAGGTAGTTGTCATCTTCTGGTTTCCCTGAGTAGCTGTGCTGCCGAATATCAATGTTTGTTGCTCCTTTGGGAATCTGTACTACAACATTGTAACCTGCAATGTAATTTTTCACAAATTACCACAGATAAAAATACTCAGATGCTGGCAGATACGAGCATACGTTTAACTACTTTTACTCAACAAACTCTATCGTGCACAAGCAACCATTACTTCTGAATACCCTCATGTTTTCAGGATGGAAATATGAGTATCTTCATGTATCTTTTTTCTTTAAGTCAGTTGAATTTTTATTTTCATAACTGAAAAGACAGCTAAAATTCATTCCTGTGTTCAGAAATGTGAATTCTATTCTTTAACAATAACACGAGTTCACCTAGAGAGCAGTCGCATATATCACATGGGACTCAGGAAACATGGTGGTCTATCACAATTTAGACACAAAACTTTCATACATGCCTAAATGAATCACTTAAATTACTTCCATTCTCTGTACAACTGAGTTAGGCTTTCCCTATCTTACAAAAGTACTGCATTGCAGCACTCTGAAGAACAAGTCCTAAATACTCAAATAGTGCAGTGTTATAATAGACGTAGATGTACCAGACAAACGAGCTATGTCAGATCCACATTCTGCTACTACAAGCGTTATCATGCTGAGCATCCTCTAGAATAAAAATGCTTCACAAATGAGTCACTGTTTCCTATAATATCTCCAATCAGTATTACGGTATCCTTGTCTCCAGGTAACAAAATCAGATCTGTACTGATCTACTTTTCAGATCTGTTGCTCTGTACTTAAGTACAGGCTAAAAAAAAACCCAAAAACAGTAGTTTCTCACAGATCACAGATGCCAATTACAGATTCAGAAGGATCACTGTGACTAAGAACAACTGAATATGGCAAACATGGGAAAGAATAAACAAAAACATGCAATCTGAAGCATTAATATAATCTTTGCTAACTTTGCCACTTGTTTTGCTGTGTTTAAAAGTCTTGCCTGTATTGAACTTTAGTTAGTTAACTCACTTCCATGGGAGGCAAATTAAATGGGTATAGTCTTTAAGTTTCTAGTCTTTAAGTTTCTTAATTCACTAACTTCCCAGTACTTTTAACCTAATAAAACTATAAAACTTAAAAGGAACGTTTAAACTAATCACAGGTGCAAAACTACCAGATGGGGGCAGCACTGCAACTGCATGATTTGCTATCTGCTCTGGATAAAAAGAGCCTTTAGTCTCTGTTCTAGTACTGTTGGGAAGAAAAACAAAAAACACACAAAAAAGGCCCTCATCTCTCACAGTGAAAACCTAGAATACAGAAGACAAAATATGGGAGGAAACTACAAATAAAATTGCCTGGCCTTGTCAAGTATAAAAAGGATGCTAGATCACATCATAAGGCAGTGAGAAGGAAAGTTTTCCAGGAAATCCTCAGAATCTCTAGTCTACTGCAATTATAACCAGCATAACAATTATGCTTACACAATTAGACGACCATTTTCTGAACTGAGAGTTTAGCAAATAAGCATTTCATTACAGTGAATTTCTTCAGATTGTTTCACTGTCATTTAAACACTTAATGACAACATAATGACTGTCCTCATAACTGTATGAATACAAGCACGTACCACAAGCTGCTCTTGCCTAGTTCCTCAGTAAAATGGCTTGTGACAGTATGGAATGGCACTAGTCACAGATTAAAGAAAAAGACCAAGTATACAGACTTTGGCAAGCTTATCTAAGGAAATAACAAAGAGGAAGGCCACAAAGATGATCAGAGGGCTGGAGCACCTGCTCTGCGAAGAAAAGATGAGAGATTCAGGCTTGTTCAGCTTGGAGAAGAAAAGACTCCAAGGAGATCTCATTGCAGCCCTCCAGTACTTGAGGGGAACTTACAAGCAGGAGGGAGACTGACCTTTAACATAGTCTGATAATGACAGGACAAGGGAAACGGCTTTAAACTAAGTGGGAAGATTTAGGTTAGATGTTAGGAAGAAATTCTTTAATCAGAGAGTGGTGAGGCACTGCAACAAGCTGCCCAGAGGAGCTGTGGATCCCACTCCCATCAGAAGTGTTCAATGCCAGGTTGGATGGGGCCCCGGGCAGTCTGATCTGGTGAGTGGCAACCCTGCTCATGGTAGGAGTGCTGAAACTAGACAAATCCCTTCCAATCCAAGCAAGTCTATTTGATTCTGAGAATTGACAACATTCTGTCTTATCTATAGCAACAAGTTGGGAAACTTGTTTTATTGCAGTCTGCATAATTAATGTAGTCACCTTGCTTCCCAGTGTAAATATGAGCTCCTATATAAATTATTTCTTCAGAACACGTAGCACTACAGTAAATCAGTTAAAGCATCTAGGAAAGCAAAATGACACAGTAACTTTCAAGTCAGACTACCTTATGTCGTGGATTGTAAAAATAAAAAAAACTACATACTATGAGCTTCCATTTTTCCTAATTTACTTTTTAATATAAAAACGATAGGTTTCTTTTTTGAAATGATGCATTTTGTAAAAAAAAAAAAAAAAAAAGTGCACAAAATGAAAATTTTACTACTTTGTGGAATTAATTCCAGTTAGAAGGAAGTAAGTCTGAGATGACACAAAGCTGATAAACAACATAGTGACAATCTCTACCATAGTTGAATGAATGGTAGCTTTAGTATACTATTTTATTTGTATCAAATGTATTTCTGACATAATTCGTGTGATACTTGTAGTGATGGAAAACAAAAAATTACATTCTTCTTCTTTAGTGTTTTGACCAAATATTCAGAATCCAGTCTCTAATAAAATTAGTTGTTTGTGTCTTCTTCCAGCATCTCCGGATAGACACAAGAAAAGTTATGTTTATAGAGAAGGAGTGGTTGTATCCCACCTTTAAGCTTTCTGATACTTTTTGCATGGCACAAGGCCTCTGCCTGGAAAAAATAAATAAATCCAGCGGGATGCTAAATATGCTTTCCCTGCTGACCAGTAACTCCTTTGTCCACTGAAGATCCTATTTGGCAGCTCTCCAGGTGTCATTTTCACTTTGCCTGTGGTCTCTTTCAACCACTGAAACCACACAAAGAGGCCTTTTGGAATTTGATATGAAACCAGAGATTACTTATGTTTTTTGCTCTAAATATTGAACTGGTTTTTTTTTCCACCATAGTGCAGATGGGTCACTGTGTCACAGTGCTTTACTTTTCATCCTTGAAAAGGCACACGAGTGAAAACTGGAGATATTTTTTGTTAGCAGAGGCCAAAAAGAACATACACTGAAATCCCATTTCCTCAAACATACAATTTCTAAACCACACTGAAATGTACATTAAGATTTTAAAAATACAAACATACCATAACGAGCACGGTTGAAAGTACCTGCAAGTGTCTTACATGAAGAGTTATCACCACCACAGATTCCACATTTGTCTCTCCTTGCCTTGGAATTCAAAACATGATCACAGCCTGCTTGCTACAAAAAATATAATGTTGTATCACTCAGCCCAGTGGAAAACAGTGAAAACACACAATGCTAGTTTCCCGCTCCCCAAAAACATTTTCATTTACTGTATATATCTAATCTTCCTTGGCAGTTCATGAAAAGCCTTCTTACATTTTAGTATACAGTATAGTTCTGGATTATACATTCTTAGTACAACAAATTCACTCAATATACCAAGAACTGTACAAAGCTACCTAGAAGTATTTAAAGATTTTGTATAAAAATATCAACATGGTATGTAAACTAAGGTGTATTTACATAAAGTCTTGGAATTCTAAAATGGGTATGTACACGTGCATGAATATCAATTATATGCAAGTCTGTCATGACTGCAAAACGAGAAAGAGAATACATGTAGACTGGCACAGAAACACTTCTCATTTATAAATATTTACTTACACTTCTTTTTTTTTTCCCCCTACAGTCATAAACAGGACTGCTCTGTGGCATTTCCTCTTTCATTCTGATATACGGCCAAATAAAAAACTACATTTTCTCCTCACTCTGAATTTAGCCAGTTTCACTGAAATCAGCAAATCTACTTAGGATAGACAAAAAGGTCTTGAACTTGAACAAACTGAATAATATATCAGTTTGTTATTTTTTAACAAAATCTGGTGGGCATTTCCATAACTTCTATTCAGCACGTTTAAATGACTCCTTTCCTGGGTCTGTTCATCCTCGCTTTGCAGTCAAGTCATAAATGCGTAATCTATCTACCCTTGCATTTTCTGACTTCTTCACTTCTTTGATAGCAGAAATATGATAGCAATAAATACACAGCATGACTCTTTCCTCCCTTTACACCAATTTCAGATCAGTTTCCCTCTGCTCTCTTGGACAATAACAACACATCAGGCTTAATGAGGAAAGACTGTGGGTGTTCAGATTCAGCTGTATGTGCTTTGCTTAATTGCCTCAATTTCCAGATCTTAATTTGGTAGGGATTAAAATCAACTTAAGTAAATTCAAAACATCTGGTTTTACATATTTTCAATAATGGTTATTTCAGTGTATATTTATTCAATATCTATTCTACAAGCTGTTAAAACTGATTTTAATAATTAGTAAGTTTAGATTTAAATACCCTGCATAAGCCTTGAACACAAAGGTCATTGGTTTCTGCTCCACAGGGAGTACCATCAGCAACTCTGTCCTTCAGCTGATAGTAGGAAGTTGTTCCAGAAACTCGGCAAAAAAGTTTACAGCGATCTTTCATTGAAACTGGAAAGAAAATCCAACAGGTTTCTTGTCTGTTTTATTACTTTTAAAGTAATCAATGTTAAAGTGATTACTGTTAAACAAACATTTGTATTTTATTAATTGAAAAAAAAATGTCGTTACTTACTACCACTGTATTTTGGAAGCCAGCGAACAGCAGATGTAAGACCATTGATGTTAAAATGTTTGCCATCAAACTCAGAGCACTGTTGCTCCCGGAAATCTTTTTTGCCCTTTGGACATGAATCAGTATTACAGGAACGAAATTTCATCCTGCGGCCAACACAGTACTTTCCTCCATTTCTTGGTCTGATAAAAACAGATAAATGTACAATGTTGTCCCTTGTTTTCTAAAATTCCTTTTTTCCAGGAAAATTTTCACAGAAGCAGTATCTCCTCTGTAATTTTAAATTACATTTCCTAACTTGTAAATCCTGTTATACAATACTTCCATACTAGCAGGTTCTTGGAAAGGAAAAATAATCAACAGCATATTGGTAGCATCAGCTACTACAGACTGACAGAGACCTATTTAATCAAGATCTAGTCTACTGTCTCTTACTCATCAGGGAAAACAAAATAACCTGGGGTGATATCCTTCTGATAATATCAAGATGGCATTACTTCCTAAGAAAAGCCAATAGCCATAATTGCAGTTCTTGTTCTGTAGAAGATAAGGGTAAAGTTCTCTCTGATTTTTGTTACAGAGAACGAAACCCACATAGATTATGCAGTCAATGGAAGTTTCTTACTATAATGTAAATTTTTATTGGTGTTTAGAACGAATTCACAAAACTAAAATATCTTCATCTTTTTTTTAACTAAACCATTATGTCATAATTCCTTTACTCTGCTCTGATGAAGGAGAACAACAGAAAACATACTCTGGTCTGTTACAGAGCCTGGTGGTGCTCTTGATTCCACCTCCACAAGTTCTTGAACATGAGCTATAAGGTCCCCACGGTCCCCACTCTCCATCTACAGGACGCGTCTCCATTTCCCTGCTCACACAAATTCCATGGCGGCAGTGCTGTGCAGTTGACAAACAAAAAAAGATTTCTAAGTTAAGCAAAAGGTTACAATATATATTAGGCACAGAAGGAAGAAAATTGACTGCAGCCATCCTCTGAAGCATCGAAGACTGCCCACAACTGACCACAAAAGAGCAGACTGGATGAACTACACAGAGACAGTGCTCATAGACAAATGAGAAAATTCCATACTTCAGATGACTGACTGCAAACTCAGGATTAGACTGATGATCTAATTTGTTGTCAGAAGGGGTTCTCACAGCCACATTGACAGTAGTATACTCCATCATTCCCTGCAGTACATATATGGATCAGTCACGAGAATCATCTGAACAGATCATATCAACTCAACTGCTTGTTATTTATGAAGCTTAGGATTTGCATTTTCACTCTCTGTGGCACAGAGCAGCTTGGTATTATCCCACAGTCTTAAAGGTTTTGGTCCAACTAAACTCTCTACCACAGAAAAATAATTCAAGGATTCACAGAAAATAAAACAACCCAAGAATTCCAACCCTTTCAGTAATTGATTTAAATGTTGCATATAGTTTCTCAAGAGTTATTCTAACATGAGCATTTTTTCTGTCTATTCTTTGGGATTGACTCCTAGAGCTAGGAGGAGGTGATCTTTGAATACTAAGCAGCTTTCTTTGGCCTCTCTTCCTTCTGGGGCCTTATCCCACAGTATACTACCAAGCAGATCCTTGAAGAGGTCAAAATCTGCTCACCTGAAATCCATGGCTGTGAACAGCTATTCAGCCTCCTCTGTACCTTCAGGTTCTTGAACTCTACCACCTCATGGTCACCAGAGCCAAAACTGCCTTCCCATTTACAACAAGGCCTTCACTGTTAGTATAAGGTCCAGCAGAGTACATCTCCTTTTTGGCTCCTTAATCACTTGGAGAACAAAGTTATCAAAGCATGCCAGCAACCTCTGAGATCACTTGTGCCCTGCTGTGCTGTCCTACCAACAGATAACAAGGTAGCTGAAGTTCCCCATGAGGACCAGGGCCTTGTTCTCCAAACAGGACTTCATTAAGGAATCAGGTTCTCCATTATGAATTATGCCCAAACTCTTAATCCAATTTGGTAGTAAAATTTCTGCCTGTACGGCCCTTGGTCATGCTGACTCTCGAGCACTGTCTATGTATTTCAAGCCCCGAAAGTCTTGTGATGTGATCAATCAGGATGATTAAAAGCTCAAAGCAAGCACAGAATCAAAGCCAGATCTATCTTGCCATTTAAATGTTTCAGCAAACTGGCCAGATCACTCACTTGATGCTAAGACTAACACTGTAACTCAACCAGTTAAATAATGGCATTGTTATCTGCATATCACCACAGTGCTTACTGTCAGTTTTTATTACTTCTACTTTTTTCCCAGATGCCTTTAGGATTCCTTTGTCCCTCAACTTTCTAGTACCTCTAGGAGGTAAACCAACTAACATAAAAGATACAAATGCAGTTTATGAAAGTCGAAGGTAAACATGAGGAAACAGAGAGATCTTGCATATCCAAGAACTGTCATTAACATATTCTGAAATATCTTTTTACAACTATAGGCTGAGTATTCTACATCTCGCATCAAAAACCTATAACGCATCCAAACATCCAAATATGACATTAGGATCTTGCGTTTAAGTTCTTCTTCCTTCCACAAAAACATTCACAGCAGCTTGAAGGGAGAACTCAGGAAAAGAGAGTTGTAAAATGAAATTTTATACCCACAACAGCATTGTTCTGATCTATAAAAATGCAAAGCACATGTTCACATCTGGGATTTTAATAGCTTCAATTCAACATTCAACAATTCAACAAACTTGTCTCAGCTATTATTCTATTGCTGCATTCCTACAGAAGCAACATGATGGAGTCACAGTCAAAAACTCAGGCACCAGACGCATTCCAGATGTTCCTTAATGCTTGCTTGAATCAAACCCAAACCCGACCCAAATCCACATGCAGTTATTACATCTTCAGAGATGAGAAGGAGGTTCAAAGTTTGGGATCAATGGATCTACAGGTACCCAGATTCGTATTTCTTAACTACCTACTTAGAACAAGCACTTTGACTTCTAAGTATGGATTAAATAGTGATTTGATAAACTGATTTCAAGTACTTCCAATATATCTTACAACTTACTGTACTTGCTAAGTGTCCTGGAAAGCAAGTTTGAAAGAAATTATTAAAGTGTTAATTGTCAGGCTGTGCTAAACTTAACTGAATCAAGAGTAACAGATAAGTGTACAAGAACATGCCATACAGTGATTCTAGTTACACATACTCATCATATAACCCAATGAGCAAGAACTAGGTAAGAACATCTGCTCAGATGAATGTAAAAGTTCAAAAATCTCTAAACTACTGTTTCTGGCTGTATTTATCTTTTTGGAGTGTTCCCATTTATCACCTTGAAATAAATGTTTTAATGTAAATCTCTCTGTGTCATCTGCTGCAAACGAATCTATGGAAACCTGCTGCTGCACTTTAGATTTATGTCTGATGTGCTTCTTCCTACAATACATGTACATCTTACAGCCTTGTTGTGTCTGCTTTCTGAGAAAAGGTCAAGTATGGAATCAGGCAAACCAGACCACGTCAAGAAGTGAGGACTAGACCATAGAATAACAATGAAAACAGAGTGGTTAGTAAAATGAACATGTAATGCAGAAAAAATTGAATTGCAAGTACCTGAAGTTGTACCTACAGCATCTCAAGTCTTTGTAGTACTGGTTCTCAGAGAAGTCTGCATCTATTACTCAGATGATATCAACTATTTTAAAACATATTCTAATAACACACAATTTTAATCATTTTTTTCCAACATTTTCACATTTCCAACATTTATTTCCTTGTGAAAAATCTAAATACTTTATTTCCCCCTAGTAATACTTCCACAGAAAACCCTCAGTTTTTCTGAAATCACATCTAATCAGAAAAATATTTCATTAAAATCCCCGTTTATAGGAAAAATTTGACCCTTAAAAAAATTTTACTCTGTTTTTACAGCTCAAAAGATCTTCCACTGCTTCCCAGACAGCTAGACAGCTAAAATCTAATCACCTTTATTAAAGTCCATCTGAATTTTTCATACTTATTTTCCATATACACATACACAATGAATCATTCTTTAGGATACATAACCCACATTTATTGCACTCATGAGGAAGTCAAACAATACAATGATTTTAAAGGAAATAGAAACCACCAACAACAGAACAGCAAATATACCTCAGAATTAGAAGCTGGCACTTTGCTTGCTGATCAAAATAATCTCTTCTTGGTCTGAATTCACATATTTAAGTGTCCTTCTCCTTATGTTACCAAGGGCTCAGGACAAAAATCTAAATTCATTCTACAGCTATTATGGGCATTTATAAAGACACAAACCCCACATACCATCTATATCGGCACTGAATAAAGGTAATAAACTTTCTCTCACTCATAAATACTGGGCACGTTTTTTCCAAGAGCACCAAAGCTTGTATTGTGCAGATTCCTTCTTGTTAGTAAAAAGGTTTTTCCAAATCACTCTGAAATTTGTTCTTTAACTGTTACACAAATAGCAAACTACTATTATGAACAGGAACAGTGGGTCAGAAGACTTCCTTAGATGAAGAGATCTTCATGAAAGAGGTGGCTGCTAAATCAGTTCCACTGTATCTAGGACATCAAAAACTTTGGGTCAGAATCAAATATCTACTGGCTATCCTCCTAAGAGGAGGTAGGTTGAAAACCATGGAATTGTGGAATAACTTTAGTGGAAGGGACCCATCAGGATCACTGAGTCCAACTCCTGGCTTCACACAGGACCACCCAAAATCAAAGCCCATGTCTGAAAGAGCTGTCCAGATGCTCCTTGAACTCCAGCAGCTCAGTGCCTCCCCCACTGCTCTGGGCAGCCTGTTCTAGGCCCGACCACTCTTTGGCGAAGAATCTTTCCTTAACTCTCAACCCGACCCTCCTCTGACACAGCTCCACACCGTTCCCTCTGGGCCTTTTTACTGCCAACAGAGAACAGAGTTCAGCACCACTAAAACTGCAAATGCCTCAAATACAATTTTTTGAATTCATCACAACAAAAGAGTTGCAAGCACAAATATATTTACTGTGCTAGCATATACTAGTTACATTAACTCATCATCATGGCTTATTCCCACTAAAATCAAAAGAAAAGGAGCTGTGCCTTACACAAGAAGGCATGACTATTTGTCAGATTAATGGCTGCTCTTTCTTGCATCTTTTCAGATGTAACAACTGTAATTAGCTTTTCACTTCCTAGAGAAAACTGTTTGGTTTCACTGCAATAATTGCATAAGGTAGGCCTTTGAATTCTTGTATAAAAGAATTGCTCTGCTGTTGGCAAATTTGAGTCAATTGAATTAAGGTTACATATAAAGTTTATACAAATTATGAACTTCCTTTCTGATCAATGACTGACTGAAATATCTGTTAATGTTGTATCACCAGGTAGATATAATCAAGTAAAGCTTCCTTCGCAACCTTCAAATATCTTTTCCTAATTTTGCAAGAGGAAAAGAAGCCATTTGTAAGACACTGTTTACCCATTAAACTGTTATTCTTTAAGGCAGTATTTTGAAACTCCTCATTACTTATGTATTGTGAAATACAAAAATAAAAGAAAAAAGGCAATCTTCGAAGGTAAAAAGTTATTGGGGGAAATTTAGTAATAACATAATAATATTATTATATATAAAGTAGTAAGCATATTCCATATGGAAATCAAACCAGACTTTTTTGAAGCTATTAAACTATTAAAAGATAAAAATATAAGTTTTCCCACAGCCCTTGAAGCTGGCCAAGCACACTACTACTTAAAGCACCTTAGCATAACAAACCTGCCAAACATAAGATAATCTTATCACTGTCATATTTGAGCGTGTCAAAATCTCTGAAATACTTATTTTTGCAGTCAGCTGATGGGTGAGAAAATATTTCTGTTGGCTAGTGGTGAACTGAGACACGGAGAAGCCAAAGATTAGATTAGCAAAGAACTCAAGTGTTTTGCTTCTTCTCACGTCTCTAGCTACATGCAAATCCAACGCTAAAATCCTCACATCTTCAATATTAACACTGACTTCAACTAACATCCATTCATACTTCTGTGTCCATCAAGATATTTTAAGTGCTTTGCGCGAGGTATTTTAAGTGCTGTAGGTTATGTACTCAGAGGATGCAGATCAAAATCTCCAGTCAAAAAAAAAAAAAAAATCTGCCAGATGAGGAAACTGAGCTGCCTTCTCATTCTCTAAACAGTTAATGAAATAAAGCAACATTTCAAGGTTCAAGAAGTCCAGTTTCCACTTTTTCCGTTTCACATTAAAAAAAAATGTAATCCATACCTCATATAGGTAGGGTGTAAGTGAAAGTTCTGTTTCTCAGCCCTGTACAAATCCATGTTGAATTATATTACAGTAGGCAAGAGAGACAATGAGTGTGAGTTACATGTGGTTAAGGTACTTGCTGGAATAGATGAAGAGCTACTGATAGATACTTTCACATTTTGTCTGAAACAGATAGAATACACAAATATTTTCTGAAGCCAGGAGTCTGATTGAAAGATTTTTTTCTGATGAACTGTACTCCTGTACTTTATTCACTCACACTTAATTAGTTCTAGGTCAGTAAAACAGCCTCAATAAGAGAAACTAGGGAATACGCTTTGGAGGTGCTTGCTTTGCAGGAAATTCATCTTTGTTGCACTACTACAAACAAGTTTTTTGAATTATCTGAAGTTTTCAAACAGAAGAGAAGATGGCAACTTCCACCTGAGGTCTTCTGCCTACTTCTTACCAATATGACACCTGTAAACTATTACTCTTATTTTGAACAGACAACCTACATTATCTATGTCATAACGATATAAGACTAAAAGAAACTCTTCAGGTTAAGTCAGGTAGGTACTTCTTAAGCAATCATTACACTGCAGGAGTAGTACTGTCACACAGAAAACACTGGTCTTTCTTATCTACATCAATGACCTTGCCACATACAAGCTCTGAGAAACAAATGAAGGCTTACCATTCCCACACCGCAAACTGTTCCATCAGCCAAAGGCATGTGCTGAGTCCGACATCCCTTGTGAACTCCCTCTGTGCTCGTGCACCATAAACGTTTGCATTGTTTCTAAACAGAAAAAAAGATTACCTTTGTTGTACTTGTACACTACTTTAGACATCTATTGAGATATTTGCATTGTTTTTCTCATACCATATGGGTTTAATTTTTGCTATTATTTGCTATTATTTTGCACAGATAACTCCTCCCTCACCCCTCCAAAAAAAAAAAAAAAAAAAAAAAAGATTTTGCCTAACACTGGGCAGAAACATGGAATGGTTGAAATAGATCTTATTAGAAATGATAAATTACTTTAGATTTTATAATTCAATAGATAATTTAATAAGAAGGCATGTAGGAGATTATGGTTAATATTATGCAATAGAGTTGGAGCATAATACTCAGATAAAGACACTAACTGGAACTATTCTGAAAACACGCTGACTAGAAACTTAAGAAAAAAACCTTCTTTTCAAGTTATTAAAGAGATTCTTGATGGACAAATAAACTTTATGGATTAAAAACGTCTCAAAGCAGCCTTCAGTAACCCATCTTCAGGTCTTTGAATTCCTCTTCACTTTTCTATAATATTCCCATAAAGACTGACTCCTTTTATACAGTAGTTTACCACACCAATAGTTTCACTTAATACATTTTGAACATGATCTTAAATTCTCTCCTCTAAACAGTTCCAACAAGCTGTGTAATACAAGTATAGGTATTTGACAACTTGCTCCAAAATCATCTTGACATCTTGACAGTAATGAATGAGGTCATAATGCTATATTTATTATTATATCTTGCATTCCCACATGGGCCACACTGTGTTTTGAAATATTTCTATATTTACCCACTTTTATGTACGTTATTTTCTTTCCAGACACAAATTTTGCTTTAAAGAATATTTGATTAGTTATATGAAATGTACACTCCAAAAGGCAGAGGAATATTTGACAAAGTAAAAGAAATCTGCAATTTGGATCAAACATGTGGGAAAAGTATAAGAATTAATATATTAAAGTTATAAATTCGTAAAACCAGTCAAAGCAGATAAGAAATTTGCTAATGCAATATGGTGGCTAAAATGTGAAAACATTTATTAAAAATGTTGAAATCATTCTTTTTTTCATGCAGTAAGTTTTAATTTACTCAACTTGGATCTTTTAAAGGAATTATATTTACACTCACAGATGTACAAATCAAAATTAATTCATCCTGATTTTAATCCTATGTATTTCTATTAAACAGAGCAGCAAGGCTTTCCACTGAACTCTTTCCCCTTTTAAGAATAGAATCTAAACTTTGACGTACTTCAAGATAAAATTCTTACAACAATGGACTGGCTGAGATTTCATTTTTAGGCCTACATCTCAGTAATTTTTAGTACCTATAAAGCAGGAGTCTGTGCATTGTTCACTCACCAGATAGGGACACACTTGCGACCCAAGGCCAAACATAAGCTCACACTGTTTATTGACATCATACATTAATCCAGGCAGCTGAGAAGAAAGACCATAAATTCTTCCACTCGGTTTATCTAGGAGGCATTCACCATAACCAGTGCTGTTGTGAAAACAGGAACAACACATGAATTAATTACTGTTCTGACCTATTAAGATCATACTGAAGAGCTCTTCTATAACCAATGCCCCGATATTTTTAAATAGTCTTAGTTTTACATTTTGATTATCACTTTACTGAAGTCATGGAACTACTCATCCTCCAAAGGGTTACATATCTGTAATTTCTGGGGGATTTAGGCCCTCCAAGTCAGTGGTTAAAACCAAAAACAATATTAAAGTGGCATTTAAACAATAATTTTAACCCTTTTCTGAATGACACGAAATTGAAAAAAAAAGTATGCATTATACTGATACTTACTCAAGAAATTCAGTGATATATTTTTGACTGCATTTTGACCAGGTCCATGGACTTGTATGGTAATTCAAAGTTGGAGCCATAACATGGTATTGATGCTTAATTCCAGCTTCTTTACATTTAAAGCTGTCATCATGTGGCACATTAAATCTAAGAAGCAAAACAAACAAACTCCGAAAAAAATTCAGCTATAGTTAATGGAAATACTTCTGTTGTAACAGCAAAAGCCCCAGATGTAAGTCTGAATATACCTTAGAACTGCAATGGAACTCACATTTTATGACTATCTGACATTATGGCAATCACACTGAATACATAAGAATTTTACAGCTGTGTAATTCTTTCACTCACCAGCAAAAATCCCAGTGTTTTGGAAGTATGGCATTTTAAATTAACAACCCATCTACTGAACTGAATATTCAAGACTGCCCCAATATTCAGCTTATAATTTTTAGTATACGATAACTACAGAGCCCATCAACATCATTTTATGCAACAAATATTTTACCGTATTTTATAACTCAGTTTAAGTAACATGATAAATGGCATGTATCTAAATGAACTTCCAGGAGAATGAAAACCAACAAGCTAGCTACTGAGCTCTGTAATGCCATTGTTACCTACACTGTGGCATGCCTCATGGAGCTAGAGTATAGCATCTTTCTGCCATCACTGATGAGGTATGCTTCATAAAATAAAATGCTGTCATCTCCTCTTATTTTTCTGTGTAAAGTATTTCTCTTTGTTACTCTATTGTTTTCTGAAAGGATCAAACAGAAGGAAGAATATATCTGTGTTATATCACAAGTCTTTTCTTAAACTCCTACCATGGCTAGAATGCAAGTAGTTAACAGGGCTACGTTGAACATCTAAGATACTTGTTCCAGTGTCCCAACCAGCTGATACAATAAAAGGACAAAAGATGGCAGATAAATCCAGTTCCTCCCATCATACCAGTTAGCCAATGGCCAGGTTATAAATCTCATGTTTCTATATCTCTAGGTGGCAGGCAGAGCTGACTCCCTGCAAGAGCCAAAACCACTGACTATTCCAAAAGTACATAGACATTCTACTCACCCTTGGAAAAGTACAACACATCCCTGGAAATTGGTCATATTCAAAAGAAATTTAATAAAATTACCTGCTGGGAAATAGGTACTTACACATGCCCAAGCTCATGTGCTATAGTAAAAGCAGCACTTAATCCATTTTCTTCACTTATAGAGCAGCTGCGTAGTGGGTCACACATTGTACCTAGCTCTGCCAAACCTGGAAAATTGAATTCTTTTACAAAAGCTTAATAGAAGGAGTTTTAACATGAAGGAATGACTCTATAAAGCGAACACTACAGCACATGAATTGAAAAAGCCACGCATAAGCTATGCAACCAGATTTACACAAAACCAACTACCACCCAAGATGACAGTATGTGTGGAACAGCTCTGAAACGATTTCATCTGCCAGTTAAATTTTATATCTATTTTTTTATTTTTTTCATAAATCCTACAGTAAAATCCTCCTACAGATTTTGCTGTAAAATCATACTGATAGAAAAAGCATAACTCACCTAGAGTATCACACTTCTCTCTAGCTCTGCAGATATCTTCCCTTAAAAGAAAAATTACAAGCAAATGAAAAATACTTCCATTAAAAGTATTTCACTGATGCTACATTAGTTACAGCAATAGCAAATCTCAATTCTAAATTTTTAATTTTGCAGTCCATTCTAAGAATTTGCATTCTTGTGAAAGAAGTGATTTACATTCACCAAAGCCCACAGAATTACTTTCTATCTAGCTTGTAAAAACTACAAATTGATAAACTGTTAAGCTGTTTCTCTATGCTGTTAAACTTGATAAGCTGTTTCTTTAACATGTGACTGTAAAATGCTGCTGAAAATGTGCAGATTCCAGCATACATGACATTACCTCAAAAAGTAGAGCAGCTGCAAAATTAATGTAAAATTCAAGGCAAAAATCAAACATTGTTTTAAGCAAAATAATGCGTCCAATTTGAACATGGAGAAAAAATTAAAAGGAACAGGACAGAATATATCTCAATAAATGAGCATCAGAGCTTCCACTGAGATCAGTGTACAGGAAAAATACACAGTATTTAACATTTTCCATTTGTGAGTTTTTGATAGTTCTAATTATGCCTAGCTTATAAGGCACCGATCATCACTTAATTAGCATTGGCTAATTTCTGTACGTACACCACCATGACCCTGTCACATACATGTACAATGGTTAAAGGCGTTAATTCCTTCTAAAAATTTCAGGTCTAAATTTCTAGTGATCACCTGGGGTGAGGGAAGAGTAAGATATTCTTTATTCACTCCAATTAACTACAAACTTTATCAGTGAACATTTAAATATGATGAGGTAAGAAAAAAGTTGAAGCATTTGTCTCACCTAGCCAGCTAATTGTCTCTTTCAATACCATACCTAGTGATAAGAACAGCAGTGTCATGATGAGAAGGGTGAGCATCATCCAAAATATTTTGTGCTTGCTGCCATATACAAAAATTACGAAGAGTGGTAGCTGCATTGAAAGTGATCGTTGGTCCTTCCTAGGGAATATCGAAGAAACAAAAAAACAGTTGTAATGTTCATGCACTTGCACTCGATATTTTGTTATTTGTGGCCTTAATCTTCACAACTATGGAAGGAAGTCAGAAAGATTCCACTGGCACAAATTTGTTTGCAGAATCAGGATCTTAATTTAGCTAAAAATAATCAGTCATGAGAACCCATCTTATTAATCAATGCATCACGTATTAGGTACAGAAAAATAGGGTGGCAAGATAATGATGATAAATAAATATTAAAACATACACCAGAAAAATGCACACTTCTTACAATTAAAAATATTCTGTTAGTGCTGAAAACTCTCAGCAAAAGCCCTCTAAGAAAGTTGCTGTTTCTTCTCTTCTAGAGTAATGTAGATATCGATGGTAATGTAAATATATGGTTAAATAAAAAAAAATAGATGTAAAAGATTTTGAAGTTCGGAATTATAAGGCAAATTCACACGTTTTGAAATTTAAGAAATATTTTTCCTACCTGTTCATTGTGAATTACAATTAACTTTACAATAACTATATTTATAAGATTTCCAATACTTGAATCTTTATAGATTGCTGCAACCTAAAGAGGAAAAAAATCAGATGGTTAGAATATTAAATTCATCTGACAAATCACATTTCATGTTGACACACAAATGAATTATCAGAGAATAACAGGCAGTTATGCAGTAGATGCCTCAGGCATCCATCTCTGCCTTTCTACCCATGGGTTTTGGTAACAAACCCAAAGTAGACGCCTGGTTTTAAACTGTGATTTTACATCAAAATGTCTCGCACTACACACACCACGGTCAGAATTTATCTGATGTTTTCCAGTGCTATTCTCTAAATAATTATCCAGCAATAGTTTTCCTAGATGTTAAAAATGCAGTTATTAAATATCCAACTAGTTATAATTTCATATTATTTCGAAACACTTAGACACGTTAATTAAATTTAATTAGACATGGTTAATTAAATTAGTGGAGTAAATGTATTTAAATGTATTGTAAGACCTGTAGATTATTGGTAAAATATCACCGACAGAAATGTGTCTATGTAATGTCAGCAGAACTATCATAGACACAAGCTGGTTTATGCACATGATTTGAGGAATCAACACCTAAAATATTACAGGATTTCAGAAATCATATGGGAACCAATAAACTTTTGCCTTTGCTTTTAATAGAAACAGGGCAGCACTGAAAATATACCTGACACACCATACAAAGGTTTCTTCCTCATTTGCAAATTTTATTTACATAGCCAACGGGCACTTTATGATGTTGCAGACAGATGGTAAAAACCATGTTTCAATTCCATATACTGAAGTAAACTAAAGCTATTTTTCATAAAGGCAGAAAAAAGTTCATTCAGTCTCAATAACAGCTTCAGACATCTCATCCACATGGATTCCCCTATTTGGCTTAAAGCAGCTATCAATTAAGCCTTATCTAAATGAATGCCGTCCACTAACCACAAAAGCACTGACCTTCCCCCACTCTGGCTTGGACTATGTCTACAAAGCTACAAAAGGAAAGAGAAAAGGAATTGATCAAACTGAATAGTTTTTTTTAGTTTTTTGGTTGGTGTGTGTGTGTATCACATTATATTGACCAACATGATGTCATTACAGGTGCTGCCTCTTTCACACAAGTGTTGACAGAGGGAATGGTGCAGAATTGAGTACTTTTATTTAGTCTACACTTCAACTGGTTCAAACTGCTTGCGAAGACACAGTCCTGTGTGTGAATGCTACGTACCTAAAACCCAGTTATTCTGCTAAAAGCTGGAAATGACAGAGCCCTGGCTCCCCATAATTCATACCATCCTGTTCTTGAAAGTGGATAAGAGTGCAAAACGCAGTACCATCCTTCATTCCTTCATTGACAGACAAGCAAGATATGGAGGACTCAATAGCAGGGAAATAGTCGGAGCTTTGCAATCCATGTGGAAAACATTAACTACCTATTGTCTCCTTCCAAAAGGATTCCATTCTTGGTTACTAACTAGCAAACGTCCAGTTATTCTGAGGAACAACTCTTGAGCGCTTGATGAAGAGTTCAATTAGGAATGGGAACATTCAAAAGACTTTAGTCTTTACAGTGTCTTTACAGCTGTATAGCTCAAGCACTATAAATGTAAATAAGAGAATTTATGCAGACACTGTTTCCTGAATTCGAATGCAGTGAACCAATATTTTACTACTATCAAAGCTACCACAAATTATCAAGCACAGAATGTTTTTTTATGGCAAGAGATCAATTTCAACAAATCGAGAGAGAATATTTCTATATATTAACTCTTCTCAGGAAAGATCACAGTCTAGGCATTGTCCTGAATGAACTGCCCTATTAAAATAACATAACACTGTTACATTCATCTCATGTAACTAACATTATGCTATCTGTCTAGACTCCTTCAATAGTCAGTAAAAAAGAACAGACAAACCAGAATGATCCAGATGCATCCATCTGAAGATACATATTTAGATAAAATGTATTTTCAAACAAAATAGTATGATAAATTACGTTTCTTCAGTCACTTACAATGGATGGAGACTAGATGTCTAGGAGATGTATGAGATTAATTACACCCAACTGTTCCAAGTTTTACTTCTCTTCAGCAAAGAAGAAACAGAAAATTGGTTGATACAGCACTCCAAAATCATGACAAAGAGAAATCTGAGATGAGACCTGCAAGAGTCTTTGGTTTATAATGCCTTCTACAGGGAGAAGATGCCCATGAGAATTCTCCTAACACTTCAGCTGACGTAAGGGCTACCTAAACCATAATCAGACAACTCGTTACAGCACAAACCTACACAGGGTTACACGCATACAATCTTAACAGGAAGATCTTTTACAGAGCAGATAACAAAGCCAGACTACTTCATGTTGAAACATGCATTTCTCTAGAAATAAAATAAATATCTTTCAATTAAATAGACAAATCAATCCAGTTAAGAATGTCTTAGCTTCTGAACACAATGCTCTGAAATTCAGGAAACAGTTATATTTCACTGTCAAGTAAAGTGATGCTGCATACATTGGACAAATACTGGTATAGGATTTGCCCAGTTCTACAAGAGCTTATTCCAGTTAGAACAGTCATAGAGGACTGGAAGGGGGGGGTGTACTAGGTTCAGTTGATAACAAATAATGCCAGAAGCATCCAAAATAGGACTATCATAACCTTCATTGCATCATTACCCTTCAGTTTCATAAAGGCCTCCAGTATTAAAGTATATAAGAAGAAACCCATTTTTAGTCCTGGGTGGCTAGAAGGATTTAGGGAAAGAGTCCAAATTGGAGGCTTCTTAAGATTTAAATGTCACATTTCTTGTTCTTAATCCTTACTGTAGTCAATTCCTTGTGTACAGAAACAGGCTTTTGAGAAATCTGTTACTGTTGTGTAACCTCAACAGATATCAGTTATTTGCAAACAAAATCTGAAAACAGAAGATGGAAAGAACCCAGCATGAAAAGCAGAGTCAGGTTCCTTCCTTTCCCTCTGCTGCCAGTGTCCATGAAGAATGTTTGGGCAAAGCATTTCTTCAGAAGCCATTGGAAATTACTCATATATCAGAGAAGATGCATCAGACTAAGTCCAAGAGAACACACGCCTTGCACATCCGAAGACCGTGTGTAGTAGGATTGTCAACACCATACCTAAGCAACATTCAACATCTAAATACTGTCTACGTCTGACTAGAGCATACAGGAGGTCTGAAATAATGCCAATAGTTCTGACAAGAATCTTATCAGAATCGAAAACATATTTTCTCACATACCAAAAACTGGTAAGGATCTACTGAACCTAAATGCTAACATTACTCTTATTATTTTCATGTTTCAGTCTAAGTATAGACGCTGTCTCATGGGCACTTTCAGGACCTTCAAACATTTACTTATAAATGCTGTTTTAGAAAGATGGAGCAAAAAAGACTGTGCTGGTAATGAGATGCCCCTACCTGTGATGTAAGGTATTTTCTGCAGGCAGGCTGAATACATGCAAAAAGAAAAATCCTGAGTTTAAAATCACAAGCCAATCTTCACCTAGGGAAGCCAACCTTCACCAAGGTTCACCTAGGGAATCATACAGGATAAAATTACCAGCTGAGACTTGAAATGATAGATTAACGCAGAATGCAGAAAACAGCAAAGTTCTCGAATGGGACATTATTTCTTACTTTATCAAAAAAAAGAGGGTAAGTGCTCCCTGCTCTCATATTCTGTGGGCATCTCTTTAAATCCCTCTTTATTGGAAGCATTCATAAAATGGATGATGAAATGGACAGGAATTTGATAGAATACACCATTTATTTGCAACTTCCAGACCCGCTTTCTCCATAGTAACCTAAATTCAGCCTTCACAAAAGGAGATAACGGTCAAGACAAAGGGAAGTAACTTTTGAGAGATTTTTTCATGCTCTTGATACGGGTATCTACACCACAGAACAACAGCTCAGACCAAAACAACGAAGAAAGGAGAAACCAAGAACCATGATGAAGATAGTTATCTTTCAGGAAAAGGATCATTGCTTTTGTTTTCATTAAATTCCCAAAGATTACAAGATGGATCTTGTCGTTACCAGCTGTCATTGTCAGGCTACTGGAAGCAACTTTTCTTGCTGACCCTGTAGTAGCTGTCCATTACATTGAGACTGTGAATCACTGCAAACTGCCACGTTCACAAAAGGGGCTAGAACATGAACAAGTGCATCTAGAGAATGGAAAATGAATGATATACCTAAATATAATTGAATTTCTGCAGTTTTTTTTTTCTCTGAAAATTGCATCGCAAGACTGCTTTTCCTTTTCTGATCTGCTACATAGAACCACCATATCAGGAGAACATATTCATATCACTTAAAAGAAAGTTCATAACAGTTCTTGGCTTGTGTCTAGTGCAGGCTCCAACAATCTCCTGTTTATCACTCTAGTGCTGAAAGGATGCATGATATCTGGGATCTGGAGCATTTCTCCTTCACCTCTTCCATTGTCATATCCTGATTTTGTCATATATTTCATAATACCCCTGAATTTTCTGAAGTCATGAGATAAAGAAGGCATCACAACATTTATTGCTTCTCTGAGAGAAAGTAAGAAAAAGCCGTGTTATTTTTGCAAGTGTTACTCCCAATCTGTTCCATCCACCTTTCCAGTATAAAACTGCTTTATTTGAAGTAACATAGAAATTTCTTATGGAAAGTTGCACAAATACACCTACGTACCTCAGACTGACCACTTTTTCCTACTACTTGTATGTCCTCTCCATTCTAACATTTCCTTGAATTATTCAAGATATTCCAGAGGACTTCCCATTTAAAAGCAAAAAGAACAAACATATCTATTTTAAAGGCTGACTCAGATGTCAAAGCGCTTCCTTTTAGTATCTGAAAGATGATTTAGCGAGGAACAACCACACAGAGGTTTTTCTAGCCTTGAGAGCCTACTAAAAATAAAAAAAAAATTAAAAAATAAAAGATAGGAACATTGTTTGGCAAACATCTCCTATCTCTACAAAAGTTCCATGTGGACCTTTTCTATAACTAAACACAACTGAAGCTTCACCATGGGGACAGATCTTGAACCTGTCTGCTGACATGAACGGTACAGAGACAAATACTAACAAATATCTAATTAACAACAACAAGCTAACTAATAAGAGTAATAAAGAATACTACCAGCAGTCAGCAGTAAAGATGTGAAAGTATATGCTTACTAACATGCTACAAAAATTCCACGTCTGTCTCACTTGATGGACCTCAAGACTCAGAGCACTATGAGGCACTAAGACATTTGAAATACAGGCAGGAGCTGGAAAATTCGTAAGAGCAGTCAGTGTATAAAAAAGGTAGGCTTTTTTTCCTACATCAAGATATTTGTATGTCAAGGTATGCAAGAAATCTAGCTCACAAATTTTTGCTTAAATGATACTCATAGAGCTTATAAGTTTGTAGATACTTATAGAGTCTTGCAGAGAAAGGCTTCAGGGTCCTGGTGGACGGAAGTGAATGGAAGGCTGGACATGAGCCAGCAGTGTGCATGTGTAGCCTGGAAGTGCCAACAGTATCCTGGGCTGCGTTTAAGAGGGATGGCCAGTAGGGAGACAGAGATGACTGTGAGACCCCCATCAAGAGTACTGCACCCAGGCCTGAGCGCAAGAAAGATGGAGAACTGTTGGAGTGGATCCAGAGTCACAAAGAAAATCAGAAGGCTGGAGCACCCCTCCTGCAATGCAAGGCTAAGACAGCTGGACTTCTTCAGCCTAGAGAAGGCTTCAGGGAGACCACATTGCAGGCCCCCAGTACTTTGAAGCAGCTTTTATATAGGAGGGAGACAGACTTCTTCTCGTGGTCTGATAGTGGCAGAATTAGGTGGAACAGCTTTAAACTAAAAGAGGAAAGATTTAGAGTAGATGTTAATGGGGAAGTTAGAGAGTGGTGAGGTACTGGAACAGGTTGCCCAGAGAAGCTGTGGATACTCCATGCCTGGAGGTGCTCAAGGACAGGTTGGACAAACCCTGGGCAGCCTAAGGACCTAGTAGTTGATGACCCTACACAAGACAGGAGGGTTATCTACATGACGTTTAAGGTCCCTTCCACCCCAAGCCATTTAACTTTCTAGTTTTTTGTTTGTTTGTTTGTTTGTTTTGGTTAATAATGTAATAGCCACCCTCCTTTTAACAACATCTTATAGAAAATACAATCATGTGGTTTTATATATACAAAAGAAAAAATAGGGAAATGAGCCTAAGGAAGAAACAAATGGCTTTGCGCCAGCTCTCTAGTTTTCACTTAGTTTACACTAATATTCAATACTTAATTTATGTTCACGTACACTGATCTGAAAGAAGGCAAGATACATGATTGGTAGACATCAAGCAGTAAACAGGGAAAAAATTCAACACAAGATCTTGAGTTCAGAAATGTAAGTTTAGTATTCTTGGTAAGAGCTCTCATTCATTGCTTTCTGTTTTATATCTCAGTGAATTATGGAAGGTATAAAATGCTATTATAAATGACAATGATTTTTCAAGATTTTTATAACCTTCTACATCTGAACAGACCAAAGAACAAAACAGGGGAAAAATAAAGTCTCTCAGCACAGAGATGTACAAAGCACATTAAGAACGAGTCTTGATCAATGTAAAATAGTGTTAGAACCGGGTGATATTAAGATTATACTGCTTTACTACTGAATAATAAGACTTTTATGATTCTACAGTACAATGACAATTTAAGTGCTCTAAATTTATCCAGTCTCAATCCCTTCTTTGAACACATGGCCACTCTCCTCCCATACCCCAGATCTGGCACTCACATGAGCAGGCAAGCAGCCAATTCCCCCATTTAGCAGGTCAACTGAGTTGTACTGCAGGTGGTTTTACATGTCAAGTTTTCTTGACATGTCAAGATTACAAAGGTCTTGCAGCAAGCAAACTAACAATAGACAAAGAAGTCTACAGAAATTATATATATACAGTACATTAGAAAATCAGATTAGTGCACAAAGTATATCACAAAAATGAAATGGTTCTTGGCATTTTCATAGTAAACTCCAGCGCTTTAGTGAATTTTTGCTTGCTTTGCTTGCTTTCTAAGATCTAGATTTACAGTTGGGGCTCTGAACTGTTACAATCTAACACACCTAGGACAGAGTCCTCCAGCTACTAAACCTATTAAGACAGCATCTACTTCTATGTTGATACAACATTTAGAAGAACAAAGAAGAATGTGGGGAGTGGTCACAGATTGTTTTATTCATCTTTCACATTATTTAATGCCACTGCTTATGAAAAATCTTTGTATTGAAACACAAAGTCTTAAGCCTTTCTATGGCAAAAAGCATCTTTCAACTTTTAAATACATATTTCAGTCAACAATAACAAACATCTCCAAGATGGAATAAATATTATGAACACTCATCTTGCAAAGATTTATGCAGTCTAAAAGAAATGAGAAAATGCATTCCCAGCTTCGGTTCAATGGGATTACTTGCACACTGAGTTAAGCCTTTACAGGTCAAATTGGATGAGTGACAAGACACTTCAAACTCTAAAAACATTCAGCAGCACATTTCAGTTCTCATTTTCCATCCATAAAAGAGTATCCTATAGTAGGAAGTTTATTTTGCTGGTTTTGTTAATACTAAAATATGAAGAGAAAGCAAACAAGGATCAAGATTTCAAGGGTTCTTCTGGGTGCTAAATACCTACACTCTATTAAAGTTTAATGAGATTTATATGCTTAAACTTCAGTTTTGTTTAAAACCCAAGCCAAAACTGGATATCCTTAGAAGTTTTGGAATGAGTGGAATAATGCTTGATACATTTAAAATGCCATCAACCTGGCAATTTCATGTAACAGCAGAAGTTGCTTGAACAGACGCGTACCATCTTTGATTATTAAAATTTAACTACCTGTTCAATGATAGAAAGAACAGAATGTAGTAGTTTCATTTCTTCCCTTTGTTGGTAACAGAATAAGACTAAGAGTTGCATTTCAAACATTAATAGGCTGTGGGTCAAGAAAAATCCACCTGCATACTGATGAATTCTGATACTGATTACATATCCAAGAGTGGTAGTCATTTATTCTCTACATTTATTACTAGCTTACTGAAGCATTACTACTCTGAGACAAGAGAAGGAAGAGAATGAGGATGGTATATTAATCTGTCAAACAGAGCTAGTAAACACAAAGTAACACGAACATATGTAAGGAATTAAGACTTCCAGAGGTCCTTTACAACTCTTTCTGTCATTCTATGATCTCATTTGAAATTCCTAAAGAAGTAGAGGAGATAAACACTTCCCCTAGGAAGACAGCTGAAAAAGCTAATGCTGTTCAGCCTGGAGAAGAGAAGGCCCCATGCAGACATAACAGCAGCCTTTCAGTGTCTAAAGGGGAGCTATAAGAAAGAAGGGGACAGACTCTTTAACAAGATCTGTACTGACAAGAAAAGGGGAAACAGTTTGAAGCATGATGAGAGATTAGGTTGGATAAGCAAAACTTCGTTGTTGTTGTTGTGTTTTTTTTTTTTTAAGTAAGGGTTGTGATGCACTGGAAGAGGTTGCCCAGAGATGAGGTAGATGCCACATCCTTGGAGAAACTCAAGGTCAGGCTGGATGGGGCTTTGAGCAACCTGATCTAGCTGTGGGTGTTCCTGTTCAAGGTAGGGAAGTTGGACTTGTCCTTTACAATTCCATTCCAATTCAAACAGTTCTACAATTTTATGACACTAAGCTGGGATTCATATTCTTAGTGGTAAAATTAACTGGACCGTGAAGAAAAAAAATTCAGAATTAGGATCTAATTTCATATTTTTATTAAGTTCCACATTTTATATAAGCCACACGTTTCTAGACAAAGCTTTTAAAAACCTGGTTCCTAAAGGTAATCTTGAAACAAACAAGTAGAAGTACACATGGAGTAACTGCTGCCAGATGCTGTACGTCTTCCTGAATACCATATTAAATTCCCATTAATGGTGCAGCCTTTTTCTTGTTTTCGATTACCTCAAAGCCAGCAACAACTAACCTAAGCCCAAGTTCTACAATAGACAGGTACTGCAAGCAGGAAGTCAAGGTATTTTAGCAAATACCTGGTCTTTCTCATTCAATACAAATTTGTTTAATGTTAATCATAAAAAGAGTTCCATAGACTCATTAGCAGCAGTTCAGCAAGTAGAAACTAACTACTTAAGACATAGAAAACCAAACATTATAAGGAGTAGTGGTCGAATGTATGACTCCTACAGATGCAGAAACTAGTGTTTCCTTTAAGTAGTTAAAAATTTTAGACCAATAATGAGCCATAATCACAATAGCAGTTCATGAAAATTACACACAAAATACTATTTCATCTCACTGCAGGGTTTTGTAGAAAAATAGTCTGTTTTTAAATAATGCTTTGATTACTTTGTTTTCTAGTACAGCTCTATTAAAAAGATTTAAGTGACATCTTCAGAATAAATTATTTCTAAATCACTCCCAAACAGCTTGTTAAAAAATCTTCCAATAGTGATTTTATTTTATTGTGGTCAGACATTAATTTAGAGGTTCACATCACTACCAGTATAAAAATTCAGAAGACTACCAAATTATTAGCAATTATGAGATTTGGCATACATGTCATATAATGAAATTCAACAAAATTCTGTCCAACTCTGCTTTTGTGCAGTGATAGTTCTGAAATCATAAAAAATTCCACAAAAAAAGGAAGTTTCATTTAAGTATGACATAGATCTTAACCATACACTGGAAATACATTCTTCTCTTTGTAGGACACAGAGATACAACACGACTGCACAGGATAAAAGCAGCCTTAGTATAGCACTGCTGTAACTAATCTCATTGTAATGTGCACAAAAGGAAGAAAAAAAGTAACTTTTTCATCCTAAAAAACTTCCCGTGCCCCTCCTCCTAACACTTCAAAAAGGATACAGCTTTCCTGCTTGAAATCAGTGTGACATTAAAACTTCTAAACTTAGATGCCTACATTGTATAGGAGGTGACAGCACCTCTACTGCTGACAGCTGGATAGATAGTTGTGACAATGCACTGAACTCAGTTCAGACACCTACCTATCTGTATGTATGTCATTTCAGACATCAACATACAACTAGCAGGTGTAACACATGGTCTACACGAGACCCACACATTTTTGTGAGGCTGCAGCTGGGACTAGTTCAGCTAGTCCAATGTCAGTTGACAGCTAGTTCAATGTCTATCACCTCTTAATTTGCTTCACAGAAGTACCTAGTACCAATCAATTGTGTCTAGGGGAAACTATAGAGCTACTCAGCTCATCTACAAGATGATGGTCAAGTGATTAATTCTTACTTAAACCAGGTATTCGCATGGAGACCAAAAGTGTGACTTCTTCGCAAGTTCAAACAAAATGCAGTTCACAGAAATTTAACTTTTTTGACAGACAAAAGAATACAAGATCTAGAAGTAGTTCTACAGAATATTTTAGCACACCTTTTAGTAAAAAAACAGTTAACAGATGTCACAGTAAATCTTTTGATTTTACTGAGCTTATACTAAGCTGCAAAATGATACAAGAGGTGACTTTTAGTTGAGCTGTGCTAAATTCTTACTTGAAACAAATAATGTCAATTCAAAATCTGACCCATATCAATCTGAAGTTAGTTGAAAAAACTAGGACTGCCATAATCAAGCATTTTTTCACGATACCTTTTAACCTCTGTCTGCTTTAATTAGTCACTCTTAATTCACTGGAGCTTGACCATTCTTTTAATGTAACAGCAAATCAGAAAATTGGTCAAGCATTCTAAACTACACACCTCATTTACGTTTAACTGAAGAGGCAGAATCTGAAGTTTTGGCCCTACTTCTTTTTTGTTGTTGTTTACGGAATCTATTTTAATACAGAATTCAGAGAAAGCAGAAGACAGAAGTTGCATAAGAGAAAACATCAAAACAGGAAAAAAAACTGAAATTGCTAGTACTTATTAAGTTTTACTTACTATTGACATCAGTGTTAATACATAGTGCTGTAAATTCTGTCCATGATGACGAACCATTTTGGTGTCAGCTGTAACCATCACTTCTACATATCTTGGATAAGAAAGAAAACGTTTTTTCCGGGAATGTGGATTATTGCCAGCATCCTCCATAGTCAGATTTTTAAAAGCATACTCTAAATTTGGAGACTTCCATAAAATGTTTCTCTCCTCATTTAAGCTGCTGACATTTGGATGTAGTAAAGTGCTTTTCTTCACCTCCTTTTCTGTAATATAAAAAAAAATTAATGCAGAATTCAGTTTCTAAATTTAAAAATAGACATGCAACTCTGTCTAAAGTAGACAAAATTATAATTATGAACTTATTTCCAGGAGAACAGGTAAAAGAATAAAAATATATTACACACAGAAGGAACATAAATTAGATGTCCTGAACACTATCATACAGCTTTTTTCATATATGGATTCAATATCAAAAATTAGTTAAGAAGAGACAGCAGTATTATATAGTTCCTAGAATGCAGAATAATCCAAACAGGAAGGCTGGAATGAAATAAGCACTAGAGCTTAAGCAATGAAAGAATGGAAAATAGTTAATTGAAATAGCCATATTCAAACACAGCCCTTTAACATCAACAAAACCAACAACAGCGAACTATAAAGACTAGACTCCAGTCCTGAACTGACATCATTTATATATGAAAAAAGCTGTATAAATATAAGTAACTTTCTTGACAGCTCTATTAATATTTGTGGCATAGAATCAGAGTCTAAAAGATACAGCTTGGAGACATCTCAGTATTTAGCACTTCCCAATTTGCTACCTTCAGGGGCTTGTGACATCTGAAGAAAACTCATGCCTCGATCAGTCAGTCACTTCAGCAATGCCCACAAGAAAACACTTAGATGAGAAGTATACCTCAATTCTCACTATTCCCTGGAACTTAAGTGCCTAATGTGGTATTCATCCATTCAGATTCAGTCCCTATTATCTTTCTGGAAGCTAGATTTCCTTTTAAGCAGAAGCTGCCAGAGTATAGCTGCCAATCCTCAGCAACTATGTTCTTCAAACAACTTAAGAGATCCTGACTCAGGTGTCATTCTCACTTTGAAAGGATTTAAATAATATGTATTTCATCTTCTAGTGGAAGAGCCCTCCTCATTAAGCTTTAATCTACTTCTGAGATGTCAGCTGTCCCCATTAAAGTCAAGACACAACGTTAAATCAAAATGACAGTAGAGACAAACACCTTGAAGTTTGCTGAGTAGTCACCTGAGACAGTCACAAAATACAAGAATAGCAACTCAAAAAGAATTATTATCAGTAACAGTGAATAGAAAAAAGTAAGGGCTGACATAGAAGACGACCATGCTAGTGAGTACCTATAAATATTTGATGTTTTCAGACTGGCTGACTCAATACAAGAAAACTAGCTGAAGCAATAACACACTCATCATTATTACGTCACAGGAGTCTGAAACTTCAGAACATTGGAAAAAATAGGAACCAGAACCCATACTTAAGATAAGAGCTGAAGACCAATCTGCAGACTAGACAAGACAACTTCAGTAGTACACTAAATAAAACTCGTTTTGTTTATGAACACAAAAACAAGAGGATGAACAATAGCCAACATATAGCTATCATGTCAAACTCCTCTAATTTTCCTGTATTAAGGAAACAGGATTTATGAGTACGAAATGTATCAGATGTCCTTCCCTGACAGAAAGACTTAAAAAAAAAAAAAGTGAGGAAAAATTAGCTAGACAACTTTAGAAATAATCACTGTGATCCAATTTCAAACTAAGAAGATGAGCTGAAGGAGACTTCAAAGGTGTAGCACCATTTCATTCACAGTGTGGAAAAAAAAAAACAAAAAAAAAACCAACAACTAGATGTACAGATACCAGAGATTGGGAAGAGCATTAGGAAATGCTGTAAAGGTAGAACAAGTGAAGACAAAAGATTTAACATTTCAATATTGTATCAATGAATAAGTAGGAAACAATTCTAAACAACAAAACGGATGAGGGATTTAAAGTTAGACATATACAATGATTTTCATGATTTTTTTAAACAGGTCATGGAAATCATCTACATTAAAATGTCTAATCATTCAGCTTCTCTTTATAGTCATTGCAGTGAAACAGACATTTCCATGTAGTAAATCATGTTACCCTAAAAGGCATACCTAAAATAAGTCACATGAACCAGAGCCAGCGATCCTTTCTCTCCTCCAAATATAAAAAGAGGAGAAGGATGACTAACACAGATGTAAAATATCTAGAGTTAGATGAGATGGATCACTATTGTCACTGCAAGTCACATCCTGATCAAGCATAAAATGTTTAGCTTAGAAATACTACTTCCACATGGAAAGCCTTTCCATATACACTTGTCAAAATGCACTAAATGAAAGAACCAACTCTCATGATCACAAGTCTTTTCCCCTTTAAGAAAAAACACGACTAACTCAACAAGGCTAGCAATGAAATAGAGAAATATCTTATTTAGGATAAAAATACTACACTAATACTTCTTCCTTCATGAATTCCTTTGCAATGCCCACAAACCCCAATAGTAATTGGACAGTAATCCCTGGCTCAGTCTTCTGTAGCTGATACAACACATAAAACAGGGAAACTGACTATTCTCTTTATGCTTTTCTTACACTAGTTGCTAATACTGGTACTATTCTACAATATGTCAATACTGGCATATTGTACAATACTCAACTCAGCTAAAAGAGCTCTGCTTTGGTTCAGTACATATCTATCATTTAAAATTAATAAATTGGCTCTAAAATCAGCTTCCTGTTATTCAAAGCTTTGCTCTTTACTCTTAAGTGGCAATTATGAATAGGTAGCACCACCTTTCAAAAATACAGAGCTTTAGGGAAAAAAAAAAAAGTCTTTAACTGGAGCTCATTCAATGGAAGACAATCGTAACTGTAGCTTTATGTATCTACAAAAAAAGCAGGATTTTCAACACATTCTGTGCACAAAGTATAATTTTGGAAAAATCCTAGATCACAACATTAGCCAAAACAATGCTATTTCTGCAGTTTCTGTTTTCAAGCAACTGGCCAGATATTCCTTCAGGTAAAATTCAGTATTTTATTCTCTTCAGATGCTCCCAATGTTGTGTAAGCACTTCTGAAATGCAAATAGATTCAAAAATGCATAAAGGCAGATTCCAGACTCATGTAAGATGTAGAATGGAATTAGACAGGATGTTTCTATATGCCAAACTGAACAAAATTTAACCTGCATTCTCTTTCTTTGAGTTTCCACCTCCAGTATTTTCTCTGAAGCCCAATAAATGAAGCCTGTATACTTCTACTAAAATAAAAGCATTTATTCTCACTGGACTTGAAAACGTTTTAGACAATAAAAATACTTTCAACACGGCACTACTGTAACAGCAAAGGTTAAGATCATTGCTCATATAGGCTTGAGCTTCTACACTGAAACAGGCAACATTAAGTAGATCACACCTCTGATCATAGACAAATTCTAAACATCTTATCAGTTCTTCCTAATCCTGCTCTTCTGTGTAGCTTTTATAATTTGATAGAAGCTCCAGGTGACTTTCTATCAGCAAAACACTTTCTGACTACGAAAGCGCATTCACAACCATGAAAACTAGCTCTGAAGTTTTCCACTCTACTAAAAAACACATTTGTTTAAGACATGATGCTTCCTAGTCACTTTCTTGTGATGAATGAAGGTTTTTGTTTTACTTCCAGGTTCCCATTCTCTGCATATGTTCCCACTCTAAAATTACAGTACTCAGCAGTTAACTTACATACTATGACACTACAGAAGTACAACCATTCACTTGTGACACATCCTAAAATACACATTTAAATTACCCCCCTTGCTTTTTTTTTTTATAAATATGTATTTTGTAGTATGAATATGTTATTAAAATATCCAAAAGGAAAAACATCTACATTAATGGGTAATATTATATACTTTCATTCTTAAGGAGGACATACATCTCAAATTATTCTTTAAGTTTGCAATAACATATTAACTTTTGTGACTGTAAGCAACAGCAATTCCCAGGGATCTACCCTTTAAGTGTTTACATACAAAACAACATATGTATGGTGTAAAAACAAATCAAGAGAGAAGTTCCTGAAACACAAGGATATACCATTACATGCCTATTTCCTCCTATATTTAAATTTACCCAGTGGCAGGAAAAGAAGTAATGCTTGCCAAAATTATGTGAGAGAAAAAACATAGAGGTCTAGTGAAACAATCTGGAGAAAAATATGTCTTAAAATGGCAAGTTGCCTTTTTTTTTTTTTTTAAATATGAGAACTAACACTTGAAAAAAATTGCATTGAAAATGAAAGTGACTATACCTGAAACTTCACAAGGTTTATGGGATTTCTGATACTTTCTATTAATTTCTTCATGTCTGTATATAAGATGTGGTTTGTTATGCTCATCTTCATGTTCACCTCCATCCGTTTTCATCAGAGGTTCTAAAAAATATTCACCATCATGTGCTTTAAAGGTGCCCATCTGAAAGTAAGAGAAGTAATTGCTTTATTCTTCACTAAAAATAAAATCAATTTTTATAACTTTCATGATATAAACTGCTAAGATAATATTTTCAGATTAATGAAAGTAAGTTCACATGATACAGAAGTAGAAGCTGGAAAGCAAGAGTTTTTTTTAGAGTCTTGTTCCCCAGAGAGGAATATCATAATAGAGACTACCTTACTCATAAGTAAGGAGGATATATTAACAGTACAATCAAGGAACACTAACAGTATATTGTATGTAATCTTTATGCAGACTTAGTAAAACCAAGGTCACTGAAGTAAAAAGAATCAAGGTATAACCAAGCAGGACTGCTGAGGAAACTGCATAGAGAGGAGTAGAAGCCATCAAGAAAGGTTTAGCTGCTGTCTGAATTCTAGACTGAGTTGTTGCTTTCTGTCCCTCACATAACTTATACAGCCTTTTTCTTCTAGAACTGTGTTTTCTCCACATATTAGCAGCAGCGTTAGCCTGCAGTAAGGACTGATGCTAAGGTTCAAACTACCAAAAAAGGACAAGTGTGGCTGCCATGTGAACACAAGCTGATAGATTCTTTCCTGCTGGCATACCCTAAACCCTATTTTAGATAAGAGACATTTAAAATGTTACTTCAGATTTAACGGAAGAAAAAAAAAAAAAAAAAAAACCACTTTACTGCTGCTTTATTCCTGCAAGTAACTTTTAGATCTTCCCTACTATCCAGAGCTAGAGCAGATATTCTACACCAGTTTCTTCAGTAACTTGTCCAGTTAACAGCCTTTAAGATTTTATTTAAAAATTATTTCAGCTATGACAAATGTCAACTATGAGAATAACAGCTAGTTATATACAACTAGTGAGGAAAGTTATCAAACATTTTTCAAACTCCTCTTCTAGAATAGCAAACTTCCACCGGAAAAAAAAAAAAAAAAAAAGCAAGAACAAGAGTTTATTTCCCTATCATTTCAGAGTACAAAAGTCACTAATTCATGTTTTTGAGCGAGTTTCATAACTTTGAGGATCCCACTACTCAGATTCCTTACCTTGTACTCAAGAGCTACCAGTGGTAAACTACCTAAGAACTTATAAATGTATTCAGGCATGCATTGACCAATACAGTGAACAGTTAACACGATGCACCATGACTGACCTAAGTGAATCTAGTATTGCTGATACTCCAAAAAAGTAATCCTGCTTTCCCTTTTCCTCTATCTATGTACTCCCACAGTTCATTTCAGCACCAGCAATTAAGCTTACATACACAAATTCCACTCTCCAGCTAAGATCTACACTTCCTACCAAAGAATGTTATTTCTCAGATGAAATGGTAAAGATTAGCTGGGGAAACAGAACTATTTATCTAGGAGAGAAGCAGGGTGTAACCACGAAGACACAGTATTAAAGGCCTAACAACATCTGCAGTTCAACTTTGATTATTCTGAAGTTTAAGTATCACAGTCAGAACTGACACGAACATCTTAAGTGAAATTAAGAATCTTGTCCTCCTAGTAGTAGGCATACTGAAGTCACTTGGGAAGAGATGGCGAAGCAGGCAATGCTCCCTCTTTTAAAAGAAGACACTGAGAAGTAGCAGTAACCATGTTTATCTGTAGTTCACAAAAAAAAAAATAAAGAAAAAAATCACCAGGAAGCAGAACACATTCTCTTTTGTTACACATAACAAAAGATACATTATAAGCTTCAATAAGCTTTATGATATATTAATATCATATATTATATATATATAATATATTTCCTTATTGCTATAAATGAAGCTAACATTAAGAACTACTCCACATCAGTAAAATAAATTTGAAGTGCAATACTAAAAAAATCCACGCATTTGGAGACTGCAATACCCATATGTGGTTGCCATCAGATTAACAAGTGGAATTCAGCATCTCAAAAGGCAAGTCAGCCAAAAAAGCTAAGTGAAGCCAATTTTGAAACTACCACCACCAATCCTTAGACTAAAGCTTTATTTTGATTAACTATGTGCTATCTCCTCATTTTCCTAACACGCAGGTGTACAAAGTTCAATCACCAGTTACACTGTTCTGCCTGGTTTGCAGTGCTTCATTCATGAAAGTCATATTTCATCCGGTGTCAGTAAATAAAAACGGAGCCATTCCTATGAGTTAGGCACACAAAGAAAAGGACTTTAAGATCCAAATTTAAAAAATAGTGCTATACAACCAAAAGCAAATAACCTGGAAGTACAGAGGTAGGTTGACGAAATAGAAGTAACAGCAGGTTGCTTCTGCAGGAAGTCAAATCAGAAGCAAACTGAATTTACTTACCTACAGATGCTTTTCAAACAATGTAACAAGAAATCTGCCCTAAGCATTTTACTTCTGTTCTCAGATAGAGATAGAAGTATATTTAAAAGGTCTCTTCAGTAGAAATAGAACTTAAAATTGAGAAGACCCTGCTGTGCATTATAAATAAATGGTTCAAAGAAAGTAAGAAAGAGAGAACACTATACAGAACATATACATAAACACAGACTTGAGGAAATTTATGAGAAAACCCACATGAAAACGATAATTTATTTCTTGGGTTTAAAATCTTCTGGATGAGTCAGACACTTTATACTCAATACTGAATGGATCAGAATGGCTACTGACTTTATATGATATGCCTTACCAGCTTGAAGTGGCTTAAAACTGCAGTCTTCGTCAATGCGTTTGCTCTATTCCAAGAGTAGAAATAAGTATTGCACAATTTATGGTTAAAGTATGTACTGTATGCACATACAAATTACATCCTTGTGTATAATGGCAACTTCGAAGAACATATGGAAAACATAAGGGACATAAAACAACTTTTGGAAACATGGAATTAATACGTCCAACAGCAAAACTAGAACAACTTCAGAAAAAAGCTAGGATGACTGTCTTGAAAACATGACTCTAAACTGGCAGACTCCCTCCCAGGTAACTTCTGCTCCTATGAAGGTTTTTCAAGCCCTTACAGCATGGTTCTAACTCCAACTCAAGAACCTGCAAGGAGTTTACAGCAAGGATACTTTCTCATTCAAACTAAGTTACAAAATACCCTCCTCTTGTATTACTCTCCCTCTTTCCCATATCATGTTAATTCAAAGCTCTTCTCAGTCACGCAAGTAAACCCTTCACTCTTCTCTGCCTGCTCCAGGATTACAATGTTTTCTAACGAAAGAAATAAGAGATGCAGCCTAATTAGCTCCAGGAAGAAAAAAGCATTAGGGGTTGTCTGATAAAGGTACACTGCCAATATCTGCAGAAGACACTTCTACCAGAAGATAATTCAACCAGAGAAATACAACAAGACAGTTGTAGCTTACTCATTAAACTGAGATAATACAATAAAGAAAAAACTAATAAATAAGCTAAACAACAGAATAAATAACCCAGCTAATTAAAGAGTTATGCAGTGGAATACCTTTTTGGAAGTGAAATGTATTATTTCTTCCAATCAGGTTCTTAAAGACTGAGTGTAAAATGAAAAAAAAGCACACAGGAAAAAATACCTAACTTTAAGTCAAACTGCATGCTCTAACTTCATATCTGCCTACCAATTTTGTGACAGCAGGATTTCATTAGCAGATAGCAATCATATCCCTGGCAGACTAAATCACACTTCTGAGAGTGGGCAGATGCATTATCAGTTCTGTCAGAAGCGTCCTGGGTAGATAGAAGTGTAGGTCCTGGTTGAATACTATCATGCTTTCACTCAGGAACACAAAAAAAAACTGTTTATATTCCATTTAATGGCAGAGGGGAAAGACTATTCACATGCGAAGTGGAAAATTCAGACTTAGGTATCCTGAGAGTCTCATTGTAAGTCTACTGCAGGCAGCAAAAGACCTGGCTGAAGCCAAGTAAAAGAAGGCATTCCTGAAAGCTTATAAGTAAAATGTGTAATAACAGGCCAGTTATTTTAATATGCTCTCCAGTTCTTTGCTATATACCTATCTGAAAGATGTACAGAAAAAGCAGGTAGAAGAGCCTGCAGAGGTCATAGCAATTAACAAGATTCATTGGAGTGGAAGGAAAATGGAAGGAAATGAGATGGCCCATTTATCCCTAAAACTTACAGTGAACTAGTTGGACAAATCAAGTTTAAACATACCTGTCAACTTTTGCCATAGAAATATTGCATTGAGATTGTGGAAAGGTAGCTATTTCACAATGCCCAGAGGAACTGGGAAATGAAGCATACGTACATATGATTGTATTTATCTAAAAAACACTCATAAGTACTTTATCAAGCTAAATACTCCCTTAAAATGCAAACCCAAAGGATCCTCCAAACACTTCGTCTTAAAGGAAACTCCACCACAATCTTGTCTGTCTCAGTGAACAAGAAGAAAAGCTCACATTTCCAATTACCTCTGTTTAGGAAGAGCTGTCCAGCTTTTAAGAAAACACAGAAACACTTTTCACTCTCCTAGAGAGCCAAATAACTCCAAAGAGGCCTTTCTACCCTTATGAGGCAGTTATCACTCCAGCAGTTAGCACATGTAAGGTACAGTGAGAATTTCACCTCATTTTAGTCAATTGCAGTGCATGCTTTGAATACTTTTGTCAACCTGGTTATGTCCAGAAAATGACCTCTTCTCATACCACCTAACTTAACTACCACAATCTTACATCTTCTACACAAAATGAAGACAGAACAACGAGAACTGAAGCTATTGCTGATCTGACATCTCACAGGAAAGCCCATCTATACCCAAGAACTCACAATCTGCTGGAATCTATGACAGCCAACTGCTGACCACCACAGAAGGTGGTAGCATTACTTTGGCCTTAAAATGCAGGTTTACACAGCGTCCCAGCTGGGCTGTTGCTCAGTTCACCTAATGCTTTAATTCTGACTGTACTTCCTCTGTTCTGATTCATATGTAGAAGCACAGCATCTCTGGAAATAGAGATGCAAACAGTTTGAGGAAGAAAAAAGTGTTTTAAGGATTTTTTGGGGTTTTCTTAGTTGGAAACTTAAGCAGTCATTTTTTAAATGACTTGTGCAGTCAGCAGTTATTTTGCCAAGATGTGTAGGCAGAAGCTGAGTCAGCAATACAGGTCCATATGCTATTATTGTCTACCCTTAGATGTATGGAAGATCTCTAATGCCCACATGCAGGAAAACAGTGCTAAGACAAGATAACCTAAGCTAAACAGTCTGCACCATCCACTCTGAGGTCAACAGGCAAGACCAGGAAGACTTCAGGCAGCTGCAGTCATCAAAATAGTCTCCTGTTCAAAGAGACTGCACATCACAAATGAAAACACTTAAAAACTGATCCTGCTTCTGACAACACACATCAGGGAAAGATAAGAATGCAAACCAAAGAAAGACAAGAAAATGCAAATGAATTGAAGTCAATAGCAAAAAAATAATCAAATAGGAATACAGAGGAAAAAAGCCACAAACAAAGCAACTGAATACCAGTATTTCTACCTATAAGTTCACTCTACTTCTGAATTTTTTTTATTGTTTCTTATGAAACAATTCATCTTTTACTCAGTCAGTCCTTATACCCAAAACCATTTTGTACTGTGACAAAATAAATGCCAGAGCCAATAACAGTAGTAGTGACTTTTTTTACTGTTATATTGCAGATATTCAGGGCTAGAGATCCACCTTGAACTCTCTATGAGTAATAAAACCAAGACTATTAAGTGCAAGTGTCAGGTCAGCCTGTCAACATGAATAAGACTATGTATGCCCAAACAAGAATTGATCATCTTGACATTTTAGTATGATTTTTTCCTTGTTTATGAAGAGAAAAAAAAAAAAAAAAAAAATCAGTAAGAACTATTACGTGGCTTACAGATGCTCACAGACTTGTTACCTGAATATTGAAAGCTAATCTGACATTTAAATTTAGAAAATAACTTCTTGGAAGCTGCACCTGTATGTTATATTAAGGTAAACATATCTTCCAGTTACAAGTATTAAAGTTTTCTTTGGAAAACCACTGTAGCTTAACTAAATGAAGTTACTAGTAGTATGCAGTACAAAAAAAAAAAAAAAAAAAAGGCAGGCAGAACTATCAAGGCAACAAATCTGTTACCTGCAATAGAACTCCACAAGAAATTACATCTTGATTAGACACTTCTGTAGGTTGCTCCAGAAGTAATGCCTCCTACAGCCACACCACCATCTGCCTTTGATGTCACGGGCTAACACAATGAAGTGTAGTAGAGGCTGAACCTTCCCATGAATATTCCATTACATTTTGTTGTCATGTGACAGACAGCAGCAGAAGGGCAGTCTGACAGAACAGCATCTGGCACAGAAGTTCATATAAAGTAAAAGGTGTGTTAGTTAATTCTCCTTCACAGAAAAAAAAAAATGGCACCCACTGATGCTCATTAACGCTTGCTGAACCATTATAGAAGCCAAGCAGTGGATGTGACCACAGTGGGTGGTTCATTTCAGCAGCAGCAACATAAGGTACATTCTGGATGGCCATGCAGAGCTGTCACATGACAACATGAAGAGCATCCCTACCAGCTCATCCACACAAACCTGCTAATGGTGGTGATTATGCTGAAAAAAAAAAAAAAAAAGTACAATTTCTCAGCTGCAAAACACTATCAAATACTGGTCTTGTCCTCTTTGTATCTATCATAGCTTTCATGGAAATAATGTAGGATACACTACTTTTGAAACAATCTACACAGTTACAAATAGTGATATCTCACAGTCAGATACAATACAAAATTGGCATTTGATCACATTTGTCAGTGAAGTTGTAGCCTATACTTTCTTGAAAGTTAAATTGCTTTCACCTATGATTTTGCTGTCAAGATAATGTTTGAGAGGTCACTTTTGTCACTGGATTCATGTGGGCTTTCTCAGCAGATCTTGTTTCCCACATTAGTATGAAGCTAAAATGGACCAACGCAGTAAAAGTAAAAAGAGATTTAGATCTTAGGAAAATAGAGTGAAATCAAGTGCAAGATTTAAAAAAGAAAAACACTCTAAAGATGTAAGAAATGCATGTATGCAATCAGACATTCAACAAGGCACCCTGGCCATCACTACAAATGACCTTCTGCCTTTGACAGCCTCCCAAACTTCCCTAATTACAGGCTCCCTCCTTGCAATTACTACAGGCTCCTGACTGACCTTCTAACCTCCCTTTGCCATTTGCATCCCTGAACCCAGGGCACACTGAAACATAACACAACAAAACTGCACACAGGGTGTCAGAGGCCATTAAGCAAAGCTCCATGGGTACTCTGGGTTGCACATGCTCTTGGCACACTCAGAAAAAGGCTTAACTGAAGGTGAAAAGAGCTTGGGGAAAAAAAAAAAAACAACAAAAAAAAAACAGCAACACACTCAGCTTGACAGTGCAGTCAAGAAAAGAAGTAACCTGGGAAGCAGCAGTAAAGCTGCCAGCATAGGTGATGCAGAGCTTGGGGAAAGGAGGCTACAAGATAACGTCAAAGAAAGTACATGGTGCAACTTCAGATCACTCTCAGGCACATCTTAAGAGCAACTTTTAGAACATCACCCTTAATTTTCCTATAAGTTCACATTCTTCATCCATTTCTTGCTTTTAAAGAACTGCTCTACAGCTATTGCCTTACACATGCAAATTTGGAAGATAGAATTCTATCTAATAATTTCAACCAATCCCTTGTATTTTAAATTTCCACACACAAAACTCACGTTTTGCATGGGAAAAAACAGACCTAGAGAGAACAGATTTTACTTAAACAGAATACAGAGCTGCCAAGTCACCACAGTCTAATTTCTACTCACTCACAAGAAGCAGCATCTTACCTCGCAGCAATCCTTAAATCACTTATCTCTACATTTATCCACAAAGCATGGTATTGTCAATGGAAGAGAAATCTAGCTTACTTTCACATGTACATTTGTTGAATGCACAAGGCAAATACATTTCAAAATCCCTGATCTACTAACTTTCCTAGTCTTTCAACATGAGAACAGCTGCACTGGGAAAGTGCAGAACATGTTTAGGGAAGACAAGATACTACAAGAAGAACCTCTATCTCCTTCCTTTTAAAACCATTCTCCTCCAAAGAAGTGCTCTCTACTAGCAGTCACACAAGGAGCATGAATACAAAGGAATGAGGAAGAACAGCGGGCTGAAGGCAGCAAACCAGGTTGGAGAATACTCTTTACATACATCAGCTGGTTGTGACAGTCTCCTTATCCCCTCACAGCCCCTCTGTGGCAGCTAATCATGTCACACAGAGGGCCAACCACCCATGCAGAGCTCTGCTTCCTCTTTGCCAAACGTCACCAGGTTCATTAACAAGGATAAGGTGGCCATAATGCTGGGGTGCCACAGACTGTGACATCTACCCTCCCCAAGGCTACGCCTGCCTGGCAAAAGGTGGTGGAATAAACAACAAGAGAAGGTCTGGGGAAACTCTGGGAAAGAAAGGCATTTGGTAGAAGCCCAGACCAGAGATCCCTGACAGCCAGGAAGTGACGGAGGCCATGAAGTACAGCCAGAAACTTCAGTGGAAGTTCACAAGGCTCATCTATAAGATGTAAGGGTTCAACTTACTGCTGTTCAATGGCTTCTGAGGGGAATAATGCATAGTATAAATTGTAATGTTCAAATGAAGTATAGGAAAAGTATGACATTTTAATTATTAAAGGAAGTATTGCACTGATAGTTTGAGAACCACCAAATAATAGCTGTTGGGACAGCTTTGAAGTACAGTAGGTACACATTTTTCAGGTAAGTAATTTCCCCTTCAAGTAATGAAAATTGACTACTTCCAAGAAGATAATTAAAACAGGCAATAAGTAGCTAAAAGAAAATACTATCTCATCTATTAAGCTTCTTGTATTTATCTTGTGTAGACTACAGCACCATTCTCAGTGTCATGCTATATGAATGAACTTGCACATGAAAAACATTTGCAATTACTTACGAGGACTCCTCTTATCAACTCCTTCTGTGCCCCAAGTATGCAACAAACTAAGGGCTTTAGTGTAGATTCAAATTGGGTTTTGTATAAAGCAAACCAGAACCAATAAGATCTGTTGGTAAAGCAAGAAGGCAAAGTTGTGCTGCATATAGAATTGAGGCTTTGTTGTCTTCTTCAGCAATTTCTGCAGACCTGCTCTCAAGTCCAAAGGCCTCAACTCAAAGAAAAGGTGGCATATAAGCACAAATCCAACAGTAAGCACTAGACAATACAAGCATCCCTCTGAAGTATCACTTCTTTCTGATGCTTTTCCATCTCTTGCATAACCTTCTTTCAACACACATCACACTCTCCAACATCCTTCCACCCAATTCCATTGTATCTTCTATATACTACTACGAAGAGATAAGAAAACGCTGTCACTGGATTATTTCAGTTCCCAGAAGTCCTGTATGTCTATACTGTGGCAATAAGAAGCATCACACAACCCTGACTTGAATTTAAAGAAGACTTACAGCATCCCATATTGGCGTCTAGCTATTTTAAAGCACTCAAATTTCAGTGACCGGTATGGCAGTAACTGCAGCTTTCACAGAATCATAAACTTCCCTGGGTTGAAAAGAACCACAGTGATCATCTAGTTTCAACCCCCCTGTTATGTGCAGAGTTGCCAGCCACTAGACCAGGCCTCCCAGAGCTCTTAAGTATTTCATAAGTAGTGATACAGCAAAGTGCCAGATATCTCATCTTGTTTTTAGACAAGGAACTATGGAATGCAGCAACACAGTACAACTGCTCTGACATACAGTGGTGTGGTACTATTTCTTCATTATACCCCTGGAAAGACATAAACACTATTAGAGGTACAGAATCTATTTCACACAGTTTTGATTTATTTGTTCAATTAAATTGTGTGCGGAAGCATTTTATAGTCACACTCCCAGATAAGCCAGTAGGAAACTTCCCATTCACTTCAACAGAAAGATGACTGTGCACCGCCAAGAATGTGACACCTCTACAGAACAGCTGAAAACACTCAGCTTCAATACTCGGTCTTCTCTCATCATCTCAAGAAACATTATTCTAACCTTAAACGTAAATAACAGCCATCTAGCTGCAAACACCTGTCTGATGCCAACTGGCAGCATCATTTTTACCAAACAACAGCTCCCCGAGCATATTTTGTTTTCTCCCTTGTAACTACCAGTTGATGCAGCTCTTGAAACTCGGAGCGTTACATCAAGTAATGCCACCATCGGCCAGCGAAAGACTCTTCGAAAGCAGCGTCTGTATATCCCGTCACAACTGCAAGCAGGCAGTGCCAAGACACTGCATGACCAACCTCTTGGAAAGCCTCCCGAGAGCTTCCGAGCCCTGCATCTCACTGCGTGCCTTTCAGGAAGGAGATGAACGGGGCCGGGGAGCGCACGCACTTACCAGGCCGCCGCAGACGCTGAGGACGGCCACGTGCGCCTGCTGCGCGTTGACGTGCCCGCGGTAGAAGCAGTGCCGCAGGTCGGGGGAGGGAGGCTGCCGCGGGGCTCCGACGTGCACCGCAGCGAACTGAGCGGAGATGAAGCCCGCGTCGGCGCTCAGGTTGAGCTGGAAGAGCTGCCCGTACGCGCTGAGCCGGTAGTGCGTGCGGAGAGCGGCGGGCTCCGAGCTCCTTTTCCTCCTGCTGAAGTGACGCGCGTGAGGAAAAACTTCTCCGAACTCATTCACCCGGACAGGTGTGATGATTTCATAGGAGGACAGCTGCTTCACTAAGGTCTCTGCAACGGAGAGCGCGGCACTCAGCCTCGCTGGGCAGCGCAGAGGCGCTGGGGCGGCGCTCCCCACGCGGAGCCGCACCGCTCTCTCCGCGGAAAGCCCCCCGCCGCCGCCCCGCCCGGTTCCCCCCCCTTCCCCCGCCGGCCCCTCCGCAGCCCCACGGGCCGCCGGCCGCCTTTGTTGCCGCTCGCTTACCTTGTCCCGGGTGGAGGCGGAGCGCCCACGACCTGGCGACGAGCAGCGCGAGGGGGCACAGCACAGCCGCCAGTAACTTCGCCCCCCGCATGGCTCGCTCCGCGCCCGCAGCACTCCCGGGCCGCCGCCTCAGCGGCCGCGAACCGCCTGGGCCACCCCCGCGCCGCTCGGCTCCCCCATGCCGCCCGCGTCCCCCCTCGCCGCCGCCGCCGCTGCGCTCCCCTCACGAGGCGGGAAGCCGCCCCGCGCCCGCAGCCCTTCTCCTCCTGGCCCCTCGCATCCACTCCCAGCTCCGCTCCGCCGCCGAGGTGGGCGAGGGCGGCCCTTCCTCCTTCCCTCCGCCTCCCTCGCCCCTGCTGCAGCCGCCGGCGAGGAGACGAGGAGGATGCCAAGCCGCCTTCAGGCGGTGACCATCCCTGGACCTGCACTTCAAAGCGGGCCCCGGGCCCGGCCCGCCCCCGGGGCAGGCGCTGCCCAATGGCGGAGCGCGGCGCCTCCTCCGCCCGCAGCGCCCGCCCGCGCCCGGCGCCCCGCGCCTGGGGGTGCTCCGAGCCGGTGGCTGCCTGGCACTCCGCGTTCCCTGGCGGAAGCGGCCGAGAGCCCGAGAACGGTGTCGTTAGGGGGAGGAAAACGGACTCCTGAGACGAAAGCTGGTTTTTAAGGAGAGCCGTGAAGCCCGGCTGTCCCAAATTCACCCCAAGAAGGGCTCCTTAAAGCTATGGACCGTCCCTTCACCTTCTGCTTTGCCCACAGGCACCCTGCTGATCTCAGGTCAGCTGTACCGTGGGGCCCGCAGGCACAGCCCTAGAAAAGGCGACCTCCATGCAAAGCAGGGTCTGACGCCCACGGACTGCGATTTGTGAAGCTCCGGGGGCAGAGCAGTCTCACACCCCACTTCAAGACTTCTAGAAATCTACTGTGAAGGACTGCTCAGAATGCATCCCCCAGGGTGCCCCATGCCCTCCTCATACAGAGCGTGCACAGACCAATGCCTGCCAAACCCCTTCAAAGCTCTTCAGCTGAGTGCAGCCCGTCTGTGCTGATTATACACTCATGATACTCTGTTATATACTGTGTAAATAATGGTATTATTTATTAACAGCTAAATAACCAAAGCATTTGATGTGTTGAGTATTTTAATTAAAGATTTATTAGCAGTTTCCCTTCTTAAAGTAGATTTGATCATACAAACTCCAGAAAGTTTCCTGATTGCATTTCCAAAAGTCTTCAAGTTTTTACAGTGGTCAGAGTTGATGGTTACACAGTTGATACACTACAGAGTTGATGGTTTGTCCAGGTTCCAGGAAATCCGAAGGATCACCCCCTTTCCTATCCCTAAAGTAATTTTTGAAAAGTGGCCAGATTCTGCCGTCACATTTTGCTGATGCCCAATGATTTAGACCATGTCTGGCATTCAAATCTAAACCCTTTCTGTATAAACCCTTTCAAAAACCACTGAACACTATATTTAATAAAAAGAGAAAGCTCTACAGATATTATGCAAAAGCTTGATTTGCAGTTGCAGTGCAGATTAGCTGCGCAGAGAAAAGGAGAAAAATAGTGTTTTTTAGCACTTGTATAGTATTCATGTTACCTGCATGGCTTTGGGCCATAAGCTGCGGTCATTCAACCTGACCTCTGTCCATATGGAATCAGTTTGAGTCTTGTGATGAGTAAATATAACCCTGTATATCAAAGGAAGGGGCATATTTTTATTAAGAAGAAACATAATTCCATCAGAAAATCCAGAATGCATGAAAATAGTATGTTTGCTATGACACTAAGAGGTATAATGATGGAGACAGGTATGAGGATGAAATAAAGCTGGAGAATTATGGAAGCTTTTTTAAAGAACAATTGCAAAAATATATCATTAAAGGGTGAGATGAAAAAGTAGCATTGGTTTTAGAATAATTGGTGATAGCTCCATTGGATATGCTGTCCATAAAAGAAAAAGAACTGATGTGTTGGAGCACAGCAGCATAGGCTGTCTTGGAAATTAACTTTCAAGCTTGGGCTAGGTGATCTTCACAGGCATCTTCCCTGGCTAGATTATTCTGTGGTTCTCTTAAACAAATTAGAAAGGATCTTGGAGAAAGCTTTAGAGACCAAATGGAGAGGAAAATCAGTATCATTAGACCTACTAAAAGAACACAGATATAAAGAGAAAAAAATCAGGAGAAAAGCTACTAAGGAAGGAAATTGAAGAGGAAGGAAGAATAATCAACTGAAATATTTGACAAGTTCTATCAAGGCTTGAAGTTATAGATGGGTGAAGCTCCAGCTAAGGCTGTGGGACTGTGCTGGTTTACATCTGCAAATACAGTCCTGAGAAATGCAGTGTGGTCTGACTTAATTAAATCTGCACTGACATTAAAGCTTGCTGTTAAACAGTTGCCTTTAAAATGCCTCCTACATTAGTGAAATAAATCCATCTATTTACACTGTTGATTCTTTTCACTTATCTCTTTCAGCCGCTATGTTTGGAATGAAGTGTGTTGTGCCAATTACTTTGCAAATGAATGAAATACAAGGGTATTTTGTGCTCATTGAGACCCCTCGCTTTCCTCAGGGCTGCAGTGGGACTGCATGGGCAAACTGAACTGCAATTATGTCATGATTAGTCAAATATTTGTAATGCACACTTAGCACACTGCAGTAGATAAGGCTTACCAGACAAAAGCGTGGGATGTGTAAAAACGCACATTTAGTAGTTAATGAATTTATTCTTTAGCTCCAATACATTCTGGCACAGATTAGCTATTAAATCATTGCACTTGTCCTTGCCTCCATTTTATTAAATTGGTCTTTTGTTCGACTGGAAGTCACAAAGTGGAAGAAGATAGCAGTGTAAAAGCCTTTCGCAAGGCAAAGGCCACATTTAAGTAGAAAAGTTGCTATCAAAAATAAGATTGATTAAAAAATTTTATGTGGAGTGTATATGAAGTACATACTTTACATCCTCATTGTTGTATCTCAACATTTTTTCTTGTGGAGTACAATTTAAATCGATCCCCCAGGTTCTCTATTTACTTCTTGTTAGGAGATGAAACCAGCTGTACAGACCTGCTCAGTCAGTTCCTATGCATCACCTTGACTAATGTTTATCCTGAGATGTTACATTTACGCTGTGATTGGACACATACCATGAAGCCCACGTTATTCCAGTGCTGCTCAGCCTGTCCTCCACCCTTTTTTTCTCCTTGGGTACACTCCATGCCATTGAGCCTGATCCTCAGCTTCCTTCCCAGAGGGATGCCAACCCTGCAGCTCCAAGGGTATGCAAAGACATCTGACTGTGGTACCCTATGACAACATAGAGGTCACAGTGAAATATCGTCCCCAGCATAAGTAGAATAGAGGCTAAACAGCCTTAGGATCCCAACAGTAGGTCTCCGGTCTTGGAAACAAGATGCCAAGTTCTGTGAGCCATAGAGCTGTGCATAAAGATGGATGAAGGTGTGAGGGCAGCAGGGATGCTGGGATGTGAGATGAGCTGGAAGAAACCCTGGCTGTGTCCTATTCTCCCTTGTTGGAGGGACTGTCCCTTCCACCAGTGTAGACACTGCCTGGGCAGCCTAGGAGAGCATTGCTGTGAGCTAGCTGTTCACAGTGTTCACATAGTTCACATAGTGAACACATAGAATTTGAAGGAAGTGAAATCAGTGAAAGCCTATGGAATCCATTATAAATCTGTAGTGGTTTAGAACAGCATTCTAAATAGTTTCCACAGTTTGATGTAATAACCTGTTTCATTCTTAGGTTGGTACAGATGCTCTTAAAAAGATGAGGGGATTGTTCCTACAATTTGATATACATTTTGTAAAACTGGTGACTTAGTCTAAGGTTAATGTCTGCATTTTTTCTCAAACCAAATGCAACTGGAAGTTCATAACTCTTATGTTACTTAATATGAAGTCTTTTGCCAAGTTTCATCTGTGAAATGCCAGCTTACATAGAGACTGAGAGATATGACATACCGTGCCACATAAATGGAACTTGCTTCCCATAGTTTTTATTGTATCCTGCATTATTTGTGACTGGCAGAATTTTGCAGTATTGCCTTTACAGCAATTGGAGACAATGGAAATCTAACTACTGGCATAATGTACTCATTGCAAACAATTAAATGTATGCCAGACACTCATAGCTACCAGTTAAAGAGACTTAAAATTGATTCAAATAATTTCTCTGTATCACAGGTGAATATAGGCACTTCAATGTCTTTACTCACCTTCTGGAAGGGAAAGTGAAGAAGCGTGTGCCAGCTACAAGGAATTGCACCCAGTGTGGTACAGCTGCCATGGAAGTTCTGGGTCTCAGTGTCCCAGGCAGGAGCTGACAGGCTGCTCTGTGCTAACCCAGGGGCAGGGATCCCGCTCTGCACTTCACCCCGCCTTGGAGCTCTGTCAGCACAGTGCACCTGTTTTATCAGGGGGGAAATTTCAGCTTCCCAGGGCAGACAAGTGTAGGTTACTGCATACTCATGGAGTGCATAAGAAAAAGCCCTCTAACCTGAGATTCACAAGTGACCCCCCCACAAATCATTCAGAAAAAGAAGAATCACTGTCCTCTGAAGATAAAGGCATGTGTACTCCTTCTGCCAACAATGCATGCTTTTTCTTTTTTTTTTTTTCAAGTCACAAGAACACTGCAGCTGTTACTTTGGCTCAAGAGAAAGTATTCCTACAGTAAGGAGACATAGGACCCAATTCATCTCTCATATCAACACTGTTAGTTATGCTGGGGATGATTTGTCTCACATAGCACTTTCCTAGCTACCCAGCCTTTTTCCAGAGACCCATTTGGGGCAATACCCTAAAATTACTCCAGAAGAGAATGTAAATTTAATATTGCAAGACACAAAAAGCAGTCATAAAATGTGAGCATCAGATTGCTAATAGCACGCGAAATAGTTCCTAATCACATAACTTAAACATGTGTTCAGCCTATGTTATCCTCTACATCTTAGAAATGTTAGCTTTAGAGGAGCTAGACTCCACAAAGCCAGAAGTTTGTACTGAAGTAGATGTCCGTTTGAGCGAGCTCACAGAGAAGGATCTAGACACATCTGAACTGGATTCGCTGTGCTAGTGTGGCTATTTGTTCAGATACATGATTTTTTAAGCTTTCCTCATACACTGCTTTTCCTACTTGGAGATTCACAAGAAAAATACTGAACTGACTACCAGGACAAAAAATGGATGTGTGCTCCAGTGGCAGAGCAACAAGCAGCTGAATGTGAGGAACTACGGTTATTGTACGAGGCCTGTACTCAGCACTCAGAGCTGATTTACAGGTAAAGGAAACCTGAACTCCTTTTGTAAATTGTGATTTTCTTTGATAGAAAAATCATATGACACCAGTAATTCTTTTTTTATTTTTTCTTTTTTATTTTTTTACTTCAGCATGTATACTTCTAAGTAATTTACCAAAAAATATTTACAGTTATAATTTCAACTCATTTTGGAATCCATTATTCTGTAAGATTCAGCAATGCAGTACTTCTGTCTTTGTTAAATCCAAAGGATTATCCCTCAGTTGCCAGACTATACATGTTCTCTTTGCATAAATCAGTGATGCCCCAGCTGGACTAAATGGTTAAATCTTCAAGGGAATTACAGTGACATTTTTTGTTTTGATACGTAAGCTCAAATTCACTAGATGATTTTGACTGAATTCAGTTTGAGATTTACAAAACTAATGCAGGAAGAGACCTTTCTGATCTCAGCCATGAGTTATAAAATTAATCCAAGGGAAAACATAGGTTTAATCCTACTTCTTCCAAAGGAGATTTGATCTTGTGTTTCCTTTAGCTGTGCAGTAAAGTAAGCTGGGCATGCTTGTAACTCATTTTCTTGATGATGTTCCACTGTATATTTTCCACATTCCATTTCCCTAGTGGAAAATCTGTTACAGTATAGCAGTTAGATCAGCTTTCTGTTGCATGGTTTCATAACTCATTATGGCAGCAGCAGAAATCAAACTCCAGGATCCTGAATCATTCTTGTTGAGGTCTCTAGGCCTGGGATTACTGGGTAGAACTTTTCCTTACAGCTGAAGCAGCTTGCTTTACTTTGGCAGCTTGAAAGAAATGGCATCAAAGTAAAAGCTTTTCCAGTTTTTTCTTTTACATTCTCTGGTCAAGCATGTCAGGAAAAAGAATAATAAGATTAGGGCTCAACAAAGGAACTGAAACAAAAGCTTGGTTCAGACTCTGAACAAAAAGTTAATAACTTTGTATAGTGCCATGCTGGACCTGAAATATTTCCCTTTAATGTTACATTTGTGAATAGATTTAAAGATGACTGCAAAATGGATAGGTCACAAAGGGTACAAAATGTATAAATTGTGAGATTTTTGTACAGCAGTACAAGGATACTTCACCCAGTGCTTCAAAGACCATGACGCCACTGTTCAACTTGATGTAATATGTATAAAGTCACTTCCAGCAAGCAAGATGTACAAATCCAAGATATTTTATTAAAACCGTTCAGGGAGAGTTTGTGCTATCTATAAGTAGCACACAAACTTTAATGTTACTGACTAGTAAAATCCAAATAACTTGCATACAGTCCTAAGAATTTCCTTTGATTTTGAGCCATCAAGCACTCATTCCCTCTTTCTTTCCCTCCTAAGACCTATTCCCTCTTTTAAATTTTTCATTTCAAAAACCAAAGATGCATTAAGCTTCTGTACTCAATAACTTATTTGTTACTAAAGAATGAGAAACCCTAAGTAGTTTCACTGTGATTTTAACATTAATCTCCCACACATGCATAACGATAAGCTCTTTCATTACACTTTCAGACAATAATGAGGAGTTTTATTCAATAGATAATAAAAGTATGAGACCATTCCTTCTAATGGATCTGACTGCCTACAGAAACAAAACTGTTACGCTGTGCCTTTGCCAAAGAAGAGTATTGCCTAATCTTGAAAATTTATGTAATCTGTTAGATGCTTTTGAAACTGTGGTCAGAGCTAACTGCCTTGAAAACTCAGCCTACAGAGATCAGTAAGGATCTTTACTGCTGCCTCATCCTCTCAAAACACTTGTTGTGTGCCATTTATGTGTATGCCTGTAAAACAAGCATTGCATTTTCTAGTAAAACTGCACATTTCCCACTTCTAGTTTATGCTAACTTAAAATATTATTAAAGTTTTCTTATAAGTGGCTATAGAGATATGCTGGCATACAGATCTGTGCATCGTATAATACTTTGACTCACAGAATTACCTAATGGCACGCAGCCCATTTAAAGAGGAAATTGCTTTGCTGAAATTCAAACTTCCTTCTGAACAACACATTACATCTACGTTTCAATAGTGAGTTACCTGGAGATCAGCCACTCATTAAGTCTGGCCATGTCCAATCAGTGCTCACGTGGAATAACTGCACACAGTCATTTCACGCATGCATTCTCTTGAAACTATTCAGGCAAAAAGAGTAGCTGTGGTGATTTCTGAATGACTACCCTACTTCAGTTTCTAGAATACTTGGAGAATCTATATCCTAATTTATACAAAGTGAGATTTTATTCTTATAGGTACTATATCCTCCTCTGTGTACTGGCATCTTGTAGCCAGTTAACCCTCTGAAGAACAAGTACCAAGGGAGTTAAAGAACAGTAGAAAATGTAAACTGAATTCAATACTTGGATTTCTTAGGGAACCAAAGTAAATTAAGAGATAGGAAAGGATCAACCTTAAAACTTGAGCTGTCAGTTCTGATTAATTTTTTTTTTAACTCATTGCTGCATTTTGAACTAGCTAAAATTAACAGAACACTCCTGGGGAAACCCTGAGCTTAAAATACAAATCACATAAACAGCTACAGTCTTGACACTGGTATTTAAAAACATCAGCTGAATTCCAGCTCTATTCGGTAGAGCAGGTGGTAGAAGGAAATAGTGCCTTATCCGAAACAGTGATCCCAAGTCAGCAGGTGGTGGCATCACTCAGGCTTCTAATGAAAAGCAAATCAGCCTCATCAGGAAGATTAACCACTAATAGAGAAAAACGCCGTTCCTCCTTAATATGTATTTTAGTGATTCATTTCACAAGTATTTTAACCAGTTATGGTAACGCAAAAGCATAAACCTAAGAGATGTGGAAACTATCTTAATAAAATCAGTAGACATTTAAGAATTGTTTGTTTGCTTAGGGGTTTATTTTTAATACTCAGTCTATACTTTCCTCTTGAAAATGAATGTAAAGGTACTGTGAAGTCTCTGTTACCCTGTGATCCTTCTGTCTCTTTTGCTCCCTGGATTGGAGCTGTGCCTGCAAACTTCGTTGTTTTCCAATGGCCACAAGTGACTGCCACGGCTATTCTTCTCTTCCTACATGTATTGCACTCCAGACCATCATTGAGAAAATGTTACTGTAAAATATGCTATCATATTTCTTCGATGAAGTAATGTCATGTGCCATGTTATACCCCTTTTCTAAACAATATTTTCATTTATAGAGTGCAGCATTGTTTTCTCCAAACTGCCTTGTAGTTCTTTTACCAGGATCACATTCAGTACATTTTCTCACAGGTTTTGCAAGTGCAACGGATATACATGCATGCATACTTCATTTTCTAAGAAATGCAGCTTTGTTTTCAGTAATGAAGTTCCCTTAAATTTCTGTTTCTAGACAACTTTGCTGCAAATTGTACTTTTTAAAAAATAAAGATGCACACTTAAACACACGTTGTTCTTACAGCTGGCTCGAGTCCATATACTATGTTAAGTGATAAATATTTCTTTACACTCATTACTTTTGGCCATTAAACACAGTCCTTTCAGTTCTGAAACATTTTACACCCAATTACCTCAAAAGCATGGTGGGAGAATCACATAATCTATTGGCTAAAGGATGACTTCTGACAGTAGATGGAAACTTGTATGGGTTTCAGCAGCAGGCTGTGACACGTACTGCTTGCATGAGTGAGTGTCCCAACAATATGCTCTTGTGCGCCTGCAGTAATGCGTTATATAATACTACAGCACAGAAAGAGACTTACTCAGAAACATGGCAAGCACGTTACGTATCTGGAAGTAGAACTAACTTGTGTTGCTTACACAATACTACTATTATTACTCTATCTTATGCCTTGTTGGAAAGTAATCATCTGCTTCTGGTTGTAGAGAATACCCAAGTCCAGACTGGTCTGTGCATTGCACTGCATGTGACTATTGAATTCAGACAGATTTGTCTGGTATTTATTCACTGTAATTTAGAGGCAGACATAATATCTTGCAGGGAGATACTTAAATATAATCACCGAAGACTTTCCTACTCTTTCTTAAAGGTGAAAATTGCAATGGCCAAACATGGCAGACAGTTGGAGATCCAGAAAATGTTCCTGGCACAGTTTGGTCCTTTGAAATAAGAAATAAAATATCCAGAACTTGATCTCCATGACCACAGATAAAAGCCTACAGAGAAATATCCCTTGCTTGACATACTAAGTCTGAGTACATTAGGTAGGCCTCTTATGTCTAGCAATTAACCCACAGAAGACAGTTGTATCGGTATAGTATTCAGCTCTGCTCAAATTACTCCCCCTAGTTTTCCATGTTCCTTTATGGAGTCTCCTTTCTATGCACGTTCATCACATGCAATATATCCATTTTTTATATTCTAAGGCTTTTGTATTTCTGCAGTGCACCACAATGTAAGCTAAAACTCAAAACCTTTATGAAAAAGAAACTAAATGTTTTTAGATTTCTTTTTTTTCAAACACTATCTACTAGGTAGTGTTATTGTGCTAAATACTCCAGGGACTTTAGTTTATACAGTTGTCATTTGGGTGGATGTATAAAAATGGAGGCAGCTGCAGAAAGCTTCAAATGTAAAGGAAAGATCTCAAAGTTAGAGAATTAGAAATAGCATCCTCTTATGAGAAGTGTTGAAAGTAAGAATGGAGTAAATGTCACATACCCAGCTGGGGTGCTGGTCAGGGAAGGTGCCTGGCAGGAGATGAGAGGGAGGATCACCTCTCGCAGCATTTGCCCCAGTGACCTGGCAGAGAGCTGAGCGGGGTGGGGTGACATCGGGGGAGGTGACAAGAGGTACAGAGCTACTGGCCATTCACACTGTGGGCAGGAGGGTGGGAGTCCAAGCACAGCCATAGGATATCTGCTTTGCCTTTACTGCGAAGTGAAACAGGCAAAGTGCTTCAAGCATTTCCCTCCAAACTTGCAGGTAACTGAGAGATATCTGTGCTTTCTTGTTATTCAGAGCTGGTTTGGCTTGCTGCTGACAAATGTTCAGGATGGTAAGCTTCTGGTGATGGCAACATTTGTGCAGAGTCAAAGAACTACGGACCTCATGTAAGTGAATATGGAGAAGTATTTCTGCAGTAAAAATCTCCCCCTAGCATTTGGAAAGCTGACTGTGAACAGAGCTGATTCAGTGCCAGGCAGTCACACCAGACTCAAGCATGCTCTGTTCTCACATGTTCTGCTGTGGGCCCAGGAACAGAGGACAATCCCCTGCGCTGGGAAACCAAGAGGTTGTAACCAGAGCCAGTGCTGTGCAGCACAGTCCTCACAGAGGGGCACCAAAGTTGTGAAATTGTAAGGTCAGCTAAACAGCGTGGGAGAGATCAGCAGCTTTGGGACCCAACCAGAAAGGCCCTGCTTATGTAGGTGGTACATAAGGACTCGGCTCACAGTTCCGTTCAGGAATGCCTTGTGTTTCCCTCAGACTTCATGGAAAGCATCCAGCAATGACAACAGGCTACTCACAGCACTGTCTGGTAGAAATATTGACTGCATGATTTTTATATGATATGAATAAATGTGTTATGGCAGCCTGATGTAGCAGGTGGCACCCATGCCCACAGCAGGAGATTGGAACTAGGTGGGCTTTGAGGTCCTTTCCAACCCAAACTGTGATTCTATGATTCTATGATTCTGTGATTCTGTGATTTTCCTTCCCCATTGCTGTGCTGGTTTTTGTTGTTGTTGATTTTGTTTTGTACTTAATTTTAAAACCATTAATTCCTAAATAAAGGTACATCATATAAAGTAGAGACAGAGAGAAAACAACTCAATATTTCTGAATGTTGACATTGAAAATCTTCTTGCTTTTATCTAGCCTTTTTTTTAGTGAGTGAAAGGAAATTACCTTGATTGCTCTAGCTTTGCCTGATTCAAAGTCTGACCTGCAGTTCAAATCTTCTCTTGGCCCACCTCTGTGTCCCCACAGCACTCACTTCTTGTTTCATCTGAGGGCTCCAGGTCACCTAACCAGGCAGACGTGTCCCATTTCACCCCCTGCTCATGCTTCCTGGGGCAGGCAGGAACTATAAATAGGTGTTACTGTAAACCTCACTGCTTGCTCTGGGTTTTGGACAGTGGGCCAGATCTAGCTGCTCACGGAAAATGTTTATGAGATCACTGCTGCTTCTTGGTCAGCAGGGCACATTGCTGGCTCATAGCCAACCTGTTGTCCACCAGAACGCTCAGGTCCTTCTCCACAGAGTTCCTCTCCTACAGGTCATCCTCCAACCTGTACTGATGCATGCAATTATTATTATTACGGAGAATTTGATTTTGGAACTCAAACATAAATAGTTGTGTTTTCTATTTTGTTGGTCCCTAATATCTCAGATGGAGCAGCTACGTATCTGTGCGTGGTCACGGAAAATCCCCAGGTTCCCCAGTGGATATGAGATTTGCCACAGGCTTCAGGATTCCCAGATACTTGTTCTACCTGAGTGCAGTCCAACCAAGCACTGCCTGTGCCTTCAGCAGAACACCGTGAAGCCCACCAGTTGCAGAAGGATTTGGGGATGCAGCATTTTTCCATTAAAGCCAATGTACATTTCAGTACCAGGTTCAACATGTTAACATCTCTGGTGGAGTTCATACGTGTTGAAGTCATGTAAGAGCTTAACCCGCTCTTCAAATCTAATTAAACTATTTTGGACTGAGAGCAGGTTACCACTATACCTAATTGTTAAAACAGCACACAGATGTTGCAAAGGGCTTGTACAAACCTGTGCCTATGAACAAATTAAAAGCTTTTAAGATCACAGAGTAGTTTTTGAAGTTAAAAATTAACCATGATTACATACACAATAACCTGTCACTTCTTTTACACTTCTGTAAAATAAAACGTCAGGAAAAAATAAAGTGTTCTGAAGAAATGCCAGAATATGATTTTACGCTTGCTTAAAATGTGCTTCCAAAGCTGCTTCAAGGACATCCACTGTGTAACTGATTATTAAAGAACATCTTTTCTTTAAAAAGAGCTATTTGTAGTCCTTTTGATTGACAATAAATGTTATCTAATACACAGCATAGCTTGCAGCACTTCAGGAAATATGAAATTACACAACCTGTTTTGTTGGTTACTTATAACCGCTAAATATGATATAGTTTTCATGAACACGAAGATGTGTTAAAATACCATAAGATAAATGTACAACAAAATTCATTGAAAATATCCTGCTTTTTTAAGTGTTACTAAGTGTTTAGTGAGTAGAATGTGCTTTATTCTGATCTTCCTGCTTGCTTTATTTTCCTGATTCTCCTGCAGCGAAGTCAAAGCCAGCTCAAAGCTTTTCAGCATGGGACACAAAATTGAATTTTGCTGTGTGAAAACTGAAGTCAGGAGAAAGTTTATTTGTGTCTCAGGAAAAGGAAAGAGAGAAAAGGGAGAAAAGGGAATTCCACTGGAGAGTCAGAGAAACAGCTGCAGGGAGCTAGAATTTCTGTGTCAGGCGCTGCAGGTTGGGGACAGGGAATCACACTGCCATGAGGGGACTGCTCTTTTGCCACTTTCACTTTGCCATGAGAAGAGGAGCAGGACCAGGGAAGCATCCACACTGTGGGACAGAATTACAGAGTTATAGAACTGCAGGAACTGGAAGGAACCTCAAGAGATCATCAAGTCCCACATCTTGCTAAAGCAGGTTCCCTACAATAGGTCACACAGGTAGGTGTCCAGACAGGTCTTGAGTATCTCTATGGAAGGAGACTCCACAACCTCTCTGGACAGCCTGTTCCTGTGCTCCATCATCATAAAGAATTTCTTTTGCATGTTTGTATGGAGCATCCTATGTTCAAGTTTTAGGCTATTGCTCCTTGTCCTATCGCTACACACCACTGAGATGAGCCTGGTCTCATCTATTTGCCTCCCACCTCCCTTTAGATATTTACAAACATTAATCAGATCCCCCCTCTGTCTTCCCTAGGCTGAACAGACCCAGAATATTCAGCCTTTCCTCATAAGGGAGATTCTCCAGGCCCTTTATCATCTTTATGGCCCTCTGCTGGACTCCTTCTAGGAAGTCTCTGTCTTTTCTGGACTGAGAACTGGACACAGTACCCCAGATATGGCCTCACCATGGCAGACTAGAGGGAAGATCACCTCCATTGATCTGCTGGCAATGCTCTTTTTAATGCAACCAAGGTTGGCCTTCTTGGCCACAAAGCGCACACTGCTGGCTCATGGCCAACCTGTTGTCCACCAGGACACCCAGGTCCTTCGCAGATCCTCATTCCAGCAGGCCATTCCCTAATCTATACTGATGCATGTGGTTACTTCTCCCTGGGTGCAAGACTGCACTTGCCTTTGTTAAACTTCATTAGGTTCCACCTTGCCCAACTTTACAGTTGTCCAGGTCTTGTTGAATTCCTCAAAGACATTTTGGCTCATACTGATGACTCCCGGAAGATCTAGGGTTTTTTTTCTGATTAAAAAGTTGTCTGGTTAAAAAGGAGAAGTTTATTACTTTGCCCTGTAACAAACCAAGTGTCCCATCTAATGTTCTTCAGCTGTTTAGGAAATCAAGGATAGTCTATATGCAGTCTGATCAGCACAGTTTATATTTTACCAAAACCTGTGAAATTGTAAAGGCCAATACACAATCATGTATACCATGACTGCAACAAGAAATCTTTTTTTATATAAATGACATTTTTTCAGCAAATGTAACACTGGTTACTTTTCATGTAGCTAATAATAGGAGATGGCTACAATACCTTTCCTGATTTTTTTTCCCCAAATATAATCAGCCTGATGTTTAGTAAAGTTGTGAACAGTGAAAATAGGATCCAGTAAAATTTGCCCTCTATAATCTTAATTCCAGGCAATCATAAAACACCTACTTACCATGGCTACTTACATTAGTAGAAAGTAAGAAAGTAAGCGTTTCATAATTTGAACTTTTATACTAATGAGTACTATATGAAAAAAAAATGACATAGTTCTCATCATGGTTTTGTTGAATATGTGTTAGTTGGTTCTTCCCCCTGCACAAGAGGCCACAAAAGTAAGATTTGGCTCTTTTTTATGAGCAAGAGACTGATGCGATCTGTCAAGAACAAGACACTGGAAGGCTGTGTTACATCAGTGTCAGCACTCAGTCTGACTGCTGACTGATTTTCATCTGCTGAGTACGAGAATACTCAAGGTAATTTGCCAAGGCAGGAGAGCAGAGGTGGGATGTATGAACAGGAAATCATGCTGGCATGATTTCTTAATTTCTGAATATAAGCAAACAAAAACTGCATGTATGGTGTGTATATAAATAGAGTTACTCATACTAAAAATAGCCTTAGTTGAAAACATGCAGACCTTAAAACAAAGAAGCTAAGGGTGCATATTTATCCTTGTCTCTTCAACTAGGAGTTAGGCTTCTGCCCAAATTTGGTTTTAGCATTTGTGGCCCAGATCCCACCTGTCAGTTTGTAAATCTCATTGTGCTTGGAGCAGCCACATTCAGCAATATCTGGACCGTAAGCACAATACTTTGCTCTGTAGCAAAACAGAAATTGGGTCCTTTCACGTTTAATTCTGATCTCACACTAAAGTTAGTCTAAATGTCTTTGATCAGGGGCAAGAATAGAGAATATTTTTCAACACATTTGTTCAGACTTCAGCTGGATAAATGGACATATTTTAGATTTCTGTGGAGAAAAACTATAGGTGAGACGGTGCAGAAATACAATTCTCCGCAGTGTAATTGTCTGCATTCAGAGAGAGTATTATCCTCACTACATTTCTAAACATCTCTTTTATGGAAACAAGGCTGTGATGCAGCTATGCTGCCCAGGAGGAGAGGCAAAGATCCAAGAGACAGAATGACGATGTGCTCCTCTCCAAGCTGTCCAACTCAGGGCTGAGTGGATGAAAGCTTGGGTCCTGCTGCAATCAGTACCAGATTTTGAATTCTTGTGCATTAGGTAAAGTTGTCAGTGCCTGCAAAAATCATCATTCAAGGATGCATAGCCCTGCTGTAGCCTCTTCCTTTCCAGAAGCTGGATCACAGTTACTGTTATGCTGACACACATACTCACTCCATAAAGAAATTCCTGTGGGAAATGCACTCTATGGAGAGGCAGTGCAAAGCAGGCAGGGGATGAAGATTTAGGACTGCTGGCTCTCACAACAGCTGTACTTCAGAATCCACTGTATAAAAGATGTAGCTTGTCTTATTTGTACAGAAAGTATTTCAATAGCCCTTAACATTTTCACATATTCCCATAGGAGTTGCCAATGTATTTTTAGTTATTCAAATACGTGTGTGCATTATATTTTCCATCCCCTTAGTTAGGAAGAATATGCTTCTTCTTTAGGAAGCAGATAACTGAATTTGGATTGCAAACTGTTTTTAACAAAGCAGCAGTTCATTCTGGCCAGTGCCACAAAAGTGTATTAGAAGCCAAGAGCCAACTACTCTTGCTCAATTTCTTTAACAGCTGAAGAAATAATTTCTTATATTCTATGAATAGCTGAATGGATTTCCTTCAGAATTCTGGTGTAAGGCAGATATCTGAGTTTGCAGCCTAAGATAATCAAGAAAAGCCACTGCAAATGAAGACTTGAGACATAAAGTGATATCTGTACTGTAACTGAGCCATTCTTTTAGAGTAAATTACCTGGTTACAGCAGCAATTAATCATCATGTATATTTGTATAGAGACTTCTACTTAGAGCTTTCAAAGATGCTTCAATGGAATATTTATCATTGTGACCTTCCTGATAAACAGTTGTCATTGTCCTCATTTCAGAGACCAGAACACGGCAATACAGCATGATTTCAGTGACTTGCTAGCTTCACTCAAGAGATCTGCAGCAGAGCCATGAAATATGTCCAGATATGGGACCTCACATGTCAAACCCTCTGTCTAAAGTCCTACACTTCAAATGCAACATGCTTTTTATTTGATCTTTGTCTAGAACTTTAAAATTAATTTAACTCCCAGCTTGAAGTCTTACCATTTGTGTACAGTGACCCACAACAAAACTCTGTTAGCATAGCTGGAAATTTAGCTTGACCATAAGGTGAACTAACTTTCCCACAAGTGTCTTTAAATAAATCATTGACACCTTGTTATTGTGTCACTTGGCATAGTAGTAAAAGATCTCAGAAATGGCGTTAAAGTGAAGAAAGATTTAAGTATGTGGCTTTATTTTCTTTAGAGTGCTGCATTAGTTTGTACTTCCAATCTGAGAGAGACAACTTTCATGCTCCTCTTTGGATGCACTCAAGGTTATGTGAGACATGCACTGTCAGGAGCAATGTTCTTCACTAATATCCCGAACACTGATTTCAGTGACACCAATTCTGTGCTTCCTTATGACAGTGCAAAGTTAGTTATGGCTTCCCCTTACTGTCCGAATCTGCAGAATAAAAACTATAGCAAGACAGCTCTTTTAATACTACAGTGTTTTCGTGACAGCTGAAAAATACCCAAGGTTAGACTAATTGTCACAATTGGTAAATACAAACTTAAGATTTCTTGTCACATCCTTCCTGCACCATTATTTTAAATTACTGACAAGAAGATACTGTTATATGCTTGCTTTTTCTCTTCCTACAGTGAACCATCTACCAATACAGAAGACATCTTGATGCCCAAACTGTGGCAATAGAAAAAAGTAAAATGAAATAATGGAAGTAGGTTATATTGAATGCATCACAGAATTACAGAAGCTTAGAATATCCTGAGTTGAAAGGAACTCACAAAGTCCTGATATCCAGTTCCTGGCTCCACGCAGGACCACCCAAAATCCACAACCCATGTCTGAGAGCATTGTCCAGACACTCCTTGAACTCTGGCAGCTTGAGGCTGTGCCCACTGCCATGGGGAGCCACTGCCACCAGTGCCTGCCCACCCTCTGGTGAAGAACATTTTCCTAATATCCTATTAACGTCATTCTAATACCTATCCTCATGTAAATAAATGATCCCACTCCATCAGTGTTTGAAAGACTTTTTGTTCTGTTCAAGTTTGCAACAGGAATCAGCAGCAGGAAAGAAATTTAGGGAGTTGAGCCACTGTCTGATACAGCAATTGACAGATTCGCACATCTTCTAATGGACAAAAATAATTCCCCAGTTTTTCCTACCTACTGGCACAGATGACTAGTTAGCACATTTTCAGAGGTGACTATGTAGAACATGCTTGCCATATTGCATTAAAAACATCTTGAGTGGGAAAAGTTTTATGCATGAGAACCAGAGCCAAAACTTACTACTTAATTCCACCGTGACTCAAAATTAAGAACAACGAATTTGTTGGTGGATATGGCACATTTCACAGAGGAAAATGTTTGGGGTCAAAGGAGTTCAGATCTAAAGAAGACAGGGACAATGTTTTGCAGCTGCAAGACTTTCTTAACAAGATCCTAAAAAAGCTTAGTCTAGCAGTAATCCTAGTAACTAGAAGACAGATCTAGTTCTGACTGCATTCACATTGAGTGTGAAATTTCTCTTAGGTGTGATCTTCAGTTGAATTCAAGCTCTCCAGACAGGTTGAAAGCAGTCCTGGGTAAAAATAATTTCAGCACTGGACCTGAGCAAGAACTCGAGCTGCCTTTGGGGTTATCACAGAAGTGAGGATGGCTGATGCCATCAGGTAAGTCTCACTGACGTTACCCGGCACATCACCCCCTGAGGAACAGGGGATTGCTGCTAACTGTAACACAGAAATCCAAAATGCCTGCCTGCTGCAGCAGCCATTCAGACACATAGCAAGCTGTGGGGATGCCTGAGAGGCCAGTGGAAGGGCATCTAGCTCTGCCTCTGAGGGCATCTCCAAGGAAGCTGCACACATCTGCTTGCCGGCTCCACAGGACAGCCTTACCATTCTCTGGGTTTTCTTTGGTTGCATTTTATATGACAACATCTAATAGCCAATGAACTCCCTGTGAAGGTGAGGAAGAGGAAAACCTAACATCCCACAGCTGGAAGAAAAATAGCAATCTATTTCTGATATGCTTATGAGCACCAAAAAGCCCCTTGTCCGCCTGACTCACAGCTCTTTTTATCACTCTTCATGTGATTAAACTATGGGCCCTCTGTGGGCCCTGCTATTTTGAATGAAGTTTGTCTACAAGCGCATAACGCCTTACTGTTACATGCAGAAAACATAACTGTGGCTGCACAGAACAGCAAACTGTAATGCTGCGTGCCCTTTCTGGCTGGCGGTTGTTGGCAGAACTAAACTATTTGCAATCTTTTCCACAGCTGCAAAAGTAGCTTTTGTCTATTCATCCCCCCAGGATGTCATGCTGTTCAAAATGCAAAATTCATTTATAATTCAAATAATTGAATCTTTTGGACGATTTATTTGATTACTGAAATACTCTATCAGCTACCTAAAACATCAGATGGAACAGGAGATGACACCACTTGAGAGTAATTTTCCAATTGTTTCAGTTCATTCTGTGAGTGTACTGCTGCAGAAAGCATGCATGACATTGAAATGATGTCAAAAGGCATTAAATTATTTGGCCATAATATGCAGAATTGTACACAAGCCAGAAATGTTGGGATTTATTAAAATGAAGATCACAACTGTTCCTTGAATACTGGAATGCCTCAGTTTGAGTCTAATATTTAATGCTTTTCTGCCATCCCAGGACTGGGAATTCAAAATGCCCGACACAGTGCACAACATAATGCAGCATACAAATACCCTGTGTGAAAAATTCCACTAGCTCAGTATCTTTACTGCCATCCAGAGGCAATACAGAACCAATATTGACAACGGCTACCTGTAATCACCACACACTAGAAACAGAAAAAAATGAAGAGTAAAGTCAGAAATGGACTTTCATCTGTCAGCAAGGCAAAAAAGACGAGGGAAGATGTTGCATGAATTGAATTTGGATTCCAACCATAAATAACTAAAATGGCAGCAATACATTCTGAAATAAGATTCAAAGTTGTGTGATGTTAAGACTTCACCAGTTCAAATTTGGATTTATTCCAGTCCACATAATTGAAGTATTATGAAAGATATTTGAAACAAGTGCCAATAAGAGCTTCTAGTCACACCATATGGATCATTTCATTTCTCTATCTTTCGGTAAAATAATATCTGCATTATTCATTAATATTGTCTGCACATTACGCCAAAATATAATGTATGTTCAGTGTCCTCTCCAACATCTTAGCATAGTGGGGGAAATTCCACAGAGTTGAATTTCTGCCAAAACAGAAGAAAGTTTTACAAAGTAGGAAGAAACTGAAAATACAGATTTGCCTTGGAAACACGCTAGAATACCAATGCATTTGCAAAGAACCCTTCCACCATGGCTTGAGAAATTTCCAAGTCATCTGAACTGCAATAAAGCATTGCGTGTCTATTCTTGGACCATGGCAGATAGGCAAAATGATATTATCAGTGATTCACATTATACTTTTAATCATTGAAAACCAATGAATTTACTTAATTCTCTGCATTTTTTGTGCCTTTTCATCTGCAGTGGAAATATATTTCGTTCATGCTTTCCAAGCATCCATCTGTTTCAGTGCTGCTCTAGGGGACAGCAATCAATAGCATATGATAGTTTTATGTTTCTGCTCGTGAAACAAAACTTACTTCTTGCTGTTAAATAACTTCATACAGAAACCACTTCTGCTGAAGGCCCTCAACGCAGCTTCACTGGGCTTCCTGCATCAAGCCAGCTGCTATGGCTGCTTTTCTGTTCTTTTCACTCCAAGAAATTTAGCACTGCTTTGCCCTTTCAGCAGCGCATGAGCATAAGCAAGGCTGAAAACATGAAGCTGGCCTTACACAGGCTTTTAGGTACTGATGATATGGCTTGGAATGTGGCTTGGAAGTTAAAGCTGAAACATCACACTGTTGATCAAGTAAATAACAACTGTAGCTGGCAAGAAGGTCCACATTTTTTATTAGATTCTTCCAAGTTACTGGTTACTTATTTGGACACAAAATATATCATTAATTCATAGAATCTTTAGAGTTGGAAAGGACCTCTGAAGACCATCTAGTCCAACTCTCCTGCAATAAACAGGGACACCACCCAAGGCCTATCCAGCCTCGCCTTGAAAGTCTCCGGGGACAGGACACCAACCACATCACTGGGCAACCTGTTCCAGTGCCTCGCCACCCTCATTGTAAAATAGTTTTTCTTTATATCCAACCTAAATCTACCATCTTTGAGCTTGAAACCATTTCCCTTTATCCTGTCACCACAGACCCTGCTACAGAGTCTGTCCCCTTTTTTCCTAAATCTCCCCGTTAGATGCTGAAAGGCCGCTCTCAGGTCACCTCGCAGCCTTTTCTCTGGGCTGAAGAGCCCCAGCTCTCTCAGCCTGTTCTTGTAGGAGAGGTGTTCCACCACTTGGATCATTTTTCGTGGTCCTTCTCTGAAAGCGCTCCAAAAGGTCCACATCTATCTTAAAGTCAAAATAGAAGACAATTTTGATACTGAAATTTGCCCTATCTCATTTCTGGCATGCAATGACAGAAGTGTTGCAGAGCGCCGTTTTAATTATTGAAGTACATTTCCACTGAAAAACTAGTAGCACCTAGGCCCATAGCTATCCCAGTCTGTCTAAACTTGTATCTGCTGTCAGAACAGACATCTCTTATGTTTGAAATGGACTATTTAAACTACTGAAGTTACATGGACATTGTACTTGTCAGATTGTAGCCCATGACAGTATCTCACTTACAAATATACAAGGCCTAAGAGTCTGTTAAAATTTACAAATATATATGTAAAAACAATATATATAAAACACATATTAGGAGCCCGTTCTTCAAAACTTGTATGAACAGTACTCGGTTGTTCTCAAAGTTTAAAGAAGATGTTATGGGCAAACTGAGAGGTCAGACTTTAAATGGTTGATAAATGTTGCCCAATATGTATATTAAAACATTAAGCTAATGATGATAAAAGTGTGTAGGGAAAAGTAATTTTATTTTACTTGCTTTTCTTCTCCTAGTTCCTTGTAGTAATACACAGGTGTAGGAAACGCATACAGCTATGATAATGACATAATGTAAACTCAATAAAATAAAGAAACTAATATTGAATACTGCAAACTTTTTGCAAAACACTTTGTTGAGCCTCAGTAGTGGCAGCAAAGACTACTAAAGAAAAGTAATCAGTCCTGTTTGATTACTACAATACTTTGCTGTAAGATGGGTTAAGGAGTCTTTTGTAGTTAGCTCTTGTATTGTCTACCTCTCAGGTTGGGTAACACCTTTAAGGTTATCTGAAGATAGTTTTGATGCCTTAATTGCTTTTTTTTTTTTCTTTTTCTTCTGGGCTAATTAGCATCAGTCTGCAAAAATCTCCTGCAAGACATTGTAAAACATCACTTGTTAAAGAGACTGTGAGGCTTGTTCTTGACAAATGCAAAGTGACATTCTGCCAGTGTCTTTTGTAAGATCATACAAAAGAGCTGGTTCATCCACCAAAAAGAGAAAAAAATCCCACCAGGAACCAGTGAAAAAGACAATACTCATCATACAGAGTCGCAGAGCTAAGTAAATGGTTCACACGTCTTGCTCACATGAGATGAAAGAGAATGAATCTGAATTCATTTTGCATTTGATCACAGACAAGGAATGCTCCAGATCAAAGTGTGCCATAATAACGAAGACTAGCTAAATGCAACTAGATCCAAAAACATCTGCCAGGGGTTTGATGTCTAAAAATGGAAATCCTTTATATTAATGTATTATTACATAACCACATGAGAACCAAAAGGCTCTTGAAGTCTGATTTTATTTTTGTATATCATGGTTGAGAAAATTCAACTAATGTAACTCCCCAAATAAATCCAACACATTGAGAAAAAAGAGAGTGAAAGATAATGATGAGTCTTCAACCTCTGTTTTCTTTGTGTATGATCAGGCAACACTTTAAGAAAGACAAACTGGTGAAGTGCTGGTGACCTGAATAAAGCATATCAGCAGCATAGGAAATGAGTTTGATGGTAGCAATCCAATTTTCAGTGGATAAGGGGCACATCACAAAAACCTCCTCTTCAATTAGCACTAATTGGCAACTTTTTTGGCAGTCTTTTTGCAGGGGGCAGAAATTGAATGGACATGGAGATTAAACCGTCATTTCACTCCTAGAAGTGCCCTCTTTGAGCAGTAGCCAAGGTGTATTGGGAGGGCAGAGTGGAATTAAGTGCAATATTTCTGACTGTGTTGTACATGTTCTGGGGATGACTAGAATTGACTTCATTCCTCAGGTTGTCCAGGCAACATCTATACAAGAATTAAAGTTGTAGCAGAAGAGTGAAAACCATTTTTTAACTCTTCAGCTGGAAACCCATAAAAGGTAGTAAGTGTTTGAAAAGCATAGTGGAAGAAAAAGTACAAAAAATGAAATTCTGCAGAAATTAACAAAAATGGATTTTGTTTTTGATGGAAGAAGCACATGTGCAGAACCGCGTGCAGAAGTCAGCACCATTTCCTTCCTTTTTCCCCTGGAATCATGCATTCATTGATGTTCAGTGTAAGTCACATCTTTTTGGACAGTGTAGATGTTCAGAAAAATGGATGCCTTTTCCAAACTATATTTAAGTTTCTGAACTCCAAATGGAGCTGAACCACACAGCCAGACTCATGCTGTTGACAGAGGAGGAGGCACGTTCTGCTGCAGCTACCCTTGCTACTGTAAAGCTTTTTGGAAGAGGGCAGCTCTTGGCTCTGCAGTAGCTGGGCTTGTACCAGCGTAGAAGTGACCCTCACATTTCTGGGTGAATGGAGCTACACTGTGACACAGATCCTGATCCAATGCACTACAATGCAGCTTGCAAAGCAAATCAGAGAGTGGAGCAGAGTCCCTTTTCTGACAGGTTAAAAAATGTCCTCACACTTGGCGCTAGCTCTCTATATGCTTATGATTTCCGAGAAACTGTTCTACTTTTTCCCAGGTCTCACAGACCTTTGCATTTTCAGGAATTGCATGCACTCTCTTGACAATTGTTTCTGTTCTGATAACATTAACTTGACACAGAACAGGTGAGATGAGGGAATTTCATTGGAATTTCTGTTTCTTGTTGTCAATGGTTAATGCTATCATTGCATTTTTGTGAAAGAAATGATCTTTTGGGAGTGAGTTTATGCTGTAAGATCTCCCCACGAGATATTCACTCTTTTCAGTGCCTTGGCATTCTTTTACATAATACTTAATAAGAAATATACATAAGCATCACAATGGGCTAGAATCCATGCAACTACCAGTGACCAATCAGACAGTATCAATTATTTTCCAAACTGCACCCTAAGAGTTTGGTTATAAAGCAAAGCCTGTGTGAGAGATAGCTTAATGGAGGGCTGTAACTTTAAAGATAACATCTCTCATTGAACAGGCTGCTGATCTTTTACGTGAAGTAAGATGCAACATTGTTTGAACTGCCCTGACAAAGTTTCCCTTCTTATCTTTTTACTCTCTCAAGTTTCTTTCAATTATTCCTTCTCAAGGACTAGGTTTTTTTAATGGTAAGTAGATGAGAAAGGATTTTTCCATTTTCTTTTATTGTTATTTTTACCATATTTTCAAAGAAAAGTGAAAAAAGCTACACAGCTGCCTACAAGGAAATGCAAAAATATGCTGAATGCAGTAATTACAGTTACCACCACTTTCACCACAGTCTGTTTTCAAATCCTGTTTGGACTTTGCTGATGTTCATATTCAGCACTCTGTTGTTATGTGTATATGGTAGCTGACTGCAATAACTGGGAATTAGTTCTTCATCCTGAGCATATCACCAAAGTAAACTGGATGAGAACTTCTGGCATAGGACAGCAGTGCAGATAAGATGCTTGCAAAAGTTTCCAAACTTCAAAGTCCAGGCGTGACTCAAATGTCTGCTTCTGGAAGTGGATATTTGTAATTCTTTGCATGAGAATTTTTTTATATGCATGTTGTTTCAATTTAACAAAGTTGTTAATTACATTCTTTGTTGTTCAGTGGATGAATATTGTATATAATACTACTCCAGGCAAGTATAAAAAAAATGCTTTCTTTATATGTTAACAACTCTTTCCAGGCCTCTGGAATTTTAGGTCATTCTCTTTGACAGTGCTTGCAGTATATTTCTGGTGTCTTCTGATGGTAAATTACTCCATTTATTATTAAGAAATGATTTCCTATTCTTTTGACTTATTAATTTTAACTTGTATCATGATGAGACCTGGGGTTTAAGTTTACTTTCCTTATATAATGCCTCTGTAAAAGAACAAAAAGATGAAAAATTCTGGCTCCATGAATTTACTGGGGGTTTTGACATTTCAATGGGATTTGACCTAAAATGTCTACTGCTACACAGAAGATCTTATTTGGTCAGTGAGGCTAAAATAAGGGATTGTATATCTTTGCATACATTGAGTTCTATCTGCATTTTGACACCAAGCCCCCCGAGTCCTCCATCTTGGCAGAGTGACCAGGGTTAATTGCATGGGGAAGGATGAGACAGAGCTGAGGAAGCAGCTCTGACAACATCACGAAATGAAAACATGCACTCCTGGAATGCTCTGAAAGTGTCTGAAAACAGGAAAAAGCCTCAAACATTCACTGTTCTCACTGTGCATCTTCAAAACCCAAAGACAGATGTGTCCCAGTGATTTTGAAGGGAACAAACTAGGCTTTAACAGAAAATGAAACAGAATGGCCATATCCAGAACAATACTGTGGAACACAAGTGTGACCTACAGGAAGTCTTCCAGTTAGAAAGTGTGAGCGAGACTTGGTTTGACTGGCAGTATCCTGGGCCTCCTTCTTGGAGAGGGGGACCATGGTGCTCGAGAGGGATTGACTGAGGAATAATATCTAGTCTCCCAGTCATTTCTCACTATCCTGAAACTCAGCATCTTCCTGCTCACATTGTTCTGAGAAATTTCTTCTCCAGTATTTTCTCTCCTCCAGCTCCTTCATTTTATCCTCAGCTGCTGTTTCTTGTCTCCTGGAGGATGTTCCCAAACTCCCACACTCCAGCACACAACATTACACTTTCTTCTGCAATCCAAGTTCAGAAAATCCCTGCTTCCAATCAGTTCTCTCTTAATTTTTCCATAAGTGGGTGACTGCTGGAGCTTTTGCCCCCACAGTGCTGTAATTCAGCAGATAGTGTTTTAGAAACAGTGGCTTGGTGAACTGGATGCCAGAATAAGCAATGTTGCAACTACCAGTGAGCATCCACAGGTGACTCTCAGCAAAATATGTTAGCTGAATACCTTAGCTTTTGTTAAAGCATTTTCAAAGACAAGTATATAGAGATAATTCAAATACTGTATTGACATCACATAGGAAAATAAGATCTATGTTATTAATGTCACATCTCTCACTAACATTCAATTTAAACTTTCTGCATTAGCAAGCAAGAAGTTAACTTTTCAAAGGAGCACTGTTAAAAATAACAATCAAATTATTCAGGGAAATGTGGTATGATGTATTGAGCATGGTTTTAATTCAGGACTTCAAGTTGCCTAGATAACTCCTATGCTTGTTAAATTCATGTGGGTTTTGCCCTCAGTATGGTTCATATTTCTCTCTGGTCATAGTTGAGTTGACTTGCTCTGAAAGCAAAAAATGAGAACAAATTCATAGCGAAGTCAAAGAGACACCAAGAAATTTAAACACGAGACTCTCCTTTTCTTCAGGCTGAGCTTCTATAGATGGCAAACCAGGCATTTATACAAGGGAATTTCAATTTCCTGAAATTGTTTGGGTTTTCTCTTACTCCAAGTTCTTTGAAGGGCTTTGATAAACGCTTAGAATAGGCATCGTACTTCACCTATTTATGTTACAGCACATTTCATGAAGCAATCCATTATACTATTAAGTTGTCTTTTACCCGATGTTTATAGCGCATTCCTATATGGATAAGTCTTAACATGATTATATACACTGAGGTTTATTTTTTTCTTAGAGAAATTCGTAAAATGTATTGCAGATTTTTACAACAGGAGTTTTGTGTGACACTTCCAGCAATTTCCTTCCTTTATTGAACACAATAGATTTTCTTTGATATCTGAAAATCTTCAGTTCGTGGATCTTTTTACTGCTATGCATCGTCAGCGTAACATTTCTGAAAACTAAGTGTGCCTTCATGATGCTTCACTTTGCCAATTAATTGAAATAGCAAAGAAATGTGACAGTGAATGTCCAAAAGTCACTGTACTAATTTTTGACTAGTTAATCTACAGTGCGGTGTATTATGCTTAGTAACAGTTATTATAAAGCCAACAGTAGAAAAACATTGCTATTTTTCTCACAAAGCACTGCATTTCATGTAGCTAGTGCAGTAAAACAACTCTTCCCACTAGCACAGTCTCTGCTTCTTTTCTAAAGATGAGGGTGTGTATACAAACACGCTGCATTGCTAAACATGCACCAGAAGTAACTTCTGATCTTCAAAGAAACCAGACTCTCAAGGAGCAATATTTAGGTTTGGCTCATTTAAAAAGAAGTCTGAGCTTGGCATTTTAAACTTACTTTATTCTTCATATAGCTGGTTTTCTTTTGCTCTTGAAAACTAAAGACTTTCATTTAATTAATTTGGAGTATCATTGGTTTCATTTCTATTTCAAAAAAATCCTGATTTGTATCTTGGAAAATATGATGTACCTATATAATGTAGGGAAAGCAATATGTGATCACATCTACTCATGCACTGATATCTTTCTGTTTTAATGGGCCTCCAACCTTCTTATGAAGATGCAATCAATTGAGCTCAAACTAAATTAAAACTGCCTGTGCACCTGTGATACTGAGAGCGTTCAGCTGCCTTCCATGAATACAACAGGCAGGTACCACTGCTCTGAGGACAGCTGCTTCTTCTTTGTAGATTTTGTTTTGTAGATTCAACATCCAAGAATCTGTTCTCAGATCTGTCTTATACAACGTGCTGTCAAACTCTTGTCACTTACTCTCAGAATTTAATAACTTCCTAACAGGAAGGCTCATTAGCCTTTGTAGTACCCACTGCATCAAAGGTGCTATTTACATCTTTTTATCATTATTCTTAGTTGTTCTGAAGTGATCATTCTGAAATTCAGTACTTACAACAACATCTGATTCCACTGTTTAGTGCCATCTTCAGGCAACAGTGCAAGATCTGATTCTGACTATTTGTTATATGGAAAGGTTCAATTTATTCCACTAACATTTTAGGACAGAAAACTTCACTCTGTCTGCTGTTAATTCAGCAGATTTATGTGGTAGGCTGTTTTCTCCAGAGTGGTAGGCAGAATATCATAAATGGCCACTGTTAGCAGCTGAGAATATAAATTGTGCCATTCTGCTGATACCTCATGCCAAAGTAAGGAGGTATTTGGGTCATGCACTCACAGTTCTTACTGGTCTCCTTAAGACTGTCACATTTCAACTAAGTCTCTATTTGCCACCTGACCAGCATGGTCCTCCTTAGTGCATAGGGCAATCATGAGACTGGGAGCCTTGGAGTGACTCGAAGGGAGAGTGGGAGCTATTGGGAATAGGTGAACGGTTGGACTGGATGATCTTTTAGGTCTTTTCCAACCTTGGTGATTCTATGATTCTATGATTCTATGAGAGAATGCAGAAGCCTGGGAGTTTAGGCTCCTATTTATCATAAAGCAGGAGAAAAATAGAAAAGATGGTCTATTCCCTTTTGAAAGTGCCTCCACATCTCCTTCAGTGTTTTATTAAGGCTGCTGATTCAGTATTCTGCAGGTGGCACCCTGATGTTCTTAAGCTCTTTTGCAAGTAGCGATCTGCATACTTCTTTAATCAGCTTGAATACAGAGCAAGCCTCCAGACCTCTTCATGGAGAGAGAGAGAAAAAAAATCCACTTCCGTAATTATATTTCATCCACAAAACAGGGCAAAGCTAGGTGTGAGGAGAAGGGTCACAGCATCCTCTGTTCTGCTACTTAAGAATGAAGTAAGGTCTATCGAGTTTTCCTTCTGAAGTAGGATCTTCTACTGGGAAAATAGTTTTTTCAGGTCCAGCTTTCCTGTCCCTTAGATATGCAAAGTCGGGCTGAATCAGGCTCTAAGCAACCTGATGTCTCTACTCTTTGAAGGGGAGTTGGTCTAGATAGCCTATAAAGGTCCCTCCCAGCTCAGACATTCTGTGATTCTATGATTCTTTACATGCATCTTCAGTCAAACTAGAACACCATCCATTGTCACCTCATTTACAGGAGGGGCACTGGGGCACATTTTGGCTTTGTTTCCACCCCACGAACTTTTCCAGCTTGTTCTTCAATCTTTTCAATCTCAGTAGCTATGATTTCTCTCATCTTCTTCTGTTTTACCACCTGTGTGAATAATTCCTCTCCATACTAGCAAGTCCCAACATAAGAGACAATGTTTTCCTTAGTCTGTAGACCAGATTCTGATCTCAGACATGACACTGCAAAGGACAATACTTGTTTAATGGATGCTTAAGTCTGCCCCATCACTTTCTTAGACTGCCCATGCAAGCTTAGTTCAGCTGTTCTGACTCCAGTCTCCAAAAGTAAGAGGTCCCTCAACTCCAAAGAGAGTGGAAGGCTACCAGCACATTGCAGGCATAAGTTCAGAACCAGATTTCTATTCCAAGAGTAAGAGAAAAATATTTATTGCTGAAATTTCAAATTTAGCTATGAAAAAGAAAAGTTAGAAGTGATTATTTTGCAAAGGTTTGTGTAGCAGAAAGTTCTGTGTATCCCCAGCACAAACAAGACCCAGAAAAAAACTCCAGAAGAATGAAGTCTCTTCACTACTTACCTGCCCGGGTCTCTTCATGGAACATTTGTAGCTGTACAATTGAATTCTATGACATAAACATCCTAAAAATAGCTCTGATATCTCCACTACAGGAATATTTGCAATGTCAAGCTGATGCAATCACTGGGAGAGCTCAGGAAAAAAATAATAATGTATTATAATTTTCATTATTATGACTCCTATTATAAACTTACATTTTAATTTAAGCTTGCTTCTTAACATTTTTCTTTGTACACCTTTAGCCTGCATTCAGGTTTGTAGTCTCTGTGTGGCTGTTTCCCCCAGAAAGAGCAGAACTAAGGAGAGACTGTATGTGATTTCCAGATGGGCTTACAACCTGCTCATTGATAGATTACATGTCTGTAGCAAACTGAGTTTGCTCAGTTACAGTGAGAATGAGTGTGAAAAAATGTCCACCAGAAGGACCAGCAACTCCTACAATTAAAATCACTTTTCCAAAAAAACCTCTTCCAATATAACAAGAGATTTATATTTAATCTCGAAAAAAGTTGAATTCCTAATAGCTGTTAAGGGGAAAACAGAGGATATCAGTCACATAGGAAATTACTTCTCTCATAAAGTATCTTGTTCTCCAGGTGATAATAAAACAAATGACAATCTTTCCATCTTCACAGCTGGATTTGTCCACCCAAGCACAAATGCATTCTTTGTCTTTCAGAAAAGGGTTCAAATGTTCTTCAGCTCATGAAAGCCAAACTTAAAACTTAAAAAATGATTTTATTACCAAATGCAAGAATTGTTTTTACTGTTTCCAATGCTTTGCTTTATTGTTATGTATCTGAATAGGTAAAGTGAAAAATGAAAGATCACTCACGAAAGGTTTAGTTAAGGGATGTGATTTGGCACTTAGTTGTAAATTAAACCATCTTCCCAAATCCCAGCAGATTTGATCCTCTCTTACAAAAATGGAATCTGAAGTATTGTGAATAAAACTAGGAACACTTTGGTTGCTGGTATTCAAGGTGCCTGCAGTTGGCAGACTATTACAAACTGCTATGGGCCGAAATCTGTAGCCCTGCTTGGAAACTCTACTTCTGCTGAATGGAAGAAAAATCCTGCTGTGCTTGTCATCTTTTTTTTTCCTGCTTTCTTTTTGCCTTGTTGTCCAATAAAGTAGCTCTGAGGCCTGGCCCTCAAGCCTATAGTGTTCTTTACAGCTCCAGCTGCAGTTTTGTGGCAACGTTTCAGCATTGTAGAGGATAAAAAGAGCGCTCTGATTCAAGCATGTGGAAAGGAGGTACACAATGTAAACCCACAACATATCCACTGTGCACCAAAGGGGGTTTGCCACATGATAGCAGCAGTCTGCCAAATCCTCTGAACTTTTGGCATCTGATAATAGGGAAAGTGCAGTAAAAGAAAATCAAGGAAGGAAATTATTAAGGAGTTGCAAAAAGGCTAGGACTTATGTCATTTTTTTGCAGGGCAAACATTTTATCCCATTTCATTAATGCAAGAGTGATTAGACTGATAAAGGCTTAGCTTGGAGTACAGCAGTTGGACAATAACTGTTCTTTGTTTATCTCTGTTCTGTGTATCAGAAAGCATAAAGGGAAGCTTGCACTCTTCCTACACTCCAACCTCTCACCCCAGCCCCAGAGTCTGGGATTTTATTTCCCACTGGCTCACTTCAACTAGTGAGGATAGGCTCAAGTATTGCCTTTGTTCCAACTTCAGAGGTATGGTCTGTAGGACCTGTGGTAACCTCCAGCAAGAAAGACAAATTGAGCACGGTAACCCACAGGGCACTATTGATCCCAAAAGAAAAACATGGGAAAAGCACACATGAAAATCTTTTATGAATAGCGTTTTAATAAAAAGATAGTAAAGATAATAAAAATATAATAAAAACTACTTTCAGAAAAAAAGTCCTTTATATCTTCAAAGTGTAGATAAGTAGCTGTGTAATAATTGACACTTGAAGATGCATTTACTAAGTGCTGTACTGATTTATTAAGTTAATTAATAACTATCTAACTTGGGCTTATTTTTTGGCATTTTCATGAGTGTATTCAAGAAAATTCACCTTTAAAGATGATGAAATTAACATCACAAGTAAAGGTTTGGATGCTTACTCTGAACAGAGCTCATGTCTTTATAACACTAATCCCAAAGAAACATAGCATGGAATATTATTATTACTGGCACTGACTCAACTTTGCTAAATTCTGCTTTCCATATACATGGCTATATATCCAATGAATTTAAGGGGAGTCATCTGACTTTACTGACTTTTTTTTATTTGAAAACTGTCACATGAAAAGACGATGATGTCAGTGGAATCTGCTCAGATTTATTTAAGTGATGTAGAGTGTGTCATTATAAATAAAAGCTTTCATCATGTTGCATGTAACTGTGATATCTCTGGACACGTGCTTTGATCTACTTTATTCATTTGTATTTTTACTTCACATATTTTTTCTCTGACAAGTTTTCCAGTTTTTTGAATGGTAGTTTTTATCTCCTGCTCTTCTTTACCTTCTTCTGATAATTACTGTCCTTCCTTCCATACCTTTCAATTCCTGAAAATCACTGTACATATTTTTCCCTTCCTCTCTTTCTTCTAAGTTCAACTTCATGGGTTTGTTTTCTGCTTTTGTTTTTGTGTTTTTTTTTTTTAAACTGAGCCGCTTTTCCTCTGAGCTCTTCTGTCAAAATGTCTGCTTCTACATCACTTGCAACCTCAGGGACCAAGCATTTCTTCCTGGACCTGAATTACCATTTCACACTGCTTTATTTTGATCAGATGAAGCTTGAGGAAATAACTACATCTGCCAGTTAAGATGAAGATATATTTTCTATCAAACTTTAATTTCAGTCAATATGGATTTTGATGTCTGTAAACAAGACTTACATAGTTTAATGGGAAGAATTACTAACCAACTAAACAACAACGTGCAAAGCCACCAGAGTGGAGTTCAGCATATTTATGCCATCTTATGACTTTTGAGCAAAGCGAAGTAATTATTTGTAAATAGTTTGTCATGTGCAAAGCTTTGTCAAAGTCACAGAACGTCTTTGCTTACCCATCAGAGGCGGTAGTTTGTTTTCAGAAACCTAGGCACAGGTCTATCTGGCAAGAGGTAATCTTGTTCCAGTTGGGCAAATTGTTTCTTCCTCACCAACAGCATAGTGAAAAATAAGAATCTTGACTCTGTCATTTATTGACTTATTTGCATTTCTTGAGAACCAAGAGAACCAATGAGAACCAGTGCTCCCCATCCATGGTGGGCATCACAAACTCACACGATAAAACATTGCTTTTTTCCCAAAGCCTCCTGTTTGAAGAGAAGTGAAAAACAAAGAGTAAGAAGATACTACAATAATTCAAATGTTAGAGATAGAACACATTTATTCAGACATACCAAGTAGGAATGTTTTCACCAGAAATGTTATCTTTGAAAGCATAATGCAAAGTAGGACCATGTCACACTGAAGTTCTTCCGCAGCAAAAGGAAATAAATAGGCATCGTCACAAGGCCTATTCTCAATGTCTATATTAGGAGAAAATGGAATCTGTATCTATAAAGAGAGCCCAGCTCAGATTAGCAGTCTGTCATGGACTCAATCAGATTTAAAGTCTATCTCCTGGCTGCTTGTTAGGGCTGATTACTCCTGTCCCTGGTCACTTGACAGGCTGTACAGCGAGTCTAAATCAGAGCCACAAACTGGAAACAGATTTCTGCTGTGTCAAGCCAGAATCTCAGCAGTGAGGGCATCCTGCCTTCCAGCAAATGTTGTGAGAAAATGCTGCAACCTCTGAATTGTGACTGGTTTGTGAAAATAACTTATGTGACATAAATTATGTGAAATATGTGAAAGAGTGATTATGTAGCTAATCAAGGGTGAGGAACTGCTTCCTAATTTATGTCTTTCCATTTCAAAAAGCAGTTTTCCTTTTGTCAAGCTGGCATGAGTGCTGCTTCTTTTGTGCCAAACAGGAATTTTCAGTGAGCTCAGAACATAAATGAAAGGTCACAGAAGTATAGTTTTCTTGCACTAAATCTTCAAAGCAAAGAGGCTGCTAATCACCAAGGATGAAGTCTAGCATGGCAGAAAAGCTTGAAACAGCTTCTTTAGAGAGTGTTTTAACAATCAGACCCTTTTCTGGGATGGAAATTAAGCACACAATTGCAACCTTTATCTAATAATCACTACTAAGGGCTGCAGTGCCACCTCTTCCTCTGACAAGTGACACATTGACTTGTATGGCAATATTAGAGGGCAAAAACATTAACATTACTCAAAACAAAGCCCATTCTTAGATTTCCAACGTTCATAATTGGCTGAAATAATAAATTATTACATACTTTTTTTCTTTAAAAATGATGAAGTCCTTTGTATTTTTTGGTGATGTTTTGCATCTGGAACTTTTACAAAAAAGAGAGTTAAACACAGAAATAGTTCAAAAGGCTGTAAGGACTGGCAACCCCCCTCCCTACCTCTTGCTGGGTGGGATGCATGAGACACATCAAAGCTCCTGGGGATGAATGAATGTGGTAACTCTTACCCCGTGCTGTACATGATAGGAGAGAGCCGGGTCCAAAAAGGAACTCAGGCTCTGAAATATGCTTAAACTTCTCAGTTGCTGACTTTAGCACTACCAGCTTTCGGCATCTGGTCCCCAGAGTGGACGTGGGGCCCTGACGCAGGCAGAGGAACACGAAAAAAACAGGCTCCATGCCACCTGGTTGCTGGACCATTGCTGGGTTTCTTATGCAGATATTCTACACATTTCTTAAAAAGCACAGGAGAGGTAATCTTTTCTTAGCAAATAGTTTAAAAAGTCATAACATGGTTGTTCACAGTCTTCTTTTGTATGGTATCCTGATGCAGAATTTTTAAATTATGGATTACAGCTTTTGAAGAAGGACTTCGGAAAATTTGGAAGGATTTGCTGAGCTGCAGGGAACAATCTTAATAATGTCATACTTATTTACTTATTTTTTTTTTTCTGCATTCACATAAGTTTAACACTGATTAAAACTTTATTGCAATAAAGTAAAATACACAACTTAAACACAATAAAAGTAAATTATGATGCTTTATTGAGTGAGCAACAGCTCACTTCCTCTGGAACAAATGACCAAGGAGTATCCGTAATTTGCTTCCAGAAATTTCTTTATACTGGTTAGAAAGAAACTATTTTTTATAACAACATCAGCAGCTGAATGCCTTTGTGGAGAGGCAGAAACAGGGAGCCGAACTGTTGAGTTGAACCTTTTTCTTCCTAGATATTTAGATATGCAGCAAATAATAACAGCTAATTTTCATTTTCCTGATGAAAGACTGCAATCAAAGACAATCAGATCTGCTCAGACTAGACTGGAATGAAAAAGGGTCAGAGAAGCATAACAAGGATCTTCAAAGATGTTGAACAACTTTCCTATGGGAAACAACCAAGCAGACAAAAAACTTTCAGAGTGAACGTGGCCGAGGACTGATATGGAAGGGGACTACAAACACTGAAGAAGGCTGGATAAGGTGAATAGGGAATTACTGTTTGCTGCTTTTTTGCAGACCAGAACCATGAGGCCTCAAATGAGGGAAACAGGCTAACATCAAACAAGGAGGTCATTCTTTGCACCTCTCATAGTTGAACCGTGCAACCTGGTGCCACAAGATGTTGATGATAGAAGTCTACAGAGCTTTGAGGGAAATACACCTCAATTGAGACAAATCATGAATGAAAGTAATTTTTGCAAGAGATTTTCCTGAGCCACAAACTGTTGGCAGTCAGGGAAATATTCTGTGGAGTTATATGCCACTGCTGGAGGTAGACTACTGGGTGACATGAGTCCATAGTCTGGCTTGGCACAGTTCCTACATTTTTGTGGATGAAAATTGTTATTGGCAATAAGAAGAGAATCCAGGTCTCCTGTACTGCCCTATAAATATCTAGTATGCTAAATGTGGAGCCGTGGTCACTATTCTTGCTCTTGAATACTGAATTATGGCGATAGATGAATAACTTTCTTAAAGAATGTAGTTTTACTTACTGAAAAAAGAACAGATTTTTAAATATCTTGCTCATGGGAGAACTTCAAGCATCTTGCTAAGCAGATTTTAAGATAAATGCAACATTTCTTGACAGCATCATTCCTAAATTGGAAAGAACTTTCAGTGATGGTGAATTAATATTACACACTGCCAGAAAGGAACTCTGAGTACAAATATGATAAATAGATTTCTTATGGCTTAATGCTCCAAAGTCACCACGTGATGAAATGTGTTTTTGTAAGAACTGTATTAGAGCTGAAAATGTAGTTCCCATAAGATTATTTAATGCAGTTGCCTCATGAATATTAACAATTTTTTTCAGCTACAAATATAATCGGTCTCACTGGAGAAAACATAGACATTATAGTTTTATTTATCTTCAGAATGACTGAAAACATTCTTCCACTGATTTTGGTATCTTGACTAAGCTGACCATTTTAAAAATTAACCTCTTTTTCATAATGCTTTCAATACAGTTATGGAATGGTTTTTATATCAAGAAATCTATTGTGATGTGAAAGGCAGATGTTCTGCTTTCACAGCAGATAAAAACAAAACTTACGAAGGCATAAAACTGTCTGTTTTCAGCATTCTTAATCCATTGACAGCAAGGAGTATTCCAGGTTTCCGAAGTCTGGTCTAATGGTTGGTGATCCTGCGCATCCTTTTCAATCCAGGCCATTCTATGATTCTGTGATTCCAGGACATCAAAAAGAAAAAAAAAATGGGACAAAAATAGTGTAGGATTACAGTAAGTACATAGATTCAGAAGGAGGACCATTAGATTAAATCAACTTTCTGATGTTTGTGACTGAGGAAAGACATACAAAGGGAGGATTTTGGAGCTGAAAAAATGGTATAACTCCAAAATGACTTCAAGTTTACTGTTTCCAGTAAGGCAAAATCAAGATGCAAAGTAACAACAGCCCTCTCATTTGGAGATAAAACACAAGCAGAGCTTTCTGCACAGGTGAAGACACCAGTCTCCGAAACACTGAAAACCAAGATGTTATGGCCTAGCAAAACGGAGTGCCAGATTACCGCCACGTTGCAGATCGAGTTGGGCTCCATTTAAACCAAAATGCTACATTAAGTGAAGGGGAATAATGCTCCACTCTGCTGCAGCACCCGAATGCAGAAAAGGCAGTGCAAGAGGCTGAAGAGCAGTGCAGTGATGAGGACCAAAGGAGATGAAGTTGTAACGATGGAGTCCATGTTGTGTCAGAGCTAAGAACTGAGATCTTAAGAGTACACAAAATATATTCGTCTTTGATGTCATGAGGGTGAACTACTGACATTTTCTCCCTCTCCCTGCAGAATTTGAATTCATTTTTTCTGGTTTCTGATTTAGAAATCTCTTTCCATCACAGCTGCCTTCAATATTTACTCTCCTTCTCTGCCATTTGATAAGTTTAATATTTCAGGATTTCTGTGGTTATCTCTAAAAGATTCTATTTTTGTTCTATTTTTCAATCTATTCCTGCTGGAATAGTTTGTTTTTTGTACATCTTCCAGCAGTTTTTACAGGCTGATTTTTCACATCCGTAACTGAATCCAAAGAAATGCTCCTCAGCATGAAAATCACACTGTGGATGGTTGTTTGAAGTACCTAGTACCAAGCTGCTTTATCTTCCAATCTGGAAATATCATTCCATTTCCTCAGCAGCACTCTAATGGTCTTATATCCCTTTATCTTTTCAGAAATATAAATTTCATGAGTTCAGATGCAAATATAGCCTTTTAGAGACAGATCCTAGAACTGAAATTCAGGCATAAGAGGACACACTCCTACGTGAGCATCTCTGTAGCTCTCAGGTTCTCAGACTGCTGAATCCCTACTCTCTTCCTTGATGATGCTAGGATGCTAGGACTTCTCTATGTATTGCCCTGATAAGTGTTCCAGCAGGCTGAAATCAAAGCCAAAGCCCCACTTCAGCTTACTCACAAAGCTCGTTTATCAGCGACTTCCAGCAGTGCTGGTGGGAAGACAGTGTCAGAACTTCTGTTGAAGCATGTCCTTGATTTAGGGTTAGCCCAGTCTCAAAGTGTGCTGGGGCTCTGGCAGATTGCCTTGACAATCTGGTTTAGCTGACTAGCAGGCACTGGAAGCCCCCTGATTTACTTAAGAATAATTGTTCCACAAATAATGGAGCATCATAATCATTCTTATAAAAATCAGGAGGATTTTGTGATAGTAAAAAGTCTTAATATGCCATTTTTATTCTCTCATTGTAAGTTTACTTGGGAATATAGCTTACTAACCTTTAACCTACGCCTACTCCCTTCACATAATAATGGGTTCACATTAAGTAAATGCCAAAGAAAACTGACTTCTTGCACGGTTCTGATCAGATGATGATTTATTTTTTATTCCTAAATTTACTTCCTAAGTTTTCTTTTACATTACTGTGTCTTTCTTTAATCTTCTCATAGTCTGTTCCCATCATTGCAGCTTAGCAAATCATCAGGCTAGTGACCTGTCCTTATTCTGCTAGTTCCTATCCCCTTGTTTTTTTTCCCCACACTAACCATAATAAGATAATAAATCTTGTCAGTAATAAAATAATCTCTGAGTGAAATACATAAGCAGTCATTGTAGCAGGTGTGCTCTCATCCAGGTGAATCTCTCACCACTAAGCTGGTACTGCTGCACTGGCACAGCTGCCCAGAGAAGCTGTGGATGTTCCATCCCTGTAGGCATTCAAGGCCAGGATGGATGATGGGGCCCTGTGCAGCCTGATCCAGTGCGTGGTAGCCCTGCTCATAAGGAGTTGGAGCAAGATGGTCTTTATGGTCCCTCCCAACATAAGCCAGCCTATGATTCTGTGATTTGATGAACTGGAGAATCGCGCTCGCTCATGCTGTCATCTATCACTACAATACATATCAAATCTTCATTAGAAGAATGGCACTGCTTTACAGAAATGTATAGAGGATAAAACCACTTAGAATAACTAGGAAATGAAATACCTGAGATTGGATGTTGTCAGTTTGAGGAGAACAAATGTTCCAGGTCATTTGTTTGTCTTCCACAATTGCATTTTTAAAGGAAGGAATGGTAGATCCATGAGTTTTAAGAAACCCTGTAGGCAACTGTCAGCAGAAGTTAGACAGACAACAAATTCCAGCCTGGCATGTGTCACTTTACAGTCCCAAATCAGGTAACAAAATACCAAAGGACATGCATCTTTGATGCAACTCTAGTTTCTGCCTTTCATGGATCTCACTTTGAGATACTCACTTCTCCTCAGGCGTTGCATGATGTTGTCCAAGGTCTTGCTCAAGAGCACAGGCTCCTTGCCAAGAGCCACATGTCTTGGTGTTAGAGATTCCTAGGTGGGTATCGCATTGAACATGTTTGGCTGTGAAACCAGGACTTAACTTTTTGCATTTTCATTAGTTTAATAAAATAGGTGCTTCTTACACTAAGATTAGTTTAATAAAACAGGTGCTTCTTACACTAAGATACTTCAAAATGTAAGAACAGTGATGTTGTACAGTCCAGCACTGCTCACTCTCTGTATTACTTTAAATTATTCAAAAATGGCAAATAGTATCAATTTATTCTCAAATTAATTCTAAACTATCCATGACATAAAAAAACTCCTGGCATTAAAAAACTGATTTGTCAAGCACTAATCAAACCTATTCCATTTCCTCTGAACAGCATGTATTAAGATATGCAGCTTGTTGTATCATCCACTTTTGAACGAGGGACTTACACAGAAGGCGCTTCCCTTCCCTTCCCTTCCCTTCCCTTCCCTTCCCTTCCCTTCCCTTCCCTTCCCTTCCCTTCCCTTCCCTTCCCTTCCCTTCCCTTCTTTCCTTTTTCTTTTTTTTTTCCCTAGTGACTACTGATATTTTGACTCTACATTTTGCTCTTCAATATCAAATCCTGGGGCAAAACATAGAAGCTGTGGTCTGGGCTTTTCCTAATGCTAAATGGATGGAGGTTTCATGTTGATTTTACATCCCATCTTTCTTCAGTGTGAAGAAACCAAGTTTACTATTGCTTCCAAAATATCAGGAGGAAACACGGACGTCAAAGAATTAAATGCTGGGGTTTTGGGGGTATTTAGGAGGGCCAAGGGTCAAAGCTTGAGAACCTGCTTCTGTTAAGTCCCAGTCTCAGCTTTCTCTGCAGACTGTCCTTTCTGCTGCTCTCAGGAGAATGGGGCAGGTTTCAAAGAAGGCTACATCAGGGCAATCTGATACCCCGCTGCAGGCTGTGTTATAACCTGGTGTCAGCCTTGCAGTGCCTCAGCCACCTGAAATGATTCCTTTCTGGGTACTTCAGAAAATCCTTCTGAATGAAAGGTGCGATAGCCCCCAGAAATAAGATACCAGCATTATCTCTGATTCAAATGAAAATCATTGCGCTGTCAAGGTGTGTAGTTACCTGCGTTATTACCTGAAGTTTTGGCTTTCCCATTTCATTTCTATGGATATCTTTGATCTCGGTTAATACCTTAATTTGGAGATCTAGACAGCTGTAGTGTACATACAAGAGACAGCATTGTTTCATAATGATGGGGGATTTCTCACCTGCTATTTCATCCTAGTTCAGTTAAATTAAGTGTTTGCATTTCATGGAACAGCTTCCACTTGACAAAGCCCCAGCTTGGATCAAAAGGGCAAGGATGGGATATTTTCATGTACAGAATACTGCATTTAGCTCCAATTGCTCCTGTCAGTTGTTTTTGTTCCATTACCTCTTGGAATTAAATGCTCATCCAAATAGATACTGCAGGTGGCCACAAAATTAGTGACAAATGGAAAAACACAGAATTTTCAGAGTTTTTGTTTGAATTTGTGCCCAAACCAGCAGCAAATGAAAGGCACCCTCTGATGACTACATATTTCTGTATCCGAGATGATGACCATATATACATTCAAATTAAGCAGTGAACTGAGGGTCATGTCACAGTAGTCAGCTCTGACTTTTTGTGAATAATGCAATACTTTCGTTGATGTCAATGATGAAACCAGACTATCTCTGAGGAATAGTCAGTCCCTTAATGGTTGTTCAATCAAAATAAATTACTCCACTGAGGCTACTTATGAAAAGAGGCCATATTTGCAGAAGAGTTGTTGTATCCAGTCGTTCTAGAATCTGTTTTTATTTGTTAAAGCAGTGAAAATATCACATAATAGTCCCGTGCAGAAAAAGCTAGAGCAGAAATGTTAAGGTTAAATGGTCAAATGCACAATTAGAAAATACCACTAAATGCAATTATGGCTCTTAGGAAATAACTTTAATAATATTGTTATATCCACTGTTTCCACAGATCTACGTTTCACTCAGGGGACAGAGCAGCCATAAATACCAGGCAGACAGCTACAGAAAATGCCCTTTGGCACTCAGCATTCAGTGCACTCCTGTAGGGTCCACGAAGGAGTTCAAACTCCTCTCTGAAGAGGTTTATTGATTTCCTCATGGACATTTCATTATTTTATAGTAGCATCCATTACTCACAAACTATAAATAATTTTTCACAAAAAAACTTCAGAAAGAGAGAGAATCATTTATCTCCAGCTGGGGGAGCAGAAATTAAAGGAAAATATTTCCACTGACTTAAGGCGCCTGAGCTGATGCTCACAGTTCAATTTTCAGCATGAAGAAGGTGTCATTGCTTTCAACTGCAATTCACTTTGCAGATGAGGTTCCACAGTTTCATGAGAGCTTCTGTCAAAAGGGAGGACACATTTGTAAAAAGCCTTTGGGAGAAAGCCTTGACAAGTACAACACAGCAATTCTGCGCTGGAGGCAAGGACATCATCTAATTCCACAACACTCAACTGCTGCAGTTCCACATTTTACAATTCTGTATTCAGCTGCCTAAAACAAAAGACCATTTTTCCTTTCTCTATAGACTGCTCCACCATAAGTAGAGATCACAAGATAAAGACTCTTTCACTGCGCATTTCTTAGTCTTCCTCAGAACTCGATCCATTCTTCACATTTTCCTGTGGGAAAAATAATTAATAAAGGGCTGTATAATAACAGAGACACTGAAGATTGAATTAAGGTTGCGCAGGGAATCTGAGCTTCAGTATGTTTCCACTTGCAAACATAATATTCTTTTAATGTGCTTTCTAGGCAGTAATTTCCTAAGCTTCCAAGAAAAGCCACTCAAACCCAAAACACTCTTTAATGTGGAATCCCAAATTATGTGTACAGATCAGCTCCTTACAGGAAGGATAAGAGCAGGCTCAGGGCTGGGAAAGCCCCGCGTGGGCTGCCCACATCACTGGCTGTTCTCTTCTGCAGCTCAGCTGAGGACACACTGCTCAGAAAAGCCACCCTTGGGGCATCTGGGAGTGGATGGTCCCACCGTGTGCTTGGCTCACAGCACTTCTAATCCATCCACACTGGGTGAAAGGGGTTGGCTCCACTCTTAAATACATGGAACATCCAAGCTCCCCTTTAGGGACTCTCTGCAACCAGCTTTGTGTTGTGCTTCTGGGCAGAAACAGTTCTGAACTACCAGCAACGCCTCTGCTTTAAAAAAGTGTTCACTATTTTGTCTTGAATTTCTTTAGATTCTTCCCAGGTTCTTACCCTGGAAAATTGCCCATTATTGCATAAATTATATTATACATAAGGTCCTTAAAGTCACTTTTTCACGTATCCTGACGATCCCAATACTACAATATACCACAACAATCCAGCAAGCCCTACTAAACTATACAATCTATTGCTGAAGAAAATACAGATATAGAATTTACATCCACAAATGAAGTTGCACAGTTGCTAACTGTGAGCACTGCAAAGCAACATATTTCTTTTACAGTTCATTAATAGAGATTTTTAATTCTATTTAACTGCTTTTAATGGTAGATAAATCATGCAAATGTAATAACTGCAGCCAACTGCCCATTTTCTAGCTCCTATTACCCACTGCAATGCAAATCGTTCTACTCAGTGGAAAAACAATCTGCATGCAGCTGAAATAAGCAGCTACACATAAACCTGGGGATCCAGTGCAGAGATTTTGCCATGAAGGAGCCTACAGAGAACCCTGCAAAAGTCTTTCTGCCTCTGGTGTTCCAGGGAACCAGAAACGGGCAGAGAGGTTTTCAGAAGCATACATGTTTGTGTGCATCTGTGTGTGCAGACTCTTTTGGAATCTGATTCATATAAACTGTGTCAATTTGATATTCTAGAAATCAGGAATGCATCTCAAATTATATTACAGTAAGCACACCTCAGTGTACTTTTTAGAACATGGAACACTAGCAATGTGACACTTATTATTTTCACATTTTCTCCTCCATGGTCTTCTCTGGAAAGCAGCAATTCTTCTGACTGAACACCTTGCTTCAGTGTGCTTCATGCCTAAATGAGCCTCCCACGTAACCTTTTGGTGGTCAGGTTCTGTGCTATGTACAACTCAGGGCCCTTTCCATGTGCGTACTTTTGATGAATTTGTCTGGCTCTGATTTTATCTCAGCATTCCTCAACAGCCACAAGATGGTCTTACATCAAGAACCTCAGCACAATAGCTGTTTTATTCTTTGCTCGCTCATTAAAAATATGACAGTCTGGAGATCTGCCTAGAAGCAACGTAAAGTCTAGAATCAAATTTCTTGTGATGTTTCTACCTCAGATGACAATTATGCTGATAATAAACGGAGCTGTGGATTGTTGTTTCACCTGCACGATTTGTCTGTCTGAAAACAAGAATGTTAGAAGGCACAACAAACTGCTCATACCTTCCCCAATGGAGAACATAAAAGGGACCAGTAAATAGTGGTTCAGAAGGCAGCTGAAGCCCTGACAGTAGAAATGCTAATCTGTTCTTTTCATGAATCCTTTCTCAGGATTACAACACTGGAAGAAAATTGTATTGAAATGTAAAGATTGTATTTCACAAAGGAAAAATATTTGATATATCTTTAATATCCTTTCCTGCTGTTAGCTTAAGAGGCCACAGCACAAAACACAGTCAACCCACACAGTAAGAGATTTACCTTCCACATCTGTATTGCTTTAATATACGGAGCAGGACAAAGAAACTTTCAAGGATGAAAAGTTTTCCCACTCACATGCATAGCACATTACCTGTGTGCTCAACTAAGCCCTAAAAGCACTCGACAAACCTGCCCTTTGAAGATGACAAGTCACTTTACAATTCCTGAACACAATCAGCATCTAAAAGGCCCTGAGAGAAAAAGCAAGTTTCACCTGTAGGCCAGCTGCTTTGCTAGAACTAATCAGAAGATCACAGAATCAGCCTTCTGTGATCTTATTTTTTTTGTTAGTTAAGGTTTTTGTTGTATAAATTTGGGTAGGACAAGCTCTGGGTGCTGCCAGATCTCTTCTTTCTCTGTCCAACACTCACCACTGAGCCAAGATTGGAGACATCTCAAGTGTTGAAGGGCTGAGCTTGGTAAGGAAATGAGGCAGGAGCTTTCTGAACCTCTGCCCTGCAGTATTGCTTTATGCAGCTCTTACTATACCAAAGACATGAGAAATGGGTGTAAGTGATCTGTTGCCTCATAAAGGGAAGACACTTCTCAGCATGTAAGAGAGAGGAAATGTTGAAGCTGAAATGAAGAACTCAGAATAAAATAAAAGAGAGTAAAATACCATGCATTGTGTAGGGAGGAGAAGAGGGACAAGGCTGTGATTAATTCCTTTTCCCCTATTTACTGGTTAAAAGTACTAAAAAGCAGCTGTGGAAAACAATTTTTGTTACTTCCGAAAACAAGTGGCATGAAGTACAAACTAAGGGCCCATTTGAAAGTAGGAATAAAATAATGACATTGAGGCTTCACTTATAGTGAGATAGACCAAAATCATGTTTTTTCTCCATTAGATTTTCTTCTATTTTAAACTGTTCCTTTCATCACCATGGTGTCTGACAGCCCACACCCCTCTGTGCTATATATACCCTGTATTATCTCAACTGGCTCTTGTCAGTCATGCTGACAAGGATCTGACCCGAAGTGTTTGAAGCCAACCACCACAGTGCCTCTAAGCACGTTTCAGATGTGCATGGTAACTCACCCTGCCGTGACACTGCTGCAAAACTCTGATCTCATCTTCTCTGGAGTAGGGACAAATGCCCCCATAAATTGCAAGGCAGTATCAGATCAAGCCCATTAGCATTTACTTTCCACAATACCCAGTGTTTCCAGCAGTTATCCCATCTTTTCAAGTACTGTTAAGCACTGTTGATTCCATTACTCTTACCACAGCTTTTGACACAATTGCTGTTTCAGAAGCTGGCTTTCTTCTCTCAAGCAAAGACAATAGTGAGTCAGTACAAGCCAGATGCCGATCTGGCATGTGTATGTAGAGAAATATTGAGTTAAATATGCCTATGCCAATTTACCTAAGAAGATGTAATTCTCTTATTATCTTACTGACATTCTCTTTTCATATTCTTCACTTTCCAATACCACTCTTTTACAAGAGCTGCTTCCTTCTTAGGCCGTCTCTCTCCTGGAATTCCTGCCTTTCCCAACATGGCTCTGCAAAGGATCAATCGTGTCAATAGTTCCTTCTGACAATGCAGTCATACCAGCCTCCCAAATCATCTCCTCATCACCATTCTCTTAGATCAGTCATGAGAAGTATCCACCCCAATGTTTATTCTCCACTTAGATAATAGAGGCAATGAATTTGTATTGCTTGACCCACCACGAGATGTATTCACTCAGCCTGGTTGTGGCAACCTGAGTAAACAAGAGGTGCAGAACTCCCTATTGTTGAGAGAGATTTTAATTTGAAGTATATTGCTGGTTTTCTTTGCTTTTCTCCTTGGGAAAAGCAGATAGGTGAGAGCTAATTTTCAGTGATATTCTAGAATATATTCTGGGAGAATAAGAAACTAATGGTCTACTTGAGACATTGCTGAAGTACTTGAGTGTGTGCTTCTGTGAAAATGTTGTGAAACAGAAATCTACTCTTTGTTTTGGAAACACTGGTAGGAGATAAGCAGTATCTGTATCAAGAGTCCTGCCAGGGCTCACAGCCCATGCAAGGTAGTAAATTCTACCCTGTTTTTTTCCAGTATTTTTTGGAGTAACTCAGTTCAGTGATTTGGCAGCCATTTAGTGAAGAAGCATTATTTGCAAGGTGTAGAAAAAAAGTCGCTTTTCAAAGGAAGCTATTGGAAATTCTGTGGTCTGTTGGCATCAGGTGCCATTGATGTTTTATAAAGGAGATAATGCTATGGCTGTCAGGCACCATGCCACTGGAGGCTTCTCCCACCCCAGCCAATGGCAGGGGAGCTAGAGGCACTGGGATAGCCCCAGCCCCAGCACTGGACATGTCCTGGGGGAGAGCTGAGGCTGGGCTGGTCAAAAGGCCTGACAGTGGGACTGACTGAGCAGCACCCACAGCTGGGCAGGGCAGGGCAGGGCTGTGGGGAGCTGGAGCCCTGCTGTGGCCTGGCTAGGCTGGATTGGCTGAGGAGGCTGACATGTTCTTACTCCTAGCACAAGATCCCCTTGCCTCTTTTCTGAAACACCTTTTATCTCAAGAAAACACCATCATTCTTTTTAGCTGCCGTCATGGGATGGCTGTCAGCCAGGCTAGGTATGCCAGGAAAGACACTAGACAAAATGAACAAAAATGCCTGACTTTACAAACCATCAGATGAACTCTGGCAGGTTAGAGTGGAGGCAGGCTTCGCCTTCCTCATAATTTCTGCCCGCATGAGGGAAGTGGTGCTTGCATCACTCCAATGGGATGCTGGCGGCGAGTCAGAGGTTGGTTTGTTGTCTGGGCTGTATCACAAGCACACAGTCCATGACTCTGTGTTGCTGCTGTTAAGTGATGGTTTTTTCCTCCATGGCTAAGGCAGTTGTGGTTTGCAGTCATATTATATCAGATCTTTAGGTATAAATTTAGGACTAAAAAGCTGCACTCTTAACTGATACTGTTAACCCCAAACTTACAGACCAAATATTTGACGACTGAGTGCTTAGCTTGATTTTCTATGAGATGTTGCCTCTTGAGTACTGGCTTTTCAGCAGTAGTTGCATTATTATCAACACTCTCAAATTTCCTGCTTAGCACATGCACATCCTTGAGGAATCTGAGTTCCCATCTTATCTCAGTTCTGCTGCTGTGTACGTAGAAAATGAACTAAATATCTCCTGATTTTCTCATCCCAAAACTTTTCTGGAGGAGGATTCACATGGACAGTCTTTCTGATATCTTACTGCTAGGACCTAAAGTACTAACAGTGGGCCTATAGCTGTGCCAGCTGCATATTGTAGAATGATCTGGTGAATACAGCACATGAATTCCAAGTCTTTTCCATCTGGATCAGAACTTGGCCTTTTGTCTCCCAAATTCAAATTTCAAGCAATTGATTCTTACTTTTTGTTACAAATGTCAAACTTGGTCATTCCCTTCATGAACAGTAACTTGCATTGGCTGCAGTAGTGGTTCAGAGATTATGATATAATCTGGATTCAGTTTTTCACTTTGCAGTAGGCAGAGTACAGACCCAAACCAAGATTATTCACATCCAAAGAGCATTTTAAAATATTGTAACACATCTTGCCCTCTTCAATGTATTTCTCATGTCTTCCACTCATCTTCAGATTACTGGTAATTACAATGCGCATTTTATGCAGCTATTTCATGATGGAGAAAATATTTAAGCTATATAATTATATAAACGTAAGTTATATATTGTTGAAGAGGTGAAAAATGAGAGATCTGTCAAAGGCATATACATCACAGGATAGAAGTAGTGGGTACTTGAGTAATTATGATTTACTCATGATTTACAGGAAAGAACTGACTTGGCTTTAAGTTTTTAATTGCAGGAATGCTCTGAAAGATACAATCTTTGTTTGCTTATTTCAGTCAATCATTTCTAAAGCTGATTAAAAACCTCATTATCCTAGGCAGGTGAAAGCACTGGTGTAAAAGCTGAAAACACGTTTCAACTGCCATAATACAAGATTCTGACTTCCACCAAGAGGAATGAAGAAAATTCTGCTTGATGCTGCAAACAGGATTTCATTGATTCTGCCTTCTTTGCAAACATGACATGTTCGACTAATGCCACATGAACAAGCTATTAGGTGCAACAGAAGCAGATGAATATATTTGGAGTATTGAGGACCCTCCACCTTTAAAATGATTCAGTTTTTTCACTTTGTACTTAATGTTGTCTAGGCTTCACAATGGAACACACTCATGTGCAGGGTTTGAAGCTGCCCAAATTATCAACTTCTGTTTTTTACCCTTGCTCCTCTATCTGAACGTAAAGTGGGCCCGGTGTGCAGCTGGAGCTCACTTTTTGGCTTCATCTTAAAGAAATTAAAAAGGAACCGATGTGCTGGAAGGCACGGCTGGGGACTGACAGAAAGTGTTAATAGTTTCTCAGCTTGATTCCTTGAGCTTTTATAATGGGCAGAAATTGTTCAAGGGAATAGAAAGGAGTTTGTGCTCATCAGCTGGGTGTGGCGGATCAGACCATCGGCTGACAGATGTCAACACTGAGAGAGGAGATAATGGGGTTGGATAAATGGATTTGGCCAATACTCACACATCTACCTGGCTTCTGAGTTGTCTTTACGATAAGAATGTAATTTTAACCCATCTCATTTTGGAAAATCTGAAAATTTGTATATTCTTATTGAGGATAATACTCGTCAAATTCAAAAGAAATTAAAAGTAACAAGGTTTCACAGCTTAAGAACATTTGCATTCTTTCCCATTCAAATGCTTGATTACCTATCACATCAGATGAAAAAACCAACTCGCTATTGAACTTAAAACCCCTTTTGTTAGAAACAGAGTCAGAGACCTGTGTTCATTAGTATTAGCAAAGTGCTTTGAGGCTTATCAGAAAAGGATGGTGGCAATACAAGTACTTAGTAAGATGAGAGATCACCAAGACATCAACCTTTTCCTTAAACTCAGATCAGTACACAGTGATTATCTTCTTTTCCAAACACAGGGACACAGCTGTATTACTTCCGTAGGTTAGCCTTAAAAAGCTGAGTACTGCACTCACACAAAAGTCCTTAATTCAACAGTTCATGTACATAATCCTGCAAAAAGCTGGTGAGATTTAGAGAATGATTTAGCAATAAATGCCCACTGAAATAATCAGGATGTTTAGCATATAAACACTCTAATAGCTAACCTGACTTTTTCCTACTAGAACTTTTATCTTAAAGGAATTTAACCCACCAAAACACATAATTAGCTCTTCCACATAAAGTTGCTGAAAGAATGATTTGCTTAAGAAGATTAGCTCTTTTAGTGCTCAATAGTAGTACTGACAAATGAGCCTAAAATGATTATAGAGGAACTCTGTTAGCTCCACCTTCTGATCTTTCATTTTTAAATAGAATGCCTTCAGTCAAAAATGTTTTAATCTGACCTTTCACATCTTTCCAAATCAAGGATCAACTTTTAATGCTGCGTATTCAAATCTTGTTTGTGATGAGGCAGTTTTCAAGGCTGTTTTGAGCTACGTGAAAGAAGACCACAGTAGTTTATGTAGAATTATGTAGAAAAAAAATGCCACTTTTTTCTTCTGGTTATTGTGACTGCATGCAGCATCTTGTCTGCACTTTCATATGTGAGTGTTGACAACTCTTTTTGAGCAGCACTGTAGCAAAATGATTCTGTAAAATTAAAAATAATTTTACAGAATGAAGAATTAAGTGCAGGTGGAAGACAGAAGAGGTGATACTGAAAAGCAAAGACAGGAACGAAGCTGTCTTGGCTGGCTTGTGCCATGGAAATGGATTTTTCAGTCAGTTTGGATGCACACCATAAAACTGAGGTGTAATGTAAGCACTATAATAGAGCAAGCATTCCAAGTTGCCCCCAGTGGCTCTGCAGCTATTGTTTGCATGACAACCTATTTTCCCATACTAATGCTAAGGGTCACATTTTGAATGACTTACACAGACTTACAGAATAATCCTCTTATTTAAAGCAGTGAAATATCCAGATCTGTCACTGCTACACAATTTTATGCAAGCTTTGAAATCATGAGAGTTGTATATCTATAAAAGTTGCATAAATAAGTGGTTTATCAACCTTTAGAGATTTGCGTTGCTTCACTGTTCCAACAACTGAAAGACTGATGCCATAAACAAAACTCATGATATTAATTCTCTCTGTAAAAATGGGTTGAGTTCTCCTTCCTACTTTTAAGTCATACTGCCATCTACAGCTAGAATAGACACACCACTCTGCTTAGAATAGCAGGGTAATTGAGGCTGGAAGTGATCTCTGCTCTCTAGGCCAGGCAGGGTCGCATCTGAGATCAGACCAGTTTGCTCTGTTGGGCTGTGGAAATCTCCTTGGTTGAAGACTGCACAGACTGTTCCACTGCCCCCACTGTCCTTATACAGAAAAAAAGTATTTCCTTATAACCAGGCTGAACATTTCAGTTTATGCCTGTTTATGTCTCCTCCTACCAAGCACCACTGTGAAGCCAGGTGCCATCTTCTTGCTAACCTCCCCACAGGTAGTGGGAGCTGCTGCTGTCTCCCCAGCCCCACCCCAAACCTGTCTTCTCTCCAGCTTGAGGAAGCCCAGCTCCTTCAGCCTCTCCTCCAAGGACAAATGCTCAGCCCCCAACTAGCTTGGGAGTTCTTCATTAAACTCATTTTTGGTTGCACTGGAGATAAAAGCTGAGCACAGGAATTAAATGTGATCTAATGTGCAGGAAAATTAGATCTTTCTTTTGATTTATTGGCTCTGTCCTTGCTAACAGAGTCCAGGAGATTGCTGGAGGCCTTTGCTGCCAGGACAAATGGCTGACCCATGCTCAGCTGCTCACTGCTGCTCCCACATAGCTGCTGCACTCCAGCCTGGCCTGCTGCAGGGGTGCTTTCTTCCCAGGGGTAGCACTTTGCATTTCTCCTCTTTAACTCCTGTAAGGTTCCTGTTGGTACATTCCTCCAACATGTCTACGTCCCCCAAGAAGACAGATTCCCCAGTATTTCCTTTTGTTCCTTTATGTTGGTGTGAACTGCAAACTTGTTGAAGGTGAACTCCATGCCCCCTTCCAGGTCACTGACAAAGTCACCAAATAGCACACAGCCCAGGAGAGACCCCTAGGGTATTCACTCCAATTAGGATATGATCCATTAACCACTATTCTAACCTCCTCCAACCACTTTTTTTGTTTTATCTCATTTGTAAACTCATCTAGAAAATACCTCTGAACTTTGCTGCAAGAATAGCCTTGAAACGTCAAGGTAAATTACATTCTTTGCTCTTCCTTTGTCCACAAATGCACTCATTTTATCACAGTTAACTTTTTAAATATATTTAAAAGAATATAAAAGTTTGTGGTTTTTTTTCCCAGAAGTGGTTCCGTTAAAAAGTCTTTGTCACCATAAGACCTTACAGTAATAGGAATAGAATCTCCTCCCTATAAATAATAAATCAGTGTTTGGTTTTTACTATGAACCCTTTTGCAATTTATTAATTACACACCTCATCTTACTGAGCTTACTTGAATAAGCACTATCTAGAAAGTTATGTACAACTTAGTCCTGGAATCATCAGCATTAATTTAAACTGTAGTATTCAAATGACTGACAGTGTGCCAGGTAATCTGCTACTCGTGGTTCAGGACTTCTACCTTTAATACTTGGCACGTGAATGCAATGAAAACAAAATAAAATTCAGTGAATCTCAGTACAGCAGCTTCTTGGCTCGACTCCTGTAGGTTACAACTTGTGACATAATTGCTACTCAGTGTCCCCGAATATTTAGTATCAACCAGCTTTTAAAAAATAACTGTGAAATAAAAGACATGTCTATTTGCTGCAAACATGTTTCCAGGTCATAACTGCAAGCTGGATGTCTGTGCAAGTGTGAAATTCATGCTTGCAGCCCACAGTTTCTTTAAGTTCTGTTAAACCTGTTTGACACGACACACAGCTTTGCATTTTTTACTCTAGATTTGCATTCAGGGTTTGGAATGTTTCTGCAACTGGGACTCCAGTGGTTTTCTTCCCCAGTCAGTATGAATCTCAATCTATTAATTTTTGCTGTTCCTGGTTTGAAATTGTGATTTTCTTATTTTTCTTTTTTTGCATTATACAAAAATATAAGCACTGGTATAAAATTCCTGCAGTCTTTCATTAACTGAAATCTTAAAAGTCACATTTCATTATTTCTCTGAGACAGACTGTTGCATAGCATGAAGGATCAAGGTCAAATGATATATGAAGAGCTACTTTTGACTCATTCAGATGGTTGTCTTCAACTTTGTTTCCTTCTTCACTGCCTTCCAAAAAATAGGAAAGATTCTGAACGTTTTTCAAGACGTGTCTGTAGCACCCAGGTATGTTCAGCTGCAATGGAGGCACTCGGAATTTGCACATCTGCAGCTCGTCCTTAGAAAGTCTTTCACGGTACCACTGCCCAACTCTATTACTTGGATACTTGATACTATGGCCCACCATTGGAAGAACAACCTTTAAAAAATAATACATAAATAAACAAATAAAGCTCAGTGATTTCCCTTTAAAAAATATGATTACAATTTTAAATGTGCTTGGGGCCTGAAATAGTTAAAAGGCAGCTACTTTTTCTAAAAACAACTGTGCAAGGCAGGTATCTTGGATGTAATTTAAGGGAAAGGCAGAACAAAATAATAAATGTGTAATGATTTCTAACATGAACTAGAAGTACACTAACATGAATTACCTAATTTGCTGGAAAGGCACAGCAAAGAAGACATTAAGTTGCATATGTATGACTTCATGATGCTCTGAACCTTCAAAAATTACGTCAGTTACCCCTGAGCATTTTTCCCAGAAATAGACTAAAAAAAATTCAAAGTATTTACATTCAACTCCAAGAAGAGTATTACCATACTGCAAATGACATTGCACTAACTTCCACTACAAGGTAAGTACTCTTCCTTCTCTTTGTTTTCAGAGTGCAGGTTAGTTCACACATGTTTTCTTCAGTATGCATTCTGGTAGGAAATGAGACTGCACCAGTTAATTTTATCATATTATTTTAAAAACAAAACTTTCAATCAAATAGAAATCAACAACACAGAATTTTTCATACAGACTTACTTGGTGTATAGAGTACTTGTTAGCTGACTCTTCTAGAGCAGTGACAACATGAACCTGACAATACATGTAAAGAGATGTTAAGAAAAACGAACTTTCTTGAAATAAAACATACAGATTATCATAGGAATCACACACTGAACTCCTAAAATTTTAAAGGATTTTGATGTTATTTGACTACTGTAAGGGCAAATAATCTATTTCAATCTAAAAATAGTACAGATGCTTAATGTAAAGTCAGCTACAATTTTGTGTTAACATCATCACAAGGAAAAAAATGAATTGGAATGTATTACAATAAATAGGATTATATATTAAACTCAGTAACTTAGTATTATACTTGGCAGCTCTGTTTTTCCTAATTGGTTTATTAACATCTTTTCCCAAAAATATTATTGAAGAAAAATCACAATGGAAACAGTTACTCTTTTCAGAGACTGGAAATTGTTCAGTGCTCTTTGAAGTACTCTTGCTTCATATCTATAAGAATTTCCACTCAAGAAATGAGGTACAACACTGCTAAATTCTATGTTTTACCTGATAATTAGGAGAAAGTTAAATGCCTCCACAGGAAGAATAGTAAGGTCTAACCTTGAGAACAAGACTGAGATCTACACTGACTGATAACAGTAGCAACAGGATGAGGGCAAATGGTTTTAAACTGGAAAAGAGCAGATTTAGACTAGATATTAGGAAGACATTCTTCACTGTGAGAGTGGTGAGAGACTGAGACAGGCTGCCCAGAGAAGTTGTTAATACACCCTCCGTGGAAGCATACAAGGCCAGGCTTGGTGGGGCTTTGAGCAACCTGTTCTCAAGGGAGGTGTCCCTGCCTATAGCAGGGGGTTAGAACTAGGTGATCTTAATGGGCTCTTACAACCCATTGTTTGATTCTATGAATATAGGTTCACCCTGAAGGTTTTCCCCAGTAAGGTCCTCAGAAGAGCATCAGACACCATGCAGGCTAAGTTCTTACATCAACTTTGCCATTCTGTTTCTCCTCCTCCTTTGAATAAAACAAATGGTCAAAATAGATAAGGGCTATTAAAATGCATCTAGAACATATATCTACTGGTGGTAATTCAAAATTGAAATGCTCACTTTTTTCACCTTTGTCACTAAGTATTTAAATGGACAAATCAAAATGAAAGCACTCGATTACTGTCTGACACCTGAATGTATTCAAGTAAATGAATACAGAAATATTAAGCAAATTTTTCTTTACAAGAACTACTTTGTAAAAAACTCACCTTGTCATTCAGGGAAAGGCTTTCATCATTTTCTTCTGAGAAGACCAAATCACCCTCAACAACTTTGGAACCGTAAGTCTTCAGCCTGTATGATGTTGCTTCATTCCATACCTGACTGCAATAAGCATGGACGTAGAATATGCGCATTGAATGAGGAATACTGAGCCATCCTTTAGTACAGCCTTCTTGATTTACACCGTAGCGATGTAAAGCACGTAACAGCATCTTCTCTCTCACTTTAAATTCTGGCAGCATTGCGAGTGTCCCCTTTGCATCTTCTGAGATAAACAAAAATAACCACATAAGTTATCATTGATTTTTCTAATACTTCCTGTCAGGAAAAGAAAAACACACTTTAACAGATTAAATAGGTCAGAAAAAAAAAATGAAGATAACCTCTTTATGCTGATTTTCAGGTCTGAGCCTCAACCACGATGAAATTATATTTAATCCTATTTGTACTATATTATCTAAATGTTTAAATGTTTACATTTTGCATATTTTTCCTGTTTAATTTTTCTTCTAAATAGTGATTATTTGAAGGAGCCATTGCACAGCCTTTTACCTTTTGCTTTTAGGAAAAGGCACGCTGCTGTTTTCAGAGTCTGCACCAATGTCTTTCAGTACACCATATAGCAGTATAAGGCACAGAATAATCACCTCATCTGTGCAATGAACAGTATCTGTGCCTCTTGAAGCTATACAATGTAGCTGTTCTACCATGTATAATGATATGCAGGCTAACTTGAAGAAGATTTCCGAAGTTCAAGCATCTTTAGTCAAGAGCAACTCAAAATTTCTAGTTTTGGAGGGAAAGTTAAGTTGAATGATAACAACAATATGACAAAGAGCATTTTACTTAGCACACTGTGTCTTTGGTATATTTTGTTGAATTCAGATAAAAAAACTAAGAATGTGCATCATGGGAAAGTATGGAAGAAAACACATAATTGAAAAGACATAAAAGCCAGGCCTAAAGATGCAAAAAACAAGACATAAGATTAATATAGAAAATTCTGAAAATTAGATGCCCAACCATGTTAAGTGCTGAATGTGAGTTAGATGCCTCATTCTCCATAGTTCTTTTTAAATTAAGAGAGGAAAAATTATATTTCAAAAGAAAACAGGCTGAAGCAGGCCAAAATTGCTTCAAAAATAAACGATCGCAGTCTTTTCCAGCATTACACTGCCACAGAGCATTGGTTTCTGCACTGTCTTGCACCTGAAATACAGTAATATTCCACTATTTTGCACATCTGAGGCCTGACTTTGATCTTATTTTCAAAAATTAGATATGAAATTCTAATGAGTCCCTTGGAATAAGCTATAAGCAGTAGAGAGGCAGCAAAATACAAAGTGTCACTCTGTGCAACACTTCATTCCCTCATGGCACCTACAATGAATAGATTTATAGACAGTTTAAGTGGCCTTACCAGTTTGAAGAAAGTATCTTTTGGCATTATTTACAGGGTCATCGGTATCTTCAGGTGTGAAGAATAATTTTACAGCTTTCACCTTTAAAAAACATAATTTACATTTATTGCATTTAAAAATAACCATTTCTGAACGAAACACACAACAATGCATACAAATCTGTGCCATCATTCTATACTGAGCTGGAAGATTCCTTCTTCTTTCTCTCCAGCATGTTTCATGTAACACAGACACAGCACTTCCCATAGTGTCATACAGAGAGGCAACAACTGCTTTTGTACTGATCTGACACTGGGAATGGGTCAGTAACTGGGAAAACATTAAGCTAACCCCTGCTACTTGCAACACCAGGACAGAATCAATTTGCTGCTGTAAAAATCAACCTGTGTCTATCTCTGTTTATCTGTTTTATTAACATTTTATTCTTGTCCTCCTCTGCACTGAACTGTGCAAGCGTGTATTGGTACATTTTAAATACAAATAGTAGTTTCTGCATGTTTTAAATTCAAAAGTAACTGAGTTAAGACTAGATACTTACATCATTACTCTGCAGGAATTGATACATGGTTTGAACTCCTAATATTAACATGCAAAATGTCAGATTCCCCCTATATTTGCAGGATAAATTTTCCAGATTTCTCAGAATCAAAACAAAATTAGAAGAAGAGAATACTCAAGTATTCATCTGACTTTTAAGAGTCTGATTCTGTTTTAAACATGGGCCAAACACTAAGCTACATACATTGAAAAGTATATGACTCTCATCTTACAAATGATTACTTAACAAGTTAGGTCTCCTTAGTTTACAGGGAACATTTGCTTAGAACTAAGATTTTGGCAAGGTAGCCAAGGAATTATGAAAAGGAGAAGTCTCTGCTATACAGCAGATAAATCAGCATGGTATTGAAAAAGCAAATCCTTTTGTATGGTCCTATCTATGGTAGTATCTTGCCACATTTGTAACACTATAGACCTCCAGTGGGATAAAAAGTTTATAGGTTAGGAGACAAGAAGTACCCCAGATAAGCACTGTACATAAATATATAGCTTCATTTTAGTGTTCAACCTTTGTAAGAATGCAACCACTTCCTTGAGAAGAGGCATGATGACAATCACACTACAGACAGAAGAATCAATTCCTGAATAGCTTACAGCTACACCTGCTGATTAAAACACATTTTTCTAATTCAGAAAGAAGGTTCAAAACTGATTCAAAACTGATTTGGCAACTACTTCCAGCACACATATGGGCTCACATCTCGCAAGTGAAATTGCTCACTGGGAAGGTCAGCACTGAGCACCAGTTATGGCAACTATAACATGAAATGAACTTGACAGTAAGTATTTAAATCACACAGTGAAAATACCATTTTTTCATTCAGTAGAGCCAATCCTATTTGATCTGTCTGAACATTCTGTCCTTGTCCGAACCGCTGAGGTCCATAATAATTCACAAAACCTTTTGCCTAGAATTAGAGAGAATGAATATTTTAAAAACATCAAAATAATGGATACCATTAGTGAGATTGAGCATTCAACACACAAACTTCTGTATTTATATCCAAAACACATACACTGCTTTTTTTAATTAGAAATAACAAATAACTCTTAACTCCTGTTTCATTACAACATTTCAGCTGTTGAGTTAGAAACATCTAAAAAGACAGTGAAGACTTACTCTTCCTTTTATAAAAAATTGGTAAATGAAACAAGACAATTTCTGTGTAATTATTATAAGCACTACCACAGTTCAAGTCAAAGTAATTGAGCTCTTTCTATGTGCCGAATCGCTAATAAATAAAATCTCTACTGAAGCAAATGAAGCATAGCAGATGTAATGAACAGTAGCAGCTGTTGGGCATTTTTTCCTTAACTCATCCTCTTTCTCATGAGATTGTTTGCATGATTATTAACATAGTAAAGAGCAAGAGTAAGCATTTCTGCTAACCAGGACTTCAAATCTCCTGACGAGTGGTAAGTCACACGAGGGCAGTAAAATCACAGCCACGTGACCTCCACCCTTTTTTAAAACAAAAAAAAACAACTAACAAATATTCATGGGGCAGAAAGTCAATTCAAATTATCTAACCTTGTTTTGGATTCCCCTAGGACCAACATGCGATTTTGTTTCCATGGAGGATGAAAAATCCTTATTTTGGATCAATACAGATGCCACTTCTGTCATTCATCATCTGATCAATAGGTTAACTCTAAGAAAGCAGGACACCAAAGGAATTTCTGTTCATTTTCCCAAACAGCGAAACAAAAAAAAAGGAGATGTAGAAGACAGAAGAGCATTACAGAACCACTTGGTTGTGTGTTCTTTTTTTCAGTAGTAAAACTAATCTCCAAAATTTTCCACTGCACATATCATTTATTTCGTTTTTGCACACTGGATAGTTTTTGTTGAAGTCTTTATTTCAGGATTTATCACCTTAATCTGTGTAGCAGTTACTGCTTAGAAAGAAAGGTTAAGAAAATTACTGCCATAGGAAACACCTAAACTTTTTTCTTTTTCATGACTTTCTTCTATACTTCTCAGTGATTTAAGAATGCCTGATGATGAGGTTTCAGGGTGGGTCTACACTCAAAATCCACAGAATTTCAGAGAACCTTCTTTGTCTTCTAAAGGCATTTCAGATGTATTTATGTCTTGGAAATTACATACATATTTTTTTCCCCCAAGCCCCCGTATTTTGTTCACGTGACAAAAAAGGCAAGCAGTTGACATGTATTTTTTTACTGTAAAGCACAGCACTTTGGTTGGCCTTAGATCTGTACCACGACAGCCCATATATCAATACTCATTTACTACCAAACATCCCATCTGTCTTTCTGACCACATTAGGGACTGAGATCCATAACACAGAATGAATGCACATGTGGTCACCTTTCAGGATGCAGCTTTGCTCCCAGTTCCTTGAGTAATGCAAGAAAGCCATAAAATAGCAAAAAAAAGTATCACAAGGAAGGAAATATTGCTATATCTCTGCCATTACAACCCTGCTCTTTATTGCAGCCAAGTGGCTTTTTACCTCAATATTTTCCATTGCTTCAGATATTCTTTCTTTCAGATCTACGGGAGAATCATGACTGTGGTGTTTGAGATCTCTCACAACTATATCAAAGTGATTGCCTTTCAGCTGACCAAGTCTAAGATGCTGGTGTGCTGAATGTATGTTGTGTATTCTCATGCCCTTTTTTTCCAGTTTGCTTTCAATGTCTTTCAACCTGTATAAATAATTGGGAGAAAATATGAGCCACCTGCAATTAAAGCTATACAACTTGTAATAGAACGTCTTCTTCACCTTTGCACTAGAATTAAAAAGATTTAATAGAATTCAAGAGATTTAAAACAGAGAAAGTAAACTCAAACTTAGAGATAGTCTAAAGATTTAGCTGCAGTCCATAAATATCTTCAGACTATTTGCTTCAGTTATGTTTTGTAGCTTGACAGGTACGGGAATTAAGCAATTCACTGAACATTCTCAAGGCACCCAAAGTGAATTTTATTCTTTTTATTGAACAAAGAAGTTAGAAGTCCTAGAAATTTGCTTCTCATGAAAAGAGAACAGGAGATGAGAGAAGAAAAAGAGAATAAAAGAGGAGAAAAAGAAAGAAAAAGGAAAAAGCAATGTCTGCCACTCTAGCAGTCTCCAAAACAATTTGCTTGCTCTTGTTAAGTCTTAAAGAAACAAACTCAGAACACCAATTCTCTGAGCATGCTTGCACATGCTTGTAATTGGAAATGCAGCTGACGGCTCAAGTATTTGCACTTTAAAGCATCCACTCAATCTCTCTGTTCTTATATATAAGAAAGTAATTAAATTCAAGGGAAACTTTCAGCTTACATTTTAAACAACATGTTAACACTTCAGTAAATCATTTTTCCTGATTAACCAGCAGCTTGGAAGCAACCATTTTGCTAATTCTCTTGAACAAATGGCCTAGTTTGCAATGGAATTTTACTATTGATAGTTGTTTGAATTAGTATTGAACCCTGAAAACATAAATTCTAGTTTCTTTTATTTGAAAGTTAAAGTTGAGGAAGAAATAAGTTGTGGTTTTTACACCAGCAACTTTTTTTACTGCAACTGCAGAACTTTAATACTTATTTTTTACCCGCTGAGTTGGCAAAAAATGAGAACATCTTGTGTTATCAGCAAGTTATCCAGAATGTATTTCTATCCTCATGCATGCTGACATCTTCTTTACATAGACTCATGTTTCTGTGATGCACAATATAATAGAAGTTGATATTCAACACTCAAAATAAACATCTGTCCAAAGTACAAATGCAGTTATTTACTTTAAAGGTAATTTTGCTTGTTTGTTTTTATTCTCTGTAAGTTACGTTGTTGTCTGTGGATCACAAGACAAAACTGTTGGGGTTTGTATAGGTTTCCTCTCTCTTCCAGCTAGCAGATGAACTTAAATTAAGAAGTGGATCACATGATCACGAATTAGAAGGATAGATAATATTATATATTCATAGTATGACAAGAAAATTTTTCTTTAAATTTCCACTGGGGGACTTCAGTGCTACACTGTATATACCCAGAAGCCACAAAACATTAAAGCCATTGCCACTGTGGTCTAATACAGGAGGAGGGAAAGACAAAGTATTAGGAACCTTGCAGCAGCTTGGTACTTAATAGCAAATTAGAATAGTGCTACCCCGATTGTCAGTACCTCTCAGGAGTAACCTTCTTCACAACCATCATTTGGTACGTAATAGCCTTCTTATCTTTGATGCCCGTGTAACTGAAGTCTGAGGGAAGAACTCCAAGTTCAGCAGCCAAGCAGCTGATTGCTTCCAGTGTCTCTAGATTTTCTTTCTGAAGGGTGAAAGCTGAAACAATCATCCCAGAGTTATTAGAAATTTGCACTTCTATGTCATACAGGTGCTCTGCCATGGCTGATTTCAGTTTCTTCCTTTCAAACCATAACAGCATGACAACTGCAGAGACAACTCCCACTCCACAAAACTAAAGGAAAGAGGACATTTTCAGTATTAAAAGAAAAGAATAAAGACACAATAAACAAAGTGAAAACAATAAAAACCCCCTGCTGGCTTTCAGAGTGGTACCTGATCAAATGCAATGCAATTCCAGTAACCTGACTTCATGCTAGCAACGCCCTTAAGAAATGAGATCATAAAATCAAATCTGAACTCACTAAGTTGCCCAACATCTGAACACATCTTCTTAAATCCACATACTGAACCATACTGCCCATTCTAAAATGATTCTGATGGTATTACCGCAGAACACCACAGTACCCCCACACTTCCACTAAAAATGTAATGTTTACCTGTATAAAGATCTTGTTTTATCTGGAAACCATCAGCAGACCTCTTTCTGGAGCAACTTTTCTCTCTAAACCTCACCATTATTGACATATTTGGCTTACAACTGACATCTTCCACAGTAAAAGACTTTGTTTCTAAAATTTTCCCAAATTTTTTATTGATGAAGTGGTGAACCTTTTTTCTGTGCTCCTTATTTCCATCAGGCTCAAAAGAAAAGGTGGAATTTTCCAGCTTGGCGTCTAAAAATTTAAAGAAATCGCTTGTTTCCTTTTCAGTCACTAGCTGACAGAGTTCTCTGTAGTCAGCGTTTCCTTTCACAACCATTTCGTTGTCCTTTGTCACAGTGACCAAGAAGGGGAATCTCTGCCTGATGGCGCCGTGCAAATCGGCCCGATCTCTCTTATCCACCACGGCTCCCAAGGAGAATTCCCCGGCACCGACATCACAACCCCTTTCCGAGTCCCACGCCTCCTTCAGATCACAAGCAAATTTAGTAAGCCTTTCACTCGCGGGCTTTCCCAAAAGGGAATCCAACAGAGCGGCTGCCTCCGGGCCGGATTTCACGCCCCCAGCACAGCGGCTCTGCTCAGGGTATGACACAGGGTCACGGCGGGCAGGCACCACCGCGCCCCCAGCCCCGGCGCTGGCTGTGGCGGAGGCAGCGGGCGGACTCCCTGCCGGCAGGTCGGGCTGCGGCGGGCTGACGTCCCGGGGCGCCGCGGGGCGCTGCGGCAGCTCCAGCTCCCTCACCACGAAGTCAGCGGGCGCCTTCTTAATCGTCCCGCGGAAGCCGGTATGATCGGTCACGTAACTGAGGGAGCGCAGCATGACTCCCCTGCCCGCCGCTGCGAGAGGAGAAAAAATTAACAACAACACTAATTTTTTTTTTTTTTTTTTAAGAGGGAAAACAGAAAACGGAGGGAAATCATCCCCCTACTGCTGACTGCAGGCACAGCCGCCCCGGCTCCCATAGCGGCCGCCAGGGGGCGCCGCTGGTACCGCCCCCCCCCCCCCGGCCACCGCTACCTCGTCCGGGAGAGGGGGAACGGCCGCGAAGAGCTGCACCCGCCCCCCCCACCAACCTCGCCTGCCGGCTGTGGCGCGCTGCGGGAGGGCGGGCCTTCCTCGCTGCAGGAAGCGGGAGGAAGCGCTGCCTTCGCGGTGCGGAGGTTGCGTCAAGGCTTCGAAACAGGGAAGTGCTGCCGTGCCGTCCCGGAAGAACGGCGGGAGCTGGGGGCCGGCCGGCAGCCCCGGCAAGGGGATCGAGTTCCGGCTACCTACCTGTGGCTTCGCCCCGGCCGTCGGCGGTTCCCGGCCTCGCCATGAGCCAGCCGGTCACCGCCGCCACGTACGTCCGCAGCCTGCGCTACGGGCTGCTGAGACGGCTGGCCGACCTCCTCGACCCGCAGGAGGGCTGGAAGCGGCTGGCCGCGGCCATCACCGACCCGGCCGGAGAGAGCAGATACAGCCAGGCGCACATCAGGTCTGGCGTGGCCGTCCCGTGACGTAACCGCGTTCACTGCTGCTGGATTGGCATCCCTGTGTCTAACGCGTGTGCCTGGGCAGCCTGCGTGCACAGCAGTGCTCAGAACATATCTCACACGGTGCTTCCTGACGGAACTCTCGTAGTTCCTCTCTAGTTTGCTTTTGACATAAGCGAGACTTGTCTTGCCAGGCTGAGAGAGCTGCGGCTGTTCAGCCTGGAGAGGAGAAGGCTGCGGGGAGATCTGAGGACAGCCTGTCGGTGTCCGAAGGGGCTGTGAGAAAGGAGGGGACCGGCTCTTCAGCGGGGTCTGTGGTGATAGGACGAGGGGAAATGGTGTCAGACGTAATGAGGGGAGACGTCTCATCCGCGGAGACATTCGGTGTCAGGCTGGGCATGGCGCTGAGCAGCCTGCTCTGGCCGTGGGTGTCCCTGTTCAGGGCAGGGCAGGTCTGTGGATGGTCTATGAGAGTCCATTCCAACTCAAACGGTTCTATGAGAGCCACAGAGAACTGACTGAGGAAATCTGAATAAGCTCCACAGGCTATTTGCTGTGGACAAATGTAGAATGTGTACTTTTACCCAAGTCTGCATTTGTTTGGTGTTATTTTGTGTATGGGGAGTTGTAGTTGTGTTTTCTGTATGTCTGTATGTAGCAGTACTTCTCCTGTACTGCTGAAGTACCATTCATTACATGGTGAATTTTGTGTCTTTTTATTTACCGTTAATCACGCTCCCTTCTTTGTGGTTCTCCATGTTACTTTTCTTTTCAAAGATAGCGTTATTTTTTCTTTTTAAGGAGATTTGAAGCATTTGTGCAGATGGGAAAGAGTCCCACATGTGAATTGCTTTATGACTGGGGAACAACAAATTGTACAGTTGGTGACCTTGTGGATCTGCTGATTAGGAACCAGTTTCTGGCACCAGCAAGTCTTTTGCTTCCAGGTAACTGTCACCTGTATGTATTCTGTGCTGTGTTCCCGTATCTGTATGATGCTGGTGACCTTCACAGTAACTGGACAATCAGAAAAGGTTAGGTGAAAATAATCAAAAGAGGATATATCTTACATTATTTACAATAAGAGTTTTAATGAAGTGGACTACAATTTTCCAAGTTTAAATAAAAGCCCTACAGTTTACATGTGGTGGAAGAATATAACCTTAGTAAACACTGGCATAATGTTATTTATGTTCTCTGATTTCTAATCTGGTAACATTTTTTCTAAATTCCATTTTCAGAAGCTGTCGGGATGGCACAAGAAGTTACATTACCTCTTTCTTCACAGGAAACTTTGCCTGTACATGAGAAGCAACAGCCTATACAGGAAAAAGAAGTAACATCTGTAAAGCCTGTTTTGTCTCAGAATACAGAGAAGCAACCTTCAGTCCCTCCATGTTTAAGCCAAGAAAACAGCAACGCGCAGTCTAGTAACACAGGTGGGTGCTTAGTTTGTTAAAATGTTTTTTGCTGATCTGACCTTCACCTGTGTGAAATAAGTCCTAGGGATGCATTGGAGTAATGACTATTTGTGTCTTTGTGCTTTTTTGCTTTTCAATCTTGTTCTCTGTGACCGTGAATACAGCCTATGCAAATAAGACACCAGAAAATGAGATATTATGTAGCCACACTAGTGGGTAAGTGTAGAGTCCTGCACCTGGGGATGAATAACCACATGAATCTGTACAGGTTAGGGGCTGCACTGCTGGAAAGGAGCTCTGCAGAGATGGACCAGCATGTTCTGATGGACGGCAGGTTGGCCATGAGCCAGCAGTGTACCCTTGTGGCCAAAAAGGCCAGTGGTATCCTGGGGCATGTTACAAAGTGTGGCCAGCAGTGGAGGGAGAGGATTCTCCCCCTCTACTCTGTCCTGGTAAGGCCACATCTGGAACACTGTGTCCAGTTCTGGGCTCCCTACTTCAAGAAAGACAGGAAACTTCTAGAGATAGTCTAGCAAAGGGCCAAAAAGGCCCTTTGAAGGGCCTGAAGTGTCTTCCTTATGAGGAAAGGCTGAGATGCCTGTTCAGTCTGGAGAAGACTAAGAAGGGATCTTATCAGTCCTTCTAAGTATCTAATGGGCAGCTCTTGAGCATGTGGAGCTGGGCTCTTTTTGGCTGTGTATGGTGACAGAAAAGGAGCAGTGGGCACAAACAGGAACACAATAAGTTCCATCTGAATATGGGGAAAAACTGGGGAGAGGTTGTGGAGTCTCCTTCTCAGGAGTTGTTCAATACCCATCTGGATGCTCTCCTGAGCAGTCGACTGTAGGGAACCCACTTTAGCAGAGGGTTGGACTAGATGAACTCCAGAGGTCTCTTCCAACACCTGTAATACTGTGCTGCTTTGAAATTGTAATTTGGTTTATTCTATATGTAATTCTGTTACTTTCTTTCAGTACTGATTTTGTAGACTGTTTTGCACTTTATGCTTTGAATTTGGATTTTAGTTATCAGAAATGACTAAGAAATTTGGAAAAAAGTTGACTGAAGAAAGTAATCTAGAATATAATTTGTCCACTGCATTTCAACTTTTGTTGCCAGAAACGTGGTGTATATATCTTTACATCTGACACAGTGTTTGGCTTTCTCTGTGATCTGCTTCATGTTTAGTTTATTTTACCTGTATTATGGGCATTAATTAAAATGTATGTATATGGTCAGAAGGCTGCTACACACTATCTGAGAAGAAAGTTATGCATAGCTGATTACATGTATGTATTTGCATTTTTTTTAGTGGTATCTTCATCATCTCTGAAAATAAGGTTCCAATGTGTCAAGATTTGTGTTGTGGCAAGTAGAGGATCTATTTAATACACTTGCTATTTGAGTGAAAATGTGGTTCTGTGCTAAATGTCAATTGTGTCTTCTAGATTTCCACAATTTTCGCTTTCACGACTTGGAAAGTGTTACAAATAATTTTGATGAACGACCAGAATCAGCTGGAGGAAATAAGCTGGGGGAAGGTGGCTTTGGCATTGTGTTCAAAGGCTACATCAATGGCAGAAATGTGGCTGTCAAGAAACTTGCTGCTGTGAGTTGTCCTCAGCATTTTTCCAGTTAATAACTTTGTTCTTGATAGTATAGACTTGATCATCTATGAAGAGTTGAGTAATACATTTCCAGAAAGTATCACCATGTTAAATATGGGTTGGGTTCAAGAACACTGTCCTGTAGTCCTGTGGGTGGTGTGAGCTGTCACAGTGACCAGAGGTGAAATTTTGCATTTCCATAGTTCTTGCAGTAGCTCAGACAGTCCTTAGAAGGAGCTGGGTGCTCCCTTTGTTCCCCTCTTCCCCCTGCACCACAAGAAGGGCAGAAGAGGTTTCCCTTCTAATTTCTGTGGCAGTGTGCTTTGGGAGATAGGCATTACCATATAATTTTAGTCTTTGTAATAGCTGTTTTCTGTGAATAACATATTTTATAACTAGTGAGCGCTATTAATAGAAAACTGCAGTGAAATAAAATACACAGATACAGGCTGGATATAAAATGAATTGATAGCAGCCCTGAGGAGAAGGGTTCTGGTTGAACCACAGCATAAACTGCCAATCTGCACTCACAGCCTGGAGAGCCGACTGTGTCCTGGGCTGCATCATAAGAAGAGTAACTAGCAGTGTGAGGAACGTGACTGTATTCCTCCACTGCTTCTGTGAGCCCCTCCTGCAGTGCTGCATCCAGATCTGGGCTGCCCAGCAATAGGATGTGGGTCTGTTGGAGTGGGTCTGAGGGGGCCACAGAGATGATCAGCATCAGAGAGATGGAACACCTCTCCTATGAAGACAGACTAAGGGAGCTGGCCTTATTCAGCTTGGAGAAGGGAAGGCTTTGAGGATATTATATAGTGACATTCTTGTACCTGAAGAGGGCATAAGGAAAGCTGAAGAGGGACTTTTTACATGTGCATGTAGTGATAGGACGAGGGTGGGTTTAGATCAGAATAAATTCTTTGCTGTGAGGGAGGTGAGGCATTGGCACAAGCTGCCCAGGGAGCCTTTGGGTGCCCCATCCCTGGAGGTGCTCAAGGCCAGGTTGGATGGGACCCTGGGCAGCCTGGTCTGGTGAGTGGCAGCCCTGCCCAGGGCAGGGGGTTGGAATCAGATAGTCTTAAGGGTCTAAGCCAAGCCTGCTATGGTAACTTGGTGACTGCTGAAACTGTATTGATTACTCCAATAATATGATGCTACGTGATACAAAAAACTAAAAATCATGTTCTGATACTTTTTTTTAAACTGAACTCAAAGACAAAAAAAAAAAAATCTGATAAACAATTAAGCAGTTGTTATGTGTAACTAACTAAAAAAAAGGCTTACAATTTAATTTTTTTGTGAGCAATCATGCATTTTAATACATCCAGCAATATTGATGTCAAGTACTCTCTTTGTAGGTGGTTGATGTGAGTGCACAGGATTTGAAACAGCAATTTGATCAAGAAATAGAAATTATGGCAAAGTAAGTACAGGACCATAAATGTCACTGTAACATTTTCTGAGAGTCTTAAGTTGGCAGATAACACCTTAGTCACTGTGGTCCCTATTTTTTGTTTTATCAGTGTAACTTAAATTTCCAGCTTAAGTGAGAATGTTTCATGCATATCAGAAGCAGTTTACGTGTAAGTACTGCTGCAGAAACATGGCTGGTACCTGTGAGTGAGAGGCTGGAGTGTGGGATTGGGGATCACAAATGTTAGGAGATTTGCAGAGCATCTCTGAATGGAATTGTTTTGCTTTAGGTGTAAACATGAAAATCTAGTAGAATTGCTTGGTTTCTCAAGTGATGGTGCTCAGCCCTGTTTGGTGTATGAATACATGCCCAATGGTTCGCTGCTTGACAGACTTGCTTGTCTGGTAAGTAAAATCTTTGTTAAGTGGAGCTATTTTTGAAATATCTTTGGAACTGTAGTGGCCAAGCAGTATTCTGCTACTGCTGAGTTCTAGAAGTAAGACATGTATGATAATACTTAATCTTCCAGTAACATGGTATACAGATGTTTTTGGCCCAGTGTTGCTTAGTTAAAGCGGAGTAGCAGTATAATGTAATATGCCAGTATCCTGAAGTCCATGCTATGCTGCAGACTTGCTACGAGCAGAGGGTGCTGCACTGTTCCTACATCAGACATTGACTTGTTCCCTGCTTGTTCCTAGATTTTGTGTTGTAAAATTGCCCTTTGCACAATGCCCTTGTGATAGTAGCTGTAACATGATGTTCATAGTCTGCATGTCTCTTTTGGAAGTGCTCAAAGGAACAGGGTGTGCTTTTTAAAATTAATATTTTGTGTAAAACAGTGCTTTCATCTGATTTAATCAAATGACGTATCTTGTGGCCCTGGCCTTTCGTAAGAAATCAGTGACTTTGTTTGGTGAAAGGGCTAGTTGCCACTTGTTAGAGTGATGCAAAACAGTCAGCTGAATGTCCACATCAGTTTGTGTTAGTCAGTGAAAGTTGTAGAAATTGTCCTCAATAGGGGTGTGTACAGAAATGTTCATCCATCCACTTGCTGACCATTAGCAGTGAGTGAGCTGAGAGGAATAGTGGTAACTGAAAGCTAAAGTAGAAAACAAAGGTACAAATTTACAATATAAATTCAGAAGGAGTCTTCATCTGGTAAGGTAAAATGCATGATGAATGTGTATACTGACTCTGTGTTCCTGCTGATAAAGCAGGAGTCACTGTGAATTTGCTAACTCCTGCTTATGTCATCTGCTTCTTGCCTGGGCTTTGAGGAGCTAGGGAGGCAGCAGGATGCTATGACAGGATTAAGAAGTGCTGATAGAAAGCACAATGTGTGCGTAGGTGCAGGTAGTTCTTTGCAGTGCAGCTTATCTTTTATCGTCAGAGCTAAATGTAAACTGTTTTGCACTGGGTGAATTACTCTAATGCAGAATGTGGGGAAGAGAGCTAAAGGTGACAAATGCCTATATCTCAGCAAATGTAAATTGAGAGATCTATACCATTTATCTTTTTAAAAGTAATTACTTGAAAGCCATAAAACGTAGCAAGTAATTGTTCTGGATTGTTTTTGTTGTTGTTTTTTTTGTTTGTTTGTGTTATACTTTGAAAAAATATACTTTGGATTTTCACATTCATGCTTTCCTTTCTCCATTCTTATTCAAGGATGGCACTCCACCAATTTCTTGGAATACAAGGTGTGAAATTGCTCAAGGTACTGCCAGTGGCATCAACTTTTTGCATGACAATAATCATATTCACAGAGACATTAAAAGGTAAAAGCTATGACACTGGGTGCTTTTTTTGTTGCTGTACCCTTTTAAAGTCTGTTAGAGAAAACAGACTGAAAGATTCAATGCTTTATTCAAGGACGCAATCCTTTCTGCAAGTGCTATCCACCACCATAATCTTGTCTGTGCCACAAGGACATGACTACACAGGCTTCTAAAGATAATTATGAGACTGTTGTAATCTGTTACTTTCAAATGTTATCTGAGTGCTGCAAAGGGGCGTAGGAGTTCTGTTCTTTTGCAATTGCTGCTAACAAAAGAGCTGCTGTCACAGAACATTGGGACTTTTAAAACTGGGAGTTTTTCAGATCAAAACCCACTGTCTTTTTTTTTTTTTCCTAGAGTATTTCTGAGTGCCTCCTTTATTTCCTGCTATTTAATATGAAGAGATTAAAATGTCTGAAATCAGGTTTATGAAGCTTAAGGATGTTTAAGGTTGATGTATGCCCACTTATTTGTTACAGCAAGATTGATGTTTTGGTTGTTTTTTGTATTGTTTTGGTTTTTTTTGCTATGACAAAGCAGTCAAAATGTTTCAAGAAAATGCCTAGATACAGATACCCCACTTCTTTTGTAGGTTGACAAGGAGCAACCGATGGGTTGGGTGTCATGGATGAATGTTTCAGTGGCTTTCTGGCTTCTGACATCTCTGCTAAATGTAGGCTGTATAGGTTTTGTGAACTTCCATTCTGTGAGGAAGTAGTTTTTGCTTCAGCTCACCCATAAAAGGTACTTGCTGCTTTGACAACTCGTGTTTCTTCTTTCTTTCCTGCTTAAGCATCAGGACATGGGCAGTGCCTGGAAGGAACGCGTTTTCTTACCTTATGCTGCTCTACTTTTCTAACTGCTGTGAGTTGGTTGTATTACAGGATGGAATTTGGCTTTGTTTTTCTTTCGCTTCAATTCCATTTTGCAACTTCTTGCATTTTCACTGTTAGATTTTCTGTAAGACCAGTAGAAAGCTGGAGATAAAGAGAAACACAGCACATAGATTGTTCCAGCATTAAGCAGTATTGTTTCTCTTTCAGGAGAATACAAGTATTGATAATCATTTGACTCTGGAATTTGTAACAGTTGACATTTCATTAGATAATAGGTATAAACCATTAAAGCCAGCTTTTATTAGTTCTGAGTAGAGGTCTAATGGTTAAGAATTCCAGCATGCTCCGGTACTCATTTTTGCTGTGTTTTTCTTTTGTGTTTTGTTGGGGTTATCTGTTATTCCTAGAAACACTCAGAATAGCAGTTTGCATTTGGTTACTAAAGACTTATTAGTCTGTATTAAAATCCAGATACTGTTTTGGAAAACTCTTTTCATTTTTCTCCCCTCTTCACCAGTGCAAATATCTTATTGACTGAGACGTACGTGCCCAAAATTTCCGACTTTGGACTTGCAAGAGCATCAGTAACGTTCACGCGAACCATCATGACAGACAGAGTTGTGGGAACAGCAGCCTATATGGCACCTGAAGCTCTGCGAGGAGAAATAACTCCTAAATCTGATATCTTCAGCTTTGGGGTAGTAAGTAGAATGAGGGGAGCTGTATGCGATTGCATTTTTGTATTGATTGATGTAACGTTGATAGAAGGGTACAAAATCAAGAGTGTTTGAAATTAAGCAATCCACTTTGATCTATTATTTCTCCTACTCCCTGTGCATGTGCACTTAAATAGTGTTTCTACTCTTTGAGTGGTTTAAAAGCATTTGAGTATGTTGATTAAAATGTTGCACCTGCTAATGCTTGCTGTGCTTATCTTAAAATGTGAATTTGTGCGTGGAAGACCAGAGAAAAATAACATTTCAACTTCTAGCAAGCTTAAATTAACATAAAAGATTTCTACTTCTTCTATAGTATTTCACACAGAGGTGATTGAAAATGTTAAAGAAAACAATCCAGAGTGAGTTTCATCACCAAATGGAAGGTGTCAGTGTGGGATTTGACTGAACGCTGAGTACTGAATATCCAGTCAGAAAAACCCAAACAACTGCTTGCTATCTGGGAGAGAAATGAATCCACTCCCTTCTTTGTGGCCTTTAGTTCCATGGGGATGTAGGCCAAATACTGTATCTGAGTATCTGGGAAATTCTTCCATCTTGTTTAGAGGCACCACAGTTGTAGGATGTGGAAAGGTGCCAAACACCGCTGCTAATAGCAGATGGTGACAAGAAGGCCTGGGACAACAAAAGCAATCAGTTGTGTAGTGGGCTGTGCAGTGGGACAGCTACTGATCCTGTGAGCATTTGTGTGAAAGGCTGAGGATCATGTTCCTCTTCTGATTCTTTGAACAGTCTCTACGTTGAGGATTAATGTATTCTCTTCTGATTTATTTTTTTTCTTCTAGGTCTTACTAGAAGTAATAACAGGTTTGCCACCAGTAGATGAAAACCGGGAGCCACAGTTACTGGTATTTTTATTTTTCTGCTTTCTTCCTCCCTCCAGGATCATTTCATATAAAATAGTCGTCAGTTAACAGGTGGTGAGACAAGCAAATTACATCTCTTAATGAATAGTTATGTAAATTTTCTCTTAGCTGATAGGAAAGTGTCCAGTGCCCACGGTCATCTCCTTCCAATCTGTATTGTATTTCTCCTTGTTCTGATACTGTTTCTTGTTGCAATGCTATTTTGCTTTACTAGCATACCCTTGTTTTACCAGATACCCTGATAGTTCCTCTTTCACCAGAACATTTGAAAGTATGCATCTCAGTTGATTCTTCATGCTTCTTACTAGCCCTGCATCATTTTCCATCCTCTTCAACTTTCCTAGTTATTTGCAAGTACCTTGGTTTTTGGCCCTAGGGAAGTTGGAAATGTAAGGGCTATTTGGGGATGTTTTGGTTTTAATATTCAATTAGAAATTCAGCCTGCTAATTTGGAAACTCTATCTCTGAGCTTACTCTTTCCAATTAAAAATTTTATAAACTTTCTCTTAATTTAGCCTTTCATTTAGTTTAAATTTCAAGTTGCTTAATCCAGGATTTTCCATATAGAGACTTAGTTGTTTACTAGGTATGAAATAGCACTGAGTTTTGGTTTGGTTTTGTTCCACACCATTGGATAGCTGATCACCCTCTTACACATACACAGCTTTAGGAATACGTGTGTACTATTAATAGAGTCCTTTCTCTAAGCTGTATCTTCTGGAGTGGCATAATATTTATCCTTCTAAACTGTGATGACCTTGGAGAACTCAAATCCTCGTCAGATACAATCCTTGAGCTTTTCTCTTTCCTTCTTTCTTTATCTTCTTTTTAAAAGCAGGCTTCTTTTTTTTTCACAAGGTAGACTTTATACTCCATTTTAGATTCTGATTTGATTGGTACCCGTTTATTCTAATGTCCTTTTGGGAGCACAAGGAGTGGGCAGTGTGAGACAATATGGCATCCTTAGCTTCAAAAACTGACAAGTTTTTATTACACACTATAGTCTTGTAAGTTGTTTTGGTAGATACTGATGAATAATTCTGCTACCCAACCATTGTAATTCTTTGTCTAGAAAAGTGATAGAGAAAAATGAAGAGAAGTGAAAAGCAAGTTGTGAAAGTGTTTGTGTGGAATCTATGATCTTCAGATGCTTACGGTATTCTCTGCTCATTGGTTGCAACTCTCTTGTAGTTAAGTATCAAGGATGAAATTGAGGATGAGGAGGCGACAATAGAGGATTATGTTGATGTAAAGATGAGTGACTGGGATGCAGCTTCAGTTCATAAGATGTATTCACTTGCTGATCAGTGTCTGAATGAGAAAAAAAACAGGAGGCCAAACATTCAGATGGTATGTAGCCTGTCAGATTGAAGGCTTATTTTTAGCCATTGGTGTTTGTAGTTATGGTATCAGTTACTTGTACTTCTCGCTGTTCTCTTGCAGGTCCAGCAGTATTTACAAGAGATAAAAACGTGACATGCATTTCTGATACACCTGTTGTCTAAATGGAGTGCAGACCAGGAGCAAGTAGAGAATTGTATTAGCACTTACTGTGACATGATCAGCCTTTCTGCTTCCCAGAACTTTCTGGTCCACATATGAGACATGCAGGTGGCTTGTCACCACACTATTTTTTATTTTTTTATTTCTTTTTACTAACTGGGCACCTTTTCATACATCTATAGCCACAGGACCTTCAACATGAGAAAGCCTTTTTTCTTTTCTTTTGGTATAAACAAACTGCCTTGCTGATACAGCCTCTAATAGGTTTTTAAGCACATTTCTGTATTACCATCTCTCTGACTTCTCCTTGCCACGTATCAAGTATCTTCAGCAAAGCAATGTGGTAGTAACAAGGTGGATGTTTTTCTGCAATTTTTTTTTCTTGAGAAGACCTCCTAGACCTTTCTTTACTGAACACAAAAACGTTTAGTAGACGTAAATGGCACTTGTGTTATCTTGTTGGCAGAAGGCAATAGCAGTACCCACATTTAAACAAACTTAGCATTTTAGCTTGAGAGTTCATATTAGTGTGAACAAACCGGTGACACCCATGAATGTGACTGTTTTTTAGAAAGCCTTCTCGGGGTTTGTTTCATTCAAATAAGTGCTGCAGAACATCTGTTAGGTTTCGAGGTTTTGCAGGCAGAGCAATTACATCACAGTGCAAATGCAGAAATGTGTGGCTTTCTTCTGGTCAGCTCTGCTGGTGAACCTTTTAATCATTGTTCATAGGAAGACTTACAGTTACTTCTTCTTTTATGTGTCAGGAGAAGAGTCCATGTGAGACACTGCAAATATTGATGGTTTATTTTGTTAAAGGAGTCAAATGTTAGGACTAATTCTGCATTCTCCTTAGTCAAATCATTAAGCTCTTACATGTATGTATATTAATGAAGTATAAAAATACACAAAATTACTGCAGAAAGCTTTTCGTGTTTGGGGTTTTTTGTTTTTGTTTGGGTGGTTTCTGTTTGTATGGCTTTATTTAAAGATTGACATATCAAAGCAGATTCAAAATTGAAGTGAATAAGATTCTAGATACTTTGGACCAGCAGACTACTGCTCAGCTACTCAGTGGGAGGTTGTTTTCACATAATGTATTTTCTGGACCTCAAATGCTGGAAGGAGAAAAAAAAAACTGCTGGAAATGAGAATAAAATCTGTTTAAGTAATTCTTTAAACAACTCTTCTTGCTGTTACTTGAAGATTTCTTACTAGATTTTTTTTCTGTTTCTTACTGCTGAAGGGCTAAAATACATCCATGTTGTTGCCGATGTATATATATGAAGGGCAATAGTTCTCTCCTTGGCAATAGCCAGAGATGCTAGGAAGTGTGCTGTGGGTCACAGGGGTCTGCACAGCCACAAGTGGTTGGGACATGAGCCAGTAGTGGCTGCTGAGGGACAGGTGACTGTGACAGACAGTGTGCAGGCAGTGCTGCTTCAGTGGAGCATTATGGTTTTGTGGGTTGCAGCTCATTAACTTTTTGAGAAAGATTCAAGGTCTTCATTGCTGGTTACACCTCTATCAGATTTATCTCTTCTTTGTCCAGTTTCTTTTGAGCCTACACAATTTTCATCAGCCACTGTATTTCTTATTTGTATGGAAATGTGAAGAATCATCTCATCTTTGTATTGGGCCGAGTTGCCTTTTGGTCAGTGGATGAAATACAAATAAGTCCGTGATATTCATGCTCACACAGCACTGAGCTTCCTCTTCTGTTGTTCCTGTTAGAAAAGTAGCTGGGTGGTTTTGTTTTCTTTTTTTTTTTTTTTGTATTACCTTTGCATTAAAAGTATTGTCTCAATTCCTAATTCAAAGCATCTGAAACTTTCCTTCTCTCACCACCCAATTGCCACATCGTGCACTCCCCACGGGGATACGTCAAAAGAAAAAGCTAAAACACTGAATGTTCTCTGAGGGCAATAGAAAGATGAGAAGCAAACTACTGTTACTTATACATCATGATGTTCACCTCTAGATCTTTGTTAGAGACAAAACACAAAATGATTTAAACACCAACTAAAGCATCAATCTTTATTTATAAAGTAGATTACAAAATAGATAATTTCAACACCTGAAGGTGTTTTTCATTGAATACACAGACACAGTAAATCAAAAGTTTCCTTTATCATTGTGTTTATCTGTATGATAGAGCAATTATTACTTTGATTAGTTTTACAAACCCCTGACAGGAGGTTTATTAGATCAATTTCTCCCTACTTGGCAACATAAACATTTCAAAAATAATTACTTGTCACGTTAATTAGCAGCTATTAAATAGCTTATGAATTAAGTGCAAGCAGCTGCATTGCTTTGGGGCATTTATGAAGGCCAACAACAATTCTGAATGGACACATTCAATTAAGAAATGACCAGAGTTTACAGAGTAACTTTTCTTAATGCCCTCACTTTGTGCTGGCTCTGACTATTCTTTAACAATAGCAGTGTTATGTGAGGCAACTGTGCAGATGTAAACATGGTAGATCTTTCTGTAAGAAAGATGCTTATTGCTTTGTCAGGAGAAAAGCTACAAGGGGCCAAGAGAGGCAGCTGGCAGTGCAAGACTTCCTATAATTTAAAGAGAACTGTTAGCAGGCTTTCTCTTTTATGGAAAAAGGAGAGGGGAATACACTCAGGACATCACTCTGCTGGCTGGCTGTACGACAGCATGAAATATTTTGAAGTAAGTAGAATAACTTATTGTCTGCTTTGGGTTGAACTGTACAGCAGCTCATTAGAAACTCTTTCGTGTAATCACTTAACCAGCTCTGGCCATCCTCCAGATTAAGCTTTCTACTTCCTACCCTCGCTAACCCAGGGCAGGATTAAGGGATGAAAAAAACAACCCCACAACCTGCATATGAGCATATCAGGCCAAACTGTTCCTTATTCAAAATATTTCATGTTAAAAAGCTAAGCTCAAATGAGGGTAAAAATGTATGTGCACTTCTTATGGCTGAGATGCAGACAGGACTATTAAATTCAAACAAAAAGCCCTCTCAAAGTCATTTTTGAACTGCTACAGTCACATGTTTACCATAAAAAAAAAGGAATTTGGTGCTGATAGGATTTAGATTTCAACTAGAAATAAACGTAGTTACAGTGTGCAAGCTGCAAACACATTAACGATGTTTAAAAACAATGATGCTTGTGTGACATGTCGTACACAAGAAGAAAAATTGCTCAGACCGCTCCTTGCCCTAAAGGGAAAGGCAAGAGGCAGAAAAGGAACAGCAGCTGAGGGTGGAAGATGAGCTGAGGATCATCAGGAGCTACTGAATTGGGCTGATGTAGTGTGTAAGATTACATGAAAAAGCTGAGGTGTCAGATCTCTACTGCATATAGAAAAAAAAAACCACCATAAAACCAGCAAGTATTGCAACCTTCATATTGCACAGTGCAATTTCAAATGCCACAAGTTAGTATCACCAAGCGACGTAATAGCGTGAGATAAAAATTGTTTTCATCAGGAACTAGTAGTGTTTAAGCCTTATTTCCTTACAGAACTATTCTAAGATCTACCTTCCATTAAGTAAACAAATGATTCAGATATCTAAGTGTACAGCCAACACCTATATGCAGTGATCCAAGACTTGCAACTCCCATTAGTTTTAAAAAATAATCAAAAATACAAAGCTCAATACAAGACACTAAGAAGCAACTCCCCACTGGGGAACATAATCTATCCTTTAGAACTTGCCTCATCACACAATTTTAAAATGTTTAAGGTCATTTGACTTCTACATCTATTTCTTCTTTACCCTCCTTGTTAAAATCATCTATTTTTTTCTCTTCCTAATAAACAGATGACTCACGGTTCGCTGCAGTTCAACTATCCTGGCTGATTTCAGTGTTTAGATGAGAAGCAGAAAAAATAGACAAATTCCACAAAATGCTACCCAGGTGCCAGGCAAAGACCTAGTTGGATTTTGCTTAAGATTTAATTTACTATGAAAGCTCAAACAATAACCTGAAAGTTCAAGTTGCAGTTGATAATGCAATGACACCAGGATCTCAATAAGTCAGCATTACGAAGCAAGTCTATTTCCATTTTCACTGAATTTGCAGTTTTAGATCCAAGTGCACAGAAAATCAATGATTTGGAAGAAAACTTAAGCTTATTGCTTTGAAAGCAGCTCCATAATTTACTGAGTTTAGTGACTGCATATTTTATCACATTAGACTTGGTCATTCAGTAATATATAAGGCTGATGAGTGGTATTTAAGTCTGGAAAAATTGTAGTGGTTTCATGTCAGATTTCTTTAAGAGACAAGCCCATGAAATTAGTTGTAAATTTGAAATGACCACCTTTTGCACAGGAAAAAATAAAAATAAGCTATTCCTGAACAAGTACTTGCATTAACTAACAGATAATGGACTTTAATCTTTGTAGTATAAAAACCCAAACCCAACAATCCATCACATCAAAAAACAGAAGAAAACATTCTGTTGCATTACTGTCCATAAAAGTTACCAGGTAAAATAAAGATTTATCTGGGACAATGGCAGCTTCAACTCTTCATACAAGTGAAATCTTGCAGATTTCAGTAGGCTACTCGTACAAATACAGGTTCATTATCTACACATACAGCTGCTACTTACCCACAGAAAATGTGGGCTTAATAGTCTTGTCTGTGAAGTTTATGATCACGTGTATTGCTATTAAATAATGGATTCTAATTTAAAACAAGAGAGTACTAGCTTAGTTTTCTACCTTTAAAATAATTAACACTTCCAGGTGTTGTAAAATATGGTCAACAAATATAATTGTGTAACAACAAAGGAAGTACTGAGTTCAGAAGAGGGGAGAGTAGAAAGAATATTTTTAACATTTTTTTCTCTAGCATCTATAAATGGAATGGTGTCAGTTCATTGGCAAAAGTCAGGATTTCATTTTTTCTTACTGTAAAACCCTATAATTAATGCAAACAACAGTTTCTAATCACTGGGTGTTTCAGTCTCTGCTGGGCCTCTGATGAGTCGTCTTATTCCTCTCTTCCCCGCAGGACCTTTTGGTTTAGCAAAACTTTGCTTATGTGCGTGTTGTTTTGGATGAACCTCTTCATAAAGGAAGTCAGCAGTTAACTCATCACCATTATCTATTTCAATCTGAAAAAAAAAAATAGTTACATTCATCTTAAAGATATATTTAATAAAATGCAGAAATTCTGCTGAAGCTGTAAATGCTATATTAAAACCAATGTGTGCAATAATAGTCAGAGTCCAGCATGATGTTCTCTACCTTGTGCCTAAGCACCTCACCTCCTCTTGAATAGCTTTTCTTATACTCTAACCAGTATCGAGTTAAGTGCATTTTGATTTAATTAGTTCTTCTTTCAATAAAAGCAGAAATGCATACACCAAGTAACTTCTCCTGCCTCAAGCTTTAGCACAGTGTACATAATAATAAATAAGAGTACACATTCCATGTAAAAGCAAGTGCTTATTAGTCCTTTGTTAGAAATTTCCTTTATAATAAAAGAGAGCAGCATGTGATCTTTCAGAACTGGTAATTTCTTTTATTTCTTCTCCCTTCGAAAGCAAAAACAAATAGTTCCAATGTGATCTTCACACTTTCAGAATTTTTTTTCCACTATAAAGTGCATTAAAAAATTGTAAAAGCAACGTGCATATATGTTGCTGTCTCTTGAGAACAAAAGGGAGAGTACAAACACTCACACAATTAGTGGAGTACTGCAACTCAGCAAGTATTCAAGCCAGAGAAAAGATAGAACAAATTTAATTAACAAAGAGCCTGAGATTTTTCTTTGTTTGTTTTGTTTTAAGTGGAAGAATGTAAACCTGAAGAAAACACTGTTTTGAAGCCAAGGCCCAGTTTTTAATTACAACAAATTCAGAGTTCAGACAAATGCTTTGGCACTGCATGTGAGTATTCAGCATTTCACAGCCCCCTAACTATAGCACTTGCCAGCCACTGTATTGCCATTGAAGTACATGCCTCAGAAAGAGGTCTACAGGAATTTCAAGCACCATGTGGTACATTTGTCTCATTCTAATGAAGAAATTTGTGAGGAATGATATATAAAACCATGCAGCAATTGTATGTACTCAAGCTACATCATCACGGTAATAACTTCTTTCAGGTACACAATAATCAGAAACCAAACCTCAAAATTATTCTGAACTTAGAATAGAAATATTAATAGGTCACATATTTCACATTTACATGGACCGTTATTGTGGTCTCTGCTCTAGAAGTGAGAAGCCACTTGTTCTTTATGCACAGTAATATAACCTTTGCAACTGGAAAGACCAGCATTCTCCTAAGTCCTTAATTACCCATCAAAGGCTCCTAAGAGTCAGTTTAAGTTCCAGAACTGCTGCTTCCTTTTTCCTTCATTTTGAAAATCATTATGAAACCTTGGCCTTAAAGGAATTCAGAGTTCAGCAATAATGTGCCGTGATCCGAAGAACGACAGGCCTTTTAGTAAGAAATCATGTTACTTCTGAATAGTCCTTCAGAGTACTTTCAAAGACCTTCTTGCACGAGAACAGGTTTACTAAAACTACATAGAAATTATGAACCTTAGTTAATAAGTATTTCTTGTTCAGAACAAGCTCTTAAATAGGTCTTTAATAGCCATACAGCACCTTTCATTGTTTACAGAAAGTGGTGGCAGAAACAATTATGGTTAGATATTAAAAAGGGAATTGAGGGATGGAGTATTCCCAGTGTACTCACCTTTCGAATTATTTGCATCCACAACTGTCTTTCTACAATTTCTAGAAGTGGACTTTTGCAACTAGAATATAGCATTCGCTCCCGTATACTACAGGTGTACCCTGGCATGGAGTAAATGAAAACTGCAGGAAAAAAAAAAGCAGAACAAAAATAATCCTTATCAAAACCTGTATCACAGAATCATTTACAGCAGAAAGACTTTGCGAATCAACTTTATAGTATGAAAGCTAAAACACCCAGAACGTGGTTTTGTGCATTTTACTTCAGTAAGTGTTTCATTCCTAAAAGGAAGTATCTTTATTTTTTCACACGACTACTGATCTGTGTGTTGCTTATAATCAAAAGGAATAGTTCACTACTTTCTAAATATAAAGACTCTTCAGAAATCAGTCTGGCAACCAAGTGACTTTGAAATTTATGAATACAATGAGAGGTCAGACACTCCAAGTTATCTACTTTTATGATGCGTCTTTCTCTGCCTCAAGGTTATGGAAGTATTTGAAACAAACCAACAACATTTCATGTTGGGAAATTTTCCCATACCTATGGATTCCAAATAGTCTCCTTCGTGAGTATGCTTATACAGGAAAAAGTGGTAACGTGCAGCATCCTTTGGAATTCTTTTTGGCAAGTCCTTAAGTTCAGTATGAAGTGTGTTGGCTAGAATAATAGTTTCATTTTTCATATCAATTTCCTGTTAATGAAGAAAAATGGCATACAGTTAATACACAGAAAACAAGCGAGAGAATATGACAGGGTAGAAAAAAAAGATTTCAAGTACAGAATGGTAACTTATCAGTATATGGCATCAACACACACTGTTTGGTGTGCAAGTATTTAGTACCTATTATTAAAAATAATCTAAAGTATCTTATACTTGCCAGCTGCACGTAATTGAGTTGCTTATTTCTCAATTTCTCCAGAGCCTGAATAGCTTCCTTAGCAATAGGGAACGCTACTCCTTGCAGAGTTTGATGCTTAGTATCTACACCAACATCCGTTTGTACCTGGAACACAAGCCAATGAAAATATGAACAGGAACCTTTGCAGGCATTCATTTGGTTTCTGAGAATGCATTGCATGTGGTTACATACAGAGCTGTCAGCAGCTATTCCAAGAATATGCTACGCCAAACCATCAATCCCCTTATACAATCCCCTTATACAAAACTTGTTGTTTTGTTTTTAATTAACAGGTCACATTTGCTTGCTTACCTGAAAACAGTTTCATATATGAAGCAGCAGAACCCATGGAATTACAAGAGAGAACTGCCTAAGAGTCAGGGAAGATCTAGCTAAACTCTAGTACAAACATAGAATAAGCCAGGAACAAAGAGTCTGATTTTCCTGTGTTGCACTGTACTTCTGAACTCACAGTGTTGTTCCTGAACTTTATTGTGATATGTTTTGGACAAGAATAGGAAAATGTGATTATAGGAAGCCAACATTCTGGGAAGAATGGAGAAAAAACATGTCTTAGAGAGACTGATCTTCTTGAAGGAAAAAAAAGAAGCACCTTCCCTCCCTCCCTTCCACTTCAGCATCCTCCTTCAAAAAGCCTATCCAAAAGAAAGCAAACAGATAAACAAGCAGAGCTTTGATTTTTGACTTCTAGGTTTAACACAGAGTACAAAAACCTATGGTAACTGCAAGCTAGACAGTTGTTCATAATCTAGTTATCTTAGACACAAAAACTATTAAGAGATAAAAGGACAGTTGTTTTAAAGATACTTCTCAAGAATTTGTGTGGCATATCTTAATATTCATGCACAATTTCTCTGAAAATGAGCTCTGGCCTCCAGCATTGCCAAACCTCATCTTTTTGTGCAAGTATTAGCTTTTGAATGTACTGACTTCCTTTTACAATTTTACAAACAAACATTGGTGATGAGGCAGTTAAGAAGACAGAAAAGCATACAAAATAGAAAGTGTGGGTTTTAGATCTATCAGCTGAAAGATGTTCAGATAGTGAAATATTCATCAATGATGAAAATAATGAAAAACAAAGATACTTGGGGCAATACTAAATTGTACTTCATATTTTAAAGGACAGCTTCTCAGCATCAGGGAAGAAGAATGTGAAATCAGGTAGGCAGAAGAGTTTACTTTTGTATTAAGTTTAGTAAATTTCATAACACAATCATATGACAAATATTTGCAAAATATATATATCTGCATAAAATCTGACTAATAAATGTTATTAAATTGGCATCACAGAACAAAATGTAGTAAAAAAATTAAAAACTAGAAAAGCCAGCTACAAAGTCTGGGGACAAAAAGAAAATAACCCAGCATAACACTAGATTTAGGAGAAGGAACCAAATCTACTTGTCCATAACATAACATATATAAGTCCACTAAAGCTAAACAGAACATCCAAGTCACTTACAAAGACCTAAATCATACCATCACATTTGTTAGTGATGGCTGCCAAGGAGGTAATAAAGTGGCAGATGGAATTTGATGTGGGTACATGTAAAACATTATATGCAAGAGGAAAAATACCTTTCTTCTACCTGCGTGGTGATGAACCAGCTACTGACATTCAGGTCACACAAAATATTTATCTGAAAATGTCAGCCCAGTGGTTACTTCAGGCAAAAATCAACCAAGCAATCAAGGCACCACCCACCAACAAATGAAATGTTATAAGTCGTTAAGAATACAGAATACATCATTACACAGTTCAGCTATCAGTAACATGCCTGTATCTTGAATACCACATGCAGTTCTGATTTCTCCACCCCTCCTTTTCATAAATTTTATAGAACTGGAAAAACTGCAGAGAAAAGCAGAAGGATCAGAAGTGTGCCATGCCTACTTCAGGAGGAAAAAGTACACAGATGGGGACTTTTCAGCCCAGAAGAGAGAACTGGTAAGGAATGCAGAGGTCTTGTGGATATAGTGGAGAGTAAGGGGAAAAAAGTGAGGAATGGCTTTTGTCTGCCTTCCCCATGCTATCTGTCAGGGTATGAGCTCATAGATAGCAGGCAGCAGTGCTTTACGTAGTACTTTGCCAAGCTGTAATAACACTGCTATAGGATCTGTGGCCAACAAAACTTTATGAGGATTTAGAACAATGACAGGACTGTGTACGACGGATGGAAAAAAAAAAGCATATAGTAAAACATCATATGTTACTTTGGAAGAGTCCTATCTGCAAAGGCTGAGGCAATGAGAGAATTGCAGGGGTTGGAAGGGACCACAAGAGATCATCGAGTCCAGACCCCAAAGAATATTCAAAGGAATTATCACACCCTTCTTATCTTGCTCTTACACCCCTCCCAGATTCCTGCTGTTGCTCACTCAGTGTCTTGGCAGCAGCAAGGTAAACCTTTGATCTGATTAATTCAAATATTTCTTAGGTAATTATGAAAGAACATAAAATGTAGAAAATTCATTTTTTTTATTTTTAATCATAGAATTGCTCAGCTTGCAAAAGACCTTCAAGACTGTCAAAAGTCCAACCTCAACCTGACCACACTACCCTAACAACCCTCTGCTAAATCATGTCCCTGAGCACCACATCCAAACAGTTTTTAAACACATACATTCCCTTAATATCAGAAAGCTTTTTGTTTGTGGAAGCTAAAGCATGAAAGTTAATGAAATACTGCTCCACTGAGCCTAACCACAGGTTTCATACTGGCAGAAATAACAAAGATACAAATGACACAACTTAACATACTTCAGGATGTTCCAAATGAAGCCAAAAAGGCACCAACATACAGTTAATGCGTCCTTGAGAAGTACTGCTATTGCTGCTGAATCATAGAATCAGTATGGTTGAAAAACACCACTGAGATCATCAAGTCCAACCATCAACCTGAAGTTTCATTACAGAACATGAACTATTAGTCAGCGTGAATTGGCTGTTACACAACATGCTCATAGGGCATAAAAGACAACACTAATATCAGAAGTAAGTGGTCACTGATACCATGGAAGTTCTACATTTTTTAGTGTTTGTTTTGTTTTGGTTTGTTTTTTTGTTGTTGTTGTTTTTCCTAAAGCTAATCAACTAAAATAAAGTGTTTGGTAACGATGAGCGTATTTCTACACTGAACTACTCAAAAATTGATCTGGAAAGCAAAGACATCAAAGAAATAAATGTTAAAAAAACCAACACTGTTACAGCAAAAGCATACTAGGGAGTGAAAATTTTAGGGAAGATAAAGAGCTGTGTTTAACATGATAGCTTGCTGGCATCCAGTGGGAAAAACATGCCACATTTCAAACATGTGAACAATGGCTGTAAAATAAGGCTGAAGAACTTGTAAGATCAACACGAGATCTATTAAGACATGTCTGAATGCAAACAAAGGTTAAATGATGGAAAAAATTGAGAAGAGAATCCTCTGAAACATTTCAGTCATTGGCTAAACAGCAATTTATCATCACATTACTTGTTTAAAGGCACGTGCCTTTATAGTCTTTAATAGTCTTTCCATAAAGCATTTGTGGGAAAAGCGAATGGATATTTTTAAAAGAAATGGTTAGTTCTTTTGGATTTCTGTTTTTACTTTTATTGAACTTTGTCTTATGTCTTCCAAGTCTTAAAGACAAGTGAACTGGTTCTGGAAGCTCAGAGAATGGCTGCTGAAATATTCTTCAGAATTACTCACTGCAACAGTTGCTATTTTGTATTTTTTCTACAGTTTCTGCCACCATGTGAAATGTGGGCTACCAGAGAATAGTTGAGGCTGATCTCTGAAAGTGCCCTCGTCCAACCCCCAGCCCAAGGAGGACCACCCAGACAGAGCAGGGTACCCACACCCACACTCCAGGCAGCTTTTGAAGATTTCCAATGAGGGGACAGCACAGACTCTCAGGGCAACCTGTGCCAATGGTTGGTAACCCTCACACAGAAGCACATCCACTGGTATTAAAAGCATGTTAGGCTGCAGGCCTCCGACAACGACACTGGCCCTTGCAAACTCAGCAAGATCACACTGCTCTGTCTCCAGCCATCAGCATCCTGCTGTCCCTACTCACTGAGTGAGACATTTATATTCTTATCCACTCAAAAACTTACTGAAGTTTTTGATTTTCTGTTCTGCCTTTTTTACTCTAGAAAAGCCTCTGCCTACAATACATCAGGAACTGCGCATCCAATGGCCGAGCCATGCTGAAAGTTGCTGCAGGTACCTCATTAATCTTAATTTGTCGAAGCTCCTCTTCTGCTGCAGTCAGAGGTGCAGGGGCAGACTGTGATATCAAATATTTTTTATATCCATTCAGTGAAACATCATCCTGAAAGCACAGTATCAGTACTCGTCATTTTCAGAACTGAAGTATTTTTTCTAACACAGTTCATGCAGCAGTTATTTCCCATATCTTTACATTCATTTTATTCAAACAGAGACTGCAAGTCTACGTGCATTTGCAAGCTCAACTTGGCATCCTGAACAGCAGGATTCCCTGGGCTGCTCTTATACCCAACTGTACAGCGGGCAGCATTTTCAGTCAGCCCATAATTACCTCACTAATTCAAAAATAAGTCTTAGTGAAAACAGAGGTATACATGAAGTTATTCAGACCTCTTTATGCATGCATGTTGGAACTATCTTATCATAACTGAACACACAACTATTAGCATTTTCACTGACAAATTGGTAGCTACTAAAATTCTTATTCCATACATTAAGATGGCAACTATGGACTTGAGTCCACTTTCACAGTCAAATTTTAAAGAACAGACAGCTTCATGCCCTTGGTTTAAGATAAAAACGTTTGCTTTCATTTGCTAAAGTCTCACTAATAGCTGTTCTAGCCCATGTGATTCAGACTCCTACATCCACAATGGCTTCTGTAAACAACTAGCCTGAAAGTTTTAATGGTTACAGCTTTTGAAGGATTCATAAACATGCAGTAAGATTAAAAGACTGTACTGTTAGTCATGGGTGATTTAACACCCATTTGAAGGAAGGACATCTTAATCTTAAATTGTTAAATATAATTACTTTTTCAAATGAGAGTTATTACATTTTAATGTTTGAATAACACATAAAATTTTCAACCCCCTGTTTCCTTCATCAAAAAGAGCAACATCACCACAAATTAATACCAGTAAAATCATCTAATATAATTAGCATTCCTGAGAACATACCTCTGCTGTTCCAAATACTTCATCCTTAATATGACCACCTCCAAATTCTTTCTTAAGTGTTGCCCGGGTTGCTGCATACAACATCTTTTGACGAACCTGATATATCACAAAACAGGGGTTTGTTTAATTCTTTCTTCTATTTAGGGTACACAGCTCAGGTGTACAACAACAGCATTTTGGGGTATCAAGTCCATAAACAGCCCTTCTTGAACAAATATTTTAAGACTTGAAAGTGCAGTCTGAAACTGCATTTCTTAATAACAGAACAGAATGAGTTCTGGAGCATGATGCTAATATATGTGTTAAATTCTCAAGTGCACAATAAGACATTTTACTGTGTATTATTATTAAACTAATTTCTAAGCCAAACTGCAGCTTTAATTAGAGCATGAGCTTTAAAAATATAATAATAATTAAAAAAAACCCACAAAACAGAACAGAACAGAATCCTTACTACTTCTGTTTAGGAAAAAATAAACACAACAGATTAGATCATTTGTCACCAGTCTGTCTATTGTAATGTGATACATCACAGAAAGAACAGACTGCAAATAACCCTTATTATTTTTGATTTGGTAGTTCAACTACAGAATGGGAAAATGAAATTTTCTAGAGCAAAAGACCTAATGATGCTTGCTTCCTATCAATTTGCATCCAACATACATATTCCTCTCCCCGCAGTCCCATTTTCCCCAGCTTATTTCACAACCATGCCATCCTCACCAGAATACCCCAATCTTTTCCACTCAATTTCTTCTATGCACTCCAGCTCTTGGTCTCCTACTGTTTCCTAAGTGCTATCCAAAGTAGCGCAGGAATCTGGGAATAGATTTACTTTGTCCTCCCCTATCTCACATTTACTGAACCTGGAGCTAATACCCTACTTTCTCCTAGAAATTGATAAGGCTGACTTCCCTTTCCTCCCACGCTCTGTAAGAAAGAGGACATTCTCAGGTGGGTCACAGACTCACAGATGCCAACTGGTCTGCCAGCAAACCAAACAGAATAAGCAGCTTTAGCTCAAACTGTAATCTTTCTCTCTACGATGACACCAATGGGGATTTCTGTTCCATGTTCTTCTATTATTTCCATGAATACTGACAGAAGGAAAAGCACGATAATGTGTGCTTTTCCTCTGACCAAGCTAGAAATAAGTTGGACCACCTACACTCCATCTAGACTCACAATCAGCTTCAAGGAAGATATCTCTACAGTTTCCTTGGCAGAAAGTGTGATGAAGGCTGGGGAATGCTTCATTCCCCAAATCCTTCTCATCTAGGATTTGGATCAAACAATAGTGTTGAATAAACGTTACAAATATATGTCCTTTGCATCTCCCCTCTAAAGACAGGCTGAGGGAGCTGGGCTTGTTCAGCCTCGAGAAGAGAAGGCTGCGAGGTGACCTCATTGCAGCCTTTCAGTACCTAAAGGGAGCTTACAGACAGGAAGGGAGTTAACTCTTTTAAAAGGGTAGATAATGGCAGGACAAGGGGAAATGGTTTTAAGTTGAAGGAGGGAAGATTTAGGTTGGATGTCAGGGGGAAGTTCTTTGCTATGAGAGTGGTGAGGTGCTGGAACAGGCTGCCCAGAGAGGCTGTGGATGCCCCGTCCCTGGAGGTGTTCAAGGCCAGGTTGGATGGGCAGCCTGATTTAGTATAAGATATGCAAGTTTTGGTGACCTTGCTTATGGCAAGGGGTTGGAACTTGGTGATCCTTGAACTCCCTTCCAACACAAGCCATTCTATGATTCTGTGACTACTACTTACAGGAGAGTGATCAGGTGACCAAGCAATAAAGATCCATTCATATCCTTGAGCATTCTGAGAGTCTAATCTGTATAAAATGTAACACGGTTGCTTGTCTTCAAGAAGAGGAAGAACGAAAGGATCATAATCCTTTTCCCATGATCCAAGTGGCCGCCTAGAGGATCCCAGAACAAGTTGCTCTAAAACCAATAACCAAAACCATAGGTTAGCAAATATATAGTTGATAGTGTTTTTCAAAATTAGTTATTATTATTATATATGATAATTAATCAAACACTTCATATTCTGTAACCATGCCCACAAGAATGGAAGTCAGGAGCACTCAGTGTGACAGTAAGCAAGTTCCTGCAAAAGCTGTGTATGCATAAAGCCTAACTTCCTTTAACCAAAATACAATTAGTTGAGAAGCAGTGCACTGGCTGTCATCAAGTTCTTTGATCTGAAGAGGTAAGACTGATATCAGTGTTTACCATAATGTGTACAGAGAAGAAATAAAAACTGCCCTTTGCTAGTTCATTTACTTTTAAAATGAAATACTTAATAGAAATAAGATGAGAGTAGGTTTTTAAAAATTAAGATTAGAATTACTGATTTCTGACACACTCCAATGTTTGTACTTATGGTAAGGACAGTAACTCAGCTGCACAGTGAAAAGAGTTTGGAATGAACATGCTTGCAGTAATCACTTTAATTTGACTATGTATGTAGATAAACTAATGCAGCTTCATAACTGCAGTCTCTTTAAATTACTGAAGTTGTTTATTATGTATAATTGGCTTAAATCCATAAAGAATACTTCAGATGAGATTTAATTATATGAACAACTGTAGCAACAAGATTTCTCACTTACATATAAATCACATCTCAGCTTCCAAAGAAAAATATTACTCAGTATCTTTCAAAACATTTACCAACTTTCAAATATTAGACCCCACAGCCAAAGGAGAAACACCTTGTTTATACGGTTCCCACAGCAGTTTAAGGGCCCATAGCAGCTGGCACGCATAGTATCTTTTGAGAGTCTTGGACCTGATCTTTAATACTTCAGACAGAACTACAACAGTCTCTAACTGCAGACTGTTTCAGACAAGGCTCTCTCCCACAGCAATCTTCCAAGGCACAGAGCATGAACAGCTCAGAGAGAGAGAGTGTGTGTGCATTTGGCACTTCTCTGCATTAGGTGCAAAGTAGCTGAAGCTGTACACATAGATAACCAGGACACCCAGAACGTACTTGGCAATTCTTAGCTCTAGGTGGCTTTATAATCACTTGAATTTAATAAAGAAACAAACACAAAAAAATAAACACGGCATCTATATTGCCCAGCAGCAAACCCGTTCCCTTATTCACTCAAATTAGTAGAACTCCATTTGAGTGTTGTCTACTCATTAAGGGCATTGCTGAAAGCTCCTGCAGACATATGAGGCAACCATTTTGCTTCCAGCATTCTGGAAGCATTAGAAGCCTCTTTTTGAACTATAGAAAACAGAATTAAGCTGGTCTCTACTTCCACAAGCAGACAAATTGTGTATACGTATACACACACACAAGCACACAGTAAAAAGTTTAAGATAAAAATGGAAGACACTCCCTACTTATGACCTTCATTTTGTACTAAGAAGTATCATGTACACACAAGCACATTGTTTTAACTTTCCTAATAAAAAATATAGGCCAAGACTTAGTAACCCATGCTGCTGAGACTTGCAGTGATCTGACTATAATATTACTGTTGCTTCCTTGAGAAAAGCAGGGAAAAACTGAAGCAAACACAAAGAATATAACAGCAAGTTACTTACCTAACAATAAATGTACGTATGTATGTGTATCCATGTACACACACGCCTTTCTCTAGCTAAAAGGTTTTTCAGTGTATTGTAATGAGTGAACTTTGGGAAGGAGAAAAAAAAAGAGGCAACAAGGTGGGCATTTAATGTACTTCTGAAAGAAGCAATGGGTCTTGGGAGAATATGAAATGACATTTGGAAGAAAAATTCTAACTTAGCATCACCAAGACTCAAATTCTACCTTCAGGATATGAAAGACCTTGGTAAGATTAAGCTTTGAAGCATTCTTGTTTTTTTAAATAATTCTACATGAAAATCACTAAAATAGTTAGGGAAATATCCAAAAGAACCCAGGAAAAATAGTAAAACTTGACTGACCATTGTCAATGACTATTTTCAAAATCCTGTATTTTCCATTTCTGGCTCCAACGAAGATGTCTTTAACACTTTCACTTGCTGAAAAAGAGAAAATAAAAGTAAGCAAATTAACACATTCTTCTTTCCAACAACAAAGAGTACTCAGGAAGGTAAAAACGACACTGGAAAAGCATACACCTTGCCCACCACTATGATGCTGGACTGAAAAAGGAACACAGGAGTGGTCAAATGCTGTTCCAGCCACAGGCAAGCCACAGAAAGATCACAGACAACATTACAAACATCTGCAAAAGAGCCCTGCTCACTTGCAATACCGTATCATTTTCAACATTGTGAAAATTCAAGGTGACATCACATCATCACTCTCAGGTTTCCCAGTTCACACAGTAACACAACACAAACACAATGCATCTCAAATTACAGGAGCTTCATGAAGTCTGAAAGTTTGCAGTAAGCCTGCAGACACAAACTTGATGCCTGCCAGGAAAATGTTAGAGCCTGTCTGCAAAAATCACCTGCCTTTCCTAAGGATGCCTCTCTGAAGGGTACCAAGGAAGGCTAACACTCTTGATTCATCTTCTCTATCAAGTCATGACCTTGCAAGCATTTTGATGACACTTTCCAATCCCTGACCCATCACAATAGGGCAGATTAAATGAATTCACAAATTTCTGTAATTCACATTGATATTACAATACAAGTATGATCGACCCCTTCTGTAAGCACGAGGAAGAACCGTGCTCGAGTCCTGAAGACGTTATTCTAATCTGAACTGCTTTGCTAAATGATCTGTTTGCAGATCAGTTTAATTATACCCTGGACAGGGGGCTGTCCTGCACTTACTAAAGAACACTTGTTGCAATCTGGTCCTTTAAGTAATCCCACAGCACAGAGGACAGCACCCGCAAAACAAACAGCAAACCAGGAAACAAAGAAAAAGGATTATTTACAGTCACAATGAGGCTGAAGGAACAGACGGCATCTGGCTGTATTTCTACCCATACTCAAAATACGTACAACTCAGGTCCATGAAAGCAAAGGGCAGGTCCACTCTGGAATTCCACAATGGGCTGGGGGATGGAGACGAAGCATGGGCATTTACACAAACAGAACTGTGCTGATTTCCAGTCCAAGCCCACCTTCATCTCAGTTAGCACCTTCCCACTCAGCAGTGCAGACCCTCTGCAATCAGCTTTTCCAACCATCTCTGCCTTTCCTCGCACTTCCATTCAGCACACAAACATTACACCACTTTCCTGACTTCCCAATTCCCCTGGAAATGGTTGTCCTCTTCAGGTCTACAATCCCTTGCTCTTTGTACTCTTGTATCAACCCTGCACACCAAAACAACACTGAGACACAGCAGTCCTTTGCACTGACAACAGAACCACAACAGCTCCTGAAGTCATTTTCTGAGACAAGATGTTGTTAGTGATTGAGAGACAGACTCACTATCTGTGAGATACACTTTTTTTCTCCATACAGAGATCAGAAAATTCACAACAGAGCAATATAATGCTCTATTTAAACCTTCTGCAGAGCAAAGACCTCAATTACAGTTTGGTCTTGGAATCTCACTGGCCAACTTGCAGTTTAATTTCTTTTCTAAAAAACATTCATGATGATAAACATGTGATGATAAACATGACAATTCTCTCCATATACATCACTGCTTTTGCTACAGAAGTTATATCTCAGTAGTGGAAATGCTTCATTGTACATGTGGGAAGAAACACATGGGATATGTCTTAGTTCTACATACCCTGTTCTATCCAGCAGTGCAAGTTATCTGTTGTTTCACTGCTGTACTCAGGTGCTTTTCAAAGGATGCAACATACAGAGCTAAGATAGACAAGCTGACATGTATGAGGTCTGCTCTTTAAATAATGCCTCTTATTTTATTACGTCAGCCCATGACCCCATCCAGAGGTAGATGGTGGTGGTATGGCAGTAGATGGTGGATTGTCCCACCAATATTCCATTCCATGCTGTTGCTGTGTGACAGATGGCAGCAGAAGGGCAGCCTGACACGATGATGTCTGACATAGAAGTGAGTATGAAGTAAAAGCATGCAATTGAATTCCTCCATGCAGAAAAAATTGCACCCACTGACATTCATCAATGCTTGCTGAACATTTATGGAGACCAATCAGTGGATGTGAGCACACTGAGGCAGCGAGTGGTGCATTTCAGCAGTGACAACAGCTACAGGGGTCACCTCTGCTGGTGCAGATTTTTATGAGCATGGCACGCAGGCTCTTGTTCATCAGTGGCCAAAATGCAGAGCTAATGGTGGGGACTATGTTGAAAAGTAGCTTTGTAGCTGAGAGTTTTGCTTTATCAAATAGCGTTACAGTGCTCTTTTATCTGTTCCAGTTTCCAAAGAAATAAATAGGCACTACTTTAGAGCAACCAACATGCTACCTTCCTCAATGAGCAAATTTGCATTAAGTAAACTCTTTGGTATTTGAACAGTCCCTTTATAAAAACTGGTTACAGTCTTCAAATGACTGTGTAAAACAGCCTGTAAACGTACACACATACCAACAACTTACTCTGTTGCACTTTCAAAGTGATTTATCTGTAATATGGTACATTAAAATGCAATGAGACTTATTTCAAAAATACACTTTTGAAATAATTTGGAAGAGTTGAACATAGTCTCGTGAATCTCCCCACAGCCCAATGCACCCTGCGACTATGTATATTTGCTGCTTTGTTTGAAAGCCCCGTCCTTTTAACATTCGCCTGGTACACATCACTGTCCCCATTACTTCATTTCTGCTTCCAGAAAAGAGCGCTCCATGCTGCCAAATCTTGTGATTGTTTATGAGTGACAGTAGCCTGTTTGTTGCTAATGCCAGCAACGGCACAACAAACGCTATCCCTCTTCCAATTGCAGAAGCTTTACTACAAATGAGACCCTGGATAATTGGGCTGCATCCCAGCCTGCCAAGGCAGGATCAGGGCAGGAAAGCAGCTGAGCTCACTGCGGCTCTCTTCAGAGGACAAAAGGCTCTCAAAGAAGAGGCTTAGCCATTCTTGGTCATGGTAAGCAACAGGGTGTTCTTGCCTTCCCTCTTATTGGGGCTGGAGGGAGGAGCATAAGAGAATTAAGAGCCACTGGAACAGTATTCCTCAACGTGGAAAAACACTGCTTGAGGTGCACCCCAGCCCAGGAAGGGACAATCAACTTAAAACAAGTGGCCACACAAACTTAATGGCAAGCTGGCACTGGCGGGGGAAGGAAGAGAAGAGAGGTGACAGGCTGCGGAACAAATGTATCCAGCAGCCAAAAAGGGGTTTGAAGAGCAGTTAAGAGCAACCCAGGCCAGGACAAAAGTCACCTGCAACCATAAATGCAGACGAGCAGACAAAGTACACCACATTAGTCACTGAGCGAGGCTGCAGAAAGCAAATAATAAAACCGCAAACCCCATAATCCTGCTGCTGCATTATCCCTGCTTAGCAGTGCTGTGATGCTGCGAGGCCGATAATCCTGAGAAATAGCATGTCGCCGTCTTCCAATTGCTCTTCACATTCTCCAAGGTCTGGACACGCTGAGGAAAAAAGGGCTCTCCTGTACTTTTTCCTCGTCACAGGGGCTCGCCGGGATTCCTCCTTCCCAGCTCCGGCTCTTTCAAGGTCCTCCTCCAGCGCTGCGGTTCCTCAGTGAGCGGGGGCAGCTGGGCGCTGCCGCAGCGCTGCGGCGATACCTCGCGGGGCCGGAGGTCCCCGTCCGGCCGCCGGAGGACACCTGTGTGCACGGCACGCCTCAGGCGCCGCGCCGGGCGTTCTGCGGGAGATCCCTTCCAGCCGCACCCTACCCGATCCCCGCTGCCCCGAGGCTGCCGGGCGCGGCCAGACGCAGAACCGTCACCCGCGGGGCTCCGACTCGCCGTGCGGCAGCTCCCGCTTCGCTCCGTTACGGGTGTAACCTCGGGAGAAAGGGTAGCTCGGAGCGAACAAAGAAGCGGCGGGGAGAACGACGCTGCGGAACGGGGACGCGGGGACGGCCCGGAGGGAAGGAAAGAGGGCAGTACCTTGGATGCCGGTCTGGTGGGACATGTCGCACCGCTGCGCCGGCGCCGCCAGCCACGCTGTGCCCGGGGCGGTGCGCCTCGAACTGGCCCGGCCCGGCCCGGCCGCGCACACGTGACACGCTGCCGCCACTCAGCGGCCGACGGGAGGGAGCGCGGCGCCTTCCGGGCTCCGCCGGTCCGGGCCGGGCCGCCCCAGAGCCCCACGGCGGGCGGGGTGCTGCTGCCCCCTAGAGCAGAGCCCGCCGAGCTGCTCGGGCCGGCCGGATCCTCTTGCCGCCTCCCCCGAGAGAGTGGTGCTGCGTTCATCCGCCCTATAGCGGTGCCCCGCGCGGCCGTCTGTAGGCTGGAATACAGAAAAATGGCCGAAGGGAGTTTGGATGATCTCTAGGCACCTGTCACAGAGACGGCTGTCTTGCCTGAGGCGAGGAGGGACGCTTACACGTTCTGTATTGAACATGTATTCTATGTTAACCTGTCAGCAGTAAAGTGCCTGGAAGAAAAATTAGGGAGCACAGCCCAGAACCACAGCTTTCGCCTCAAACCCCTGCTCCTACAAGGGAGGCTTTATCCACTAATTTTTCATGATTTCACTGAATCACAGAACCACAGGAACCTGAATTGGAAGGGACCCGCAGGCATTGAGCCCCAACTCCTGGCTCCACGCAGCTATCCCCAAAACCCAGACTTATGTCTGAGAACATTGCCCAGATTCTTCTTGAAACTCCAGCAGCTTGGGGCTGTGCCCACTGCCATGGGCTGCCTGCTCAGAAGATGCATAGTAACTCTTCTCTAAAAATGCTCTTGTGTAGTGTGCTATAGTCTGCAATTTTAATATGTACTGTGTTTTTTATTACACTCTCAGCCTCTCAGTGAAATGGGCAGGCGTTTGTAAATGTAGCAGGACTGTGGGCATGTGGGCAACAAAATGTCCTGATGCTGATGGTTCTTTCAGGTTCCAGAGAGTTAGCAGTGTTTTTTTGGGGTCACCATTAAGCCCAGTGGCCTATCCCTTGACACAGGCAAGAAAGAAAGAATAAGGCAAGCATGAAGGAATGAATACTTGCTGCTTCGCCTTCCCATTCTCAAAGATTCACAGCTCAGGAATTCCTGAAGTCAGCTGCTTTCATTGTGTTGACAGATGTGAGTGCCTGCACTTTGTCATACCCTAGGTATTAAGACATCATGCAAGGTACTCCCTATTTGGGAAATGTGAAACAGTGCTGTAAGTGCAGCATATGAGCAGCACTGTGTAATGCTAGTCCAGCAAAGAAATCACTATGGAGATGTGTTACCAGCTAGTGAGCTGGGGCTAACTGAGCACTGCAGCAGACTAACAGAGCTTGACAGACTAACAGAGACATAAAAAAGACTTCATGTGAAACCAAGAAACAAGAGATGGAATGTACCTCGTAGAGCACAGAGAAGTCACCTCTTATTCCTCTATGATACATCCTCAAGAGCACAGAAGCTCTAGATAGATAAAGCAACTCTTCATGAAGACCTTTTCCAATCAGAAAGTAGTATTGGAGTTCAAGAGTGACAATCAAAGATGTGGTATTGTCCCAACTACTTTAGATCATTCCAAACCGAGTCTGCCAGTGGTCCTATGTTCTTGGTTCCTTCCCGTCTATTGTTATGTTTGAAAAGAACAGATTTACCTGAAAATTCACCAAGAAAAGGGAGATTTCAGTCAGAGCAATTCCTGGAGTCACCCCAGGAGCACTACGGTTGGCACAATGTGGCAGTGAGGCTGCAGAGCCAAGGCTGTGGGACTGTGCTTTCAGTGGCAACCCATACTTGGACTGGAAATGCTGGAATGGGATGAGACTGTGGTGTCTGTCACCGTGTCAGGATCACCTTGACTGTCTGTGGTGGCATCGCAGCAACTCCCACCAAGCTGTCAGAGGGCTCAAAAGTAGAGAAGAGGGATCTTGCCATCTGCTTCATATGAAACAAGCCATATTCACTTTGGCATTTCATAGGAGCTTTTTGAGAAGGCAAATTGCAAATCTTAAGTATTTTTTTTTAAATCTCAATATTGCAGAATTTGATGTTTGACCAAAAAATAAACAAATAACCCCCCATGCTCTTCAAAAATAAACACACTTTCAAGAGAATAATTATAGCATTAGAGAATTATTCCATCATTAAGATGAGCTTTCATCTATATTGAATAAGAATGAATACAAACTTCAGAGCTATGTGAAAAAATCATTTATTTAATTCTGCTTGCTTCCGGTAATCTCCATTCCCATGTACACATGGGCGGCTAGCAGAGAAATAGTACCCCTTCTACAGCCAGATTTGCTTATAACTTCAAATATATAGTTGTGAAAAGCGTTCATAGCAAATAGACTGTGAGCATAAGACTTCTGAGCACGCTGTTGTTATCTGCTTGTCTCAATATATATAGCTCTAATCAACCAGCACCTTATGTTCAAGTAAGAAGGTATTTCTCTATAGAGGCTACAGTTTATGTATAGTCTACTATTAAGAAATCCTGTTACAGAAACTCCACACTTCTTTGACATTATAACAAGTGATTCTTTATGACAGTAAAGGAAAGCTCTCATTTTCTGTGTTTTGGTAAGTTTTTATAGCACTGTGAATGCATCTCTTCATTTCTTTATGCTCTTATACTTGTTTTTATTTCTGATAAATGAACAAATAAATTATCTAACTCTTGTGTCATAACATTCATAATGCTACGGGCTTTTCTGCTCAATCAGTTGATGCAGTAGGTCTTGTCTATAGGTGACCTGGAACATGGTAGATAGACAGCTGCTTAAGTTGAATTACAATATTGTTGATAAAAAAGGATGAGCTACTGGGAGGTTCCTACTCACTGTCAAAGATGCTATCCTAAAAGTCATAGACAATTGATTCTTTTCATGTTTTGATATGCTTTGACAACAAAAACCAAATGCTTAGTGAAATAAACTAAACAAAGCACAGTTGGTAGGAATTCCCATGTTGCTTACATCATTCTGCTCTCTGAAGTATACAATTATTATTAAAGAGTTAATTCTGAATATGGCTTGCTGATATCTTTGTCCTTTTCTGTCTAGCCCATATTGTTACCTGGTAAATGTGACAACTACATTCTCTGTGTACATGCAGAATGTAATGGGCAGTATGATCACCAAAGTTTCTCATGGTCTCTGGAATTTTGAGGTTATGAAATTCTTCATGTGGTTCATTTTTCAGTATGTTTACCCTAATAGTAGTGACTAACTAATACCACTGCAAGATCATTGTGCAGAACTATTTGTGATCCAGTCACACTCCTGGCCATGCTGCGTTCTGCCTTTATGGTTATCTGAACGCATTCCAGAAGTGCATTAAATGATCTCGCTGATATCTTGATGGCTCTTGTTTTTTTCCTTTCCTGTACAATAGGAAAAATAAATATTTTAATTCTTTAAGACCTATGTTTGCTTTATTAATTATTGATGACAAGGGCAAATAAATTTGTCTTGTTTTGCATAGAGTGCACAAGACATTTTTAACAATCAGATGATGCTCAAAGTGGTTTGTAGGTCAAACAAAACAAGAACAATTTCAAAGACCTGGACAGCTCCATCAGGCCTTTGGAATAGTTTTATAAACTAAATTACAAACACAATCTCCACATTTATCTATCAGGGGATGGTTCGTGCTTGGGTGCTTTCTTTCCATACCATTATAATATCTTAAATCAGACTGGATTCTGGGGGAAAACTGTGCAGAAAACAGGCAGGATGTGATCTGCTCCAGGGGAGTAAATGGCTGGAGTTGTACTAATAGTACAGTATAATAGTTCTGTAGTAAGGTATGATGATAGTAAAGCAATAAGTGAAGCTACTTTGTCTTCATTTAACAGGACAGAAGTCTTCTTGCCACTAAAAAGAAGCTCTGCTTCTCAAATAATGTAGATACATAACATCTTTTATGGAAATAAACATCTTTTTTTTATGGAAAAGAACAAAATAAACCAAAATAATAACAAAACCCACCCGCAACTACAAGGCTAACATCAGTCTATGTTCAGGTAAAACCTTCCTGTGTCTCAAACTAGAAAAATTTTTCCAATATCCATTTCCAGAGAGGGCTTTAAACTAGATAGGAAGGGGGAGGGGGATAAAGCCAGGCCTGCTAGAGAGCAGCCTGGGGAAGTGGTAGTGGGATTAGGTGAGAGGCGAGGGGCTCAGCTGAGATGCGTCTACACTAATGCACGCAGCATGGGCAACAAACAAGAAGAGTTGGAAGCCATTGTGCAGCAGGCAAACTATGACCTAGTTGCCATAACGGAAACGTGGTGGGATTGCTCCCACGATTGGAGTGCAGCAATGGATGGCTATAAACTCTTCAGGAAAGATAGGCAAGGAAGGCGGGGTGGAGGTGTAGCTCTCTATGTTAGGGAATGCTTTTACGCTACTGAGATTATGACTGGGGACGATAACGTTGAATCCCTATGGGTAAAGATCAGAGGAAGGGCTGACAAGACAGGCACCCTGGTGGGCGTCTGTTATAGACCCCCAAATCAAGATGAAGAAACAGACGAGGTATTCTATAAGCAGCTGGCACAAGCTGCACAGTCGCCTGCCCTTGTCCTCATGGGGGACTTTAACTTCCCTGACATATGCTGGGAGTACAGCACAGCACAGAGGAAGCAGTCTAGGAGGTTTCTGGAATGCGTAGAGGACAACTTCCTGATACAGCTGGTCAGAGAGCCCACGAGAGGAACTGCCCCACTAGACCTGCTGTTCACAAACAGGGAAGGTTTGGTGGGAGATGTGGAGGTTGGAGGCTGTCTTGGACAGAGTGATCATGAAATGATAGACTTCGTGATTCACAGTGGAGCCTGGAGGGGGAATAGTAATACTGCTACCTTGGACTTCAGGAGGGCAGACTTTGAATTGTTCAGGGGACTAATAGGGGGAGTCCCCTGGCATTCAGTCTTAGCGAGCAAAGGGGTCCAAGAGAGCTGGTTGCTCTTCAAGAAGGAAGTCTTAAGGGCGCAGGAGCAGGCAGTCCCCCTGAGCTGCAAAATGAGCCGGCGGGGAAGAAGACCGGCGTGGATGAATAGGGAGCTATTCCTGAGGCTCCGGGAGAAAAAGAGAATCTACCGCCTGTGGAAAGAGGGACAGGCCACTCAAAATGAATACAGGAAAGTTGTTAGGATGTGTAGAGGTGAAATCAGAAAGGCAAAAGCCCAGCTTGAATTTAACCTAGCTGCTGGTGTGAAAAGGAATAAGAAACTCTTTTATAAATACATTAACAGTAAGAGGAGGACAAAGGAGAATATCCACTCTTTGCTGGATGAGGCTGGGAATGTGACCACTGAGGATAAGGAAAAGGCGGAGGTTCTGAATGCCTTCTTTACGTCTGTCTTTAAAAGTCAGACCAGTTATCCTCAGGATACCCCTCTCTCTGACCTGGTAATCTCGGCCGGGGAGCACACTAACCCCCCTGTGATTCTGAAAGAAACAGTCAGAGACCTACTGCTCCAGCTGGACTGTCACAAGTCGATGGGGCCAGATGAGATCCACCCGAGAGTGCTGAGGGAACTGGCGGAGGTGATAGCCGAGCCGCTTTCCATCATCTGTCAGCGCTCCTTGTTGACTGGTGAGGTCCCAGAAGACTGGAGGCTTGCCAATGTGACTCCCATTTATAAGAAAGGTCGTAAGGAGGATCCGGGGAACTACAGGCCTGTCAGCCTGACCTCGGTGCCAGGGAAGGTTATGGAGCAGATCGTCTTGAGGGAGATCATGCGGCATGTGCAGGGTGACCGGGGGATCAGGCCTAGCCAGCATGGGTTCATGAAGGGCAGGTCCTGTTTGACCAACCTGATCTCCTTCTATGATCTAGTGACCCATCTGGTGGCTGAAGGAAAGGCTGTTGATGTGGTCTACCTAGACTTCAGCAAAGCCTTTGACACTGTCTCCCACAGCATTCTCCTGCAGAAGCTGGCAGCCCGAGGCTTGGATGGGTACACTCTTGGCTGGGTAAGGAGCTGGCTGGAGGGCCGGGCACAGAGAGTGGTGGTGAATGGAGTTAAATCCAGCTGGCGACCAGTCGTGAGTGGTGTTCCGCAGGGGTCGGTGCTGGGGCCTGTCCTCTTCAATATCTTTATTGATGACCTCGATGAGGGCATCGAGTGCACCCTCAGTAAATTCGCAGATGACACCAAATTGGCTGGAAGTGTGGATCTGCCTGGGGGTAGCGAGGCCCTACAGAGGGATCTGGACAGGCTGGAGAGCTGGGCTGGAGCCAATGGGATGAGTTTCAACAAGGCCAAATGCCGGGTCCTGCACTTCGGCCACAACAACCCCAGGCGACGCTACAGGCTTGGGGCGGTGTGGCTGGAGGACTGCGTAGAGGAAATGGACCTGGGGGTATTGATTGATGCTCGGCTGAACATGAGCCGACAGTGTGCCCAGGTGGCCAAGAAGGCCAATGGCATCCTGGCTTGCATCAGAAACAGTGTTGCAAGCAGGAGCAGAGAGGTGATTGTTCCCCTATATTCAGCACTCGTGAGGCCGCACCTCGAGTACTGTGTCCAGTTTTGGACCCCTCACTGCAAGAAAGATATTGAGGCCCTGGAACGTGTTCAAAGAAGGGCAACAAAGCTGGTGAGGGGTCTGGAACACAGGCCATATGAGGAGAGGCTGAAGGAGCTGGGAATGTTCAGCCTGGAGAAGAGGAGGCTCAGGGGAGACCTTATTGCTCTCTATAACTTCCTGAAGGGAGGTTGTAGTGAGCTGGGGGTCGGCCTCTTCTCTCGTGTCATTAGTGATAGGACCAGGGGGAATGGTTTCAAGCTACGGCAGGGGAGATTCAGGCTGGACATGAGGAAGTATTACTTTTCAGAAAGGGTGGTCAGGCACTGGAATGGACTGCCCAGGGAGGTGGTGGAATCACCGACCCTGGGGGTGTTCAAGGAAAGGCTGGATGTTGTGTTGAGGGACATGGTTTAGTAGGAGCTATTGGGAATAGGTGAACGGTTGGACTGGGTGATCTTTTAGGTCTTTTCCAACCTTAGTGATTCTATGATTCTATGATTCTATTACTGAATAGGCTGGGTACATTTGATGTCTTTCAGCAGCCTCTCCTTTCATGTTTTCTTTCATAGGTCTAACTCCCACCCCATTGTATTTGGTAACTATTTTTCAATGAGAAAGAAAATGTACCTGGAACTGATTCAGTCCCATTGGGATGCTCATCCTGATAGCCCACTACCTGGTGCCTGTAGAAGGATCCCCTTCAGAAAGTGTGTGAGTGCTGGCAGAGCCACCCAACACAGTGCTGTCTAGATTTAGAATAGGCTTTATCTGCCAAGACTGGTAATTACCTCCTGTTAGGGGGTGGCTTGTCTGGGCAGTAGTCATTTTTCAGCATAGAGCAGTATTCAAAATTTGCATGATCTAATGAGCAGCTATGTAGTCTGGAGTAACTGGAAAGTAGGTACTCTGTGAGATTTTCTCACTCAAATATTCCTGTCTTTAAGAACATTCAAAAATAGTAACAGTGATTAGGTAAAAATGCATGGCACAAAAATAAGAAAATACTTTTATTTTTCTTACTGTTACATGGAGGACATCTTGATTCTACTGAAATCAATAAGAAATCTATCAACGAATTCAGTACAGACAAGACCTTACTAGTAGAGAACATCTATGATGACACCCTGGCGCAGTGCTAGTGTGGATCTCATCATTTTCCCAGTGAACTCAAAAGAGAGATTCTGGGCAACATTCTTTCTGTATTTATTTCTACTTCCTCCTACTACCTGCGTGAGATGAGCACACTGAGACACTGTGAAATACTGACACACCAGCATTATGCTGATTATGTGCAAGTACTTATCTTGTTTTCCATTGCTATAGAGATGCTGTTTCCTCTCATGATGAGGTACACCTAGTACAAACTAATATCTAATGAAGCAAAAGCAACTCTGGCCAAGGCATGTTTATCTTGTAGCCAGGGGGGTATAAATATTTGAAAATTTCAGTCTTTTGCTGTATATTTTCTCTGCCACTTTACCAATTATTCCTGAGATGTCGTGTTCCTGCCTGATTCTTCATGGCTTATATACCTGTGGACATATTAGATCTAACCTCACATTCCCTTTTGCTGGCTCCTAGTGTGCTTCTCTTTGCTGCTTTATAGTTTATGCAATTTTCTTTAGGAATTAAGAAAAGGTTCAAATTGCTGTTAGATGAATCTAGTTTTTGATGTCGGCATCGTGATGACAGCTATGATTCTCTGAGGTATTTCAAAACTGAGGTGAAAGAACGGGAGCACCTGGGACAAAGGATGCTTCCAAAACATGAGATCCCACCTGTGGGAGAGAAAAGGCAGGTCTTTCTCCCAGCTCACTCACAAGTGACACCCTGTTTCCATCTCTGAATTATTATGGAAAAAAAAAATAGCGTGAAAATGTCCATCAAGTGGAGGTTTTATCCCAAAAGGACTCCATGAAGCCAGTTAGAGATCTTATTGCCACTTGTTTGTAGAAAGTATTCCGAGAAATGTGAGAAAAAATGTGCACCATAGGTCCTTATTCTGTACTGTTTAAGTAGGCAGAAACACAGAGGAAGGACGGGAGAAAGATGTGCTGTGTAGGTCCTGGAGAGTAGCATAGTTCACTTCTAGCACTGAAGCCTGCTCTGTTAGTGCTGAAGCAGAAAAAACCCTTCTGTATACCTTCAAACCGGGTGCAGGCTATGTTCAGCATAAATGGAAAGACTCCAGTAGTTTAGCTCCAAAGGATTCTAGAGTGCCCTCATTGCTGGTCTCATAGATGAAAGGAAGTTCACTAAACAAACAAATGACATTTTGACTGCACTGTCCATTCTTACTTGTTCTCTTGAGCACTTACTCAAAGTGCCTGTTCATTTTCAATGGATTTCCAACTGTTAAATAAATTATTACATTTCTCATTGTAAGGGTTTTGTTTTTTTTTTTTTTTTCTTGGCATAACTATGTTTTTTTCACAGTGCATTAGCGTGAGCTCAAAATAGCAACCATTTGTGACAGGATATTCTTTGGCTATTGAAAAAGTCTATTTGGATAAGAGATGCTGCATATTCCTATATATGATGAGAACAAGTTTTAAAGAAAGGTCACAGAGCTTGGTCTTCTCATTGCTTATTCAGAGCTGAAGATCTGTCACCAAAGGAACCCCTCTGTAGGCACAGCAGGGTATATGTGATTTTCTTATCAAATATTTTCAGACAGTGATTAGCTATCTCATAATGTTGGTGTGTTTGATTATTTTCAGTGAAATTATTATGATTCACTAAGCGATGCCATTCGGACAATCACTGAAGTCATTAGGAAACAGAACTCAGTGTTCCTACAGTTTGATTCACTGCCTGGAGAAGTCTAAAGTAGGGCTACGAAGATGGTGAAGGGTTTAGAGGGCAAGATGTACGAGGAGCAGCTGAGGTCCTTGGGTTTGCTCAGCCCAGAGCAGAGGAACTGAGGGGCAGCACTGAGCTCTGCTCTGTGACAGCGACAGCGCCCGAGGGAACGGCGTGGGGCTGTGCCAGGGGAGGGCAGCTGGGGGTTAGGGAAAGATCATTGGCTGAGAGGGTAGCTGAGCCCTGGAAAAGGTTCCCAAGTCAGTGGTCATGGCCTCAAGCTGCCAGAATTCAGTTAGTTTTATGGACAATGGTCTCATGCATAGGGTTTGAATTTTGGGTGTTCCTGTGTGGAGCTGGGTGTTGGATTCAATCATACTTGTTGGGTTCCTTCCAACTCACAATGCTCTATGATCCTATGGTCCTGAGACACCTGTATCTGTCTGCTTTGTTGGTATATATTTGCCTCTGTGTCATATTGCTGCAGTGTCAAGTTTGCGAGAAGCTCTGTTGGAACTCCTAGCCCCATCAGCTTCATTGGTGTTCTCTGCTCCAGCTGTTTCTGTTCCCTCACCTCAGATCAGTACTCAAGTTCCTTGTATTGCATTAAATAACTTCCTCTGTTACCAGTTCCTGTTTTTCTGACCTTTTCCTTCTTGAACCCCGCCTTTCTGACACCTTCTACCATTACAATATGCTTGTACATTGTGGTTAAGCAGTATTCATGGAAGTCTGAACTCAGATTGAGCTTCTTCCTAATTTTGGTTTTCTCTAACTCTGTATGTACAACTATTAACGTAGCTGAACACTGATGATTCTTTTCTTTGCCTAACACAGAAGTCACACCTAGGTGGAACCATCCGTATGGTGAGCGGATGCAAAAGGTATTTAATTAGTGATGTAAGTTCACCTCTCTACCTATTCTTTAGTGATTTTATCGAGGATAGGTGTGTATTGCCTATCTATTCGAAATCAATATGATTATTTGAAGTAGAATTCTGCTTACTAAAAGAAAATTTGGTCTGGATGAACAGAAGTAAGTACTTCAGCTAATGGTTAAGTTTTGTTTGTTATTTGACTAGTACAGCTTCTGCTTTATGCTTGTAAGTCTTTTATCACGTGACAGAAGGACTGGAGTTCTACTTTACCATATGTAAAAGCTCACACAATTCTACGTCTTCTTGTCCAAGTTCCATCAGTACTGCAAAATTAGATCTATGTATCATATAGTACTCATACTTTGTTTTTATGACAATCTATCAACAATGATAAAATCATCCCTTAACTTCCTCCTTGTAAAGCAAAAGTTTCTTGGTAAAATCAAAAACTACACATTAGTTTCTCACATCCCAAAAGTGCTCTACCATTTTTAGCCACAGCATCATTTATATTTGTTAAAATCCGTATCTATTTTTTTCTCCTTCTTGTCATATAAAAACAGCATGTGTAATTTGTTCCTATTCTCACTTACATCTGTTCTGAAATATTTTAGATTGTATCCAACAAACCGAAGAGCCTAGAGTTCTACCATCAGAGGTGTCTCTCTGCCATTAGTTTTAGTTTCCCTCATCTTTGGTGTTTTGCAATCTCTTGTTTCACTGATTAAAATATTAAATAGACTCAAAAATATGTAGCATGAATGAAAGCCTATTGGTACATCTGTGCATTGCATATAATTTTGTGTCAATCTAGCTCTTTCATTGGAACGTCATTGGGGATCCAATTGCATAAGATTTCAAGTAGATTTCTATGTAAGTACTTAAAAAAAAAGTGGCATCTCTGAAATGATATCAGAACAGTTTTTCAAAGAGTATTTTCTGCCAGCTCATTTTATTGGTGGCTGTTACTGCAAAAATAGAGGCAGTGGCTAGGCCAAAATCTGGGAAACACTCTGACTCACACAGAGCAGGCAGGGACTGCACGGCTGCACAGCTTGCCCCACTGCCTGGCATTTGGCAATTCCGGTTCTTCTCCCTTTCATTCCTTTCTGCAATTGAGTCCTAAACCTGCCTTTCCCATAATTTTGCCCATGCTTGCTGCCAGCCTGATGAGCCTGTAATTAAATAGGTCATCCTATTTACCCTTTAAATATTGTTACAGTATTAACTTCCTTTTATTTCTCTGAAATTTCCTTAGCATTTCAGAAAATGTTAGGAATCGATTGTAATAATTAATATTGCTACCTAACTCTACTTTCATTTATTTTTCTGAAAACTCCTTGACCTGCCATTTTAAAAATAACTGTTTAATGTATTCTGCTGATCTTTACTGTCCTTTCATATTATTGATTTAAAGGGAAGTATTTCAATGTAATATAATATAAAAGCCCAGCTTATGTTTACTAAATATACAACAGAAATATTGATCGAATAATTCTGCTTTTGTACATTCTTTTAGGCAATTCTATTTTTTTTTACATCCAGTAGCAACATACTAATAGTATTTGCAATGTCATTGTCTCTGAGTTAACATTTTTACTTTCAATGAAGTACACATTTTTGTCTTTTGTCCAGGTTCTTATATTTTACTCTTTAGTTATATACTAACTTTTCTCAGCTTCTGTTTCTCTCTCTTTTTTTTTTTTTCCCATGGTTTAATGTGCTACCTTCTCTTCTTTTGGACAGTAAGAAGGCATTGGGGAAACCGATAGAGCTCAGTGGCATTGCTGAGTCTGGCTGCCATAACCATAACAAGGGAATTTCAAAGGGGGAAATCTTTTCCTCCAAGGATGCAGGTGCACTGGGGCTGACTGGGATGGAGTTAATGTACTTCATAGCAGCCTCTGTGGAGCTATGGCTAAGGCAGCACTGATAACACACCACTGTTTTGGCTGCAGCTGAGCACAGCTCACTGCCCCACTCCCACCCCAGCAAGCAGGCTGAGTAGGCAAAGAGGTGGGAAGGGATGCAGCCAGAACAGCTGACCCAGACAGGCCAAAGGGATGTCCCATACCTTCTAACGTCATGCTCAGCAATAAAGCTTGGGGTGTGGGGGCAGGGGCTGCCTTCTGAGCTTGCTGTCACTGAGAGGCTGCCTGGGCATCAGGCTGTCGGTGGGACTTGGGATGTGGTGAGTGATTGTCTTCCATCATTTTTTTTTTTTCTTCACTTACTAAACTGCCTTTATCTTTACCCATGAGTTTTTTTGGTTCTGCTCTTCCTATTATCTCCCTTATCCTCTGGGGGAGGATGTGGGGAGAAGCAAGCCTGCTGCTATGTGGGTGCTGATCTTCTGGCTGGGGTCAGCCCACAACAGCAGGATAGAAGAAAAATCCATTAGGAGCACAGTCCCTGACTAATGAGGTTTTGAGGTCTGAGGAAATTAAGTGCTTTTTCCAAACAGCAAGGCAGGGAGGAGGCATGTGTTCAGCCACAGAGGTAAGGAGTGGGAGGACAGAGCTGGGGCTGCTTAACCTCGAGAAAGGGAGGCTTGAGGAGGGCACAGGTCACTTTACTGAAGTGTGTGAAAGTCTGATAGGAGGGGTAAAGTAGATGAAGCTGGAATTTTCTTAGCGCTATTCAGTAGGCATAAACAGAAACACGGAACATTTCATTCAACATATGAAAAGCACTTTTCCCCATGAGTGTGGCTGAACATTGGAACAGGTTGCCCAGTAAGGCTGTGGAGTCTCCAACCTTGACAAAAACCCAAACCCATCTGGACACAGCCCTGGGGAATGTGCTCTCACTGCCCATACTCTGATCAGGAGTCTGGACCAGTGGAGCTCCAGATGTGCCTTCCAGCCTCATCTCTGCTGTCATGCTGTGAAATTTCACAGGTGTTAAGCAGTCCTCAGTTTTGTGGATCAGGTGGCTAAGCACAGTGTCTGTATAGATATTTGGGATATCAGAGAGCTTCCTCAGATGAAACTGTAACGGAAGGTTCAGGTTGGATATTAGGAAACATTTCTTCTGAGAAATAGTGGTGAGGCATTGGAATGGGCTGCCCAGGAAAGTGGTGGTGTCACTGTCCCTGGAGGTGTTCAAGAGATGTTTAGATGTGATACTAATGCATATGGCTTAGTGGGAACAGTCGGAATAGGTCAATAGTTGGAATAATGACCTTAGTGGTCATTTCCAACCTTTATGATTCTATCATTTTTTCCATCTGTCCAATTACCCTTTAAACACACAGAAAACTAGAGGTTTTATACCAAAATTGCATTTTTTGAATATTTTTTCTTGATCAGAGTGATTACACCTATCTTTCTTGTTTGCACCTGCAGCCCTTCCACGGACGAAACAAGCACTTCTGTTTTGGCATTAATGCAAAGCAGAAAAACCTGTCTGTTAATACAGCATCACTATTTTGGAGTGTGGTCCTGGGCCAGATGGGGCTGTCAGAGGCAGCAGCCCTGGAAATGAGCTGAGCGCTTCCAGGCTGATGTGCAGAAGGCCAATCCTCATCCGAGAGCAAAAATGACTTCACAGAAATTGAAACTGCACTAAGATGCATGTACTGTTAGTTCAATACTCACAGATCTCTGCTGGAAACGGCATAAAAAGATAGGCTTTACATGAGCACTACTTTGTAGTAGGAGATCTGTAAGTTTCATTCACAAACACTAAAACTAGCATTTCAGAAGACTCATTTGCTGATTCCACCTGCTCCTTAGGCTCACCTGGCTGCTGTCACTGCTGGCCTCCCAGTGGGCATTCCTGAGTTGCTGAACAGGTTGCTGGTCCTTGGCTGCTAGGGATGGGTCCCTATTAGCCTCCTTAAACTGTGTGCGAATTCTTGCTCTTCAGGAACATATTTTATTGACAACAGTTAGATTGCTTGATTAAGGAAACTGAAGTGGTCCAGCTCTTCTTTGAATGTATCAGTGAAATATAAAAAAAAAAATAAAAAATAGTGTCCCTGAGGAAAGCACTTGCAAGAAATTTGGGGAAGGTATACGGTATAGTTACGTTTCTGGCTACTTTAATAGAAAAGAACCTGATTTTCACATGATTGAGTTATGTCTGAGCTTCAGAAAGTTGCCCACAGATTTACTGTCTGAAAAACATGCTCTGTAGTGTTTCCACGCAAGCTGAGTAGCACTTTTTTTTTTTTTTTGGGTGCGTGTGTGTAGGTGCATGGAGCGCGATCTGTTTGCCTCCTGCTCTTTGGATTCTCATCAAAATCCAGGAACAGGAGGAGGCTGAGCCTTGTGAGAGTGGCAGTGCACACAGAGCTGTTGCATGAGCCGGCAGTGCCGCACACTGTGTTTCATCACTCTCTAGTCACACATGATGGTTTTTTTCACTCTGAATATTTTACATGTCTATTGACTGTAAAGATAGCTTGGGGGCAGGGGACTGGTGTTGAATATTTTGAAAGTTGCATCTTTCTACCTTAAAAATGAGAACCTAATCGGTCATTGCATTGATTGATAATGTGATTGTGCCAGACACCCTCACAGCAGTCGCATTTATTGCGAACAAATCAGCAGGGACTCACTAGCGTTCGGCAGGTGTGCTGCACTTCTACAGCACAACTCACCTGAGGGCTCTTCCATGTGCCTCAGAGGACCTCAGCCAAGTTCCCTTCCGTACCCTGGATTGAGCAATCCCATGTATAGAATCCATGTTTTAAGTTCGATGCTGTATTTCAGCTCCCAGCATCAACACAGTGACCTGACTTCTCACAGTCCTAATGAAACGCTGAGGCAGCATCTAGCAGCTTCAAGCATCGAGCCGACTGAACCCCTGCCATAACGCAGTGCCGTGAGCATCCTGCACATGTTTTCCTGGGATGTCAGCAATACCAGCAAACCGGCGCTAGGGACCAAATCCCGCGTGGAAAGGTTTCGCTCTACAATAAAGCTAAAGCGCAGCGCCAACACCGCTGTCAGGCTGCACGGAGGCATCGGCCCGACGCAGCGACAGCTCGGATGATGCCCGCACCGCGGGGACCTGCTGCGGCCTCGTGACAGCCCCGCGATGTGACTTCAGTGGGTATCGCCCTGCCTCTCCCCGCAGGAGGCTTTTCCTCAGTCTCCCGGAGCCCCGTGCTCTGTCTCACCTCGGGAGAACGGAGACGCGACCCTCATTTCCCACCTACGGCTGATTCGCTTCCCGCCGAAGCCGGCGCTGATCGTCGCCCCGCCGTCACTCGCCCTCCGCCTGCTCCAGCCCCGCCGCTTCACAGCGCGCCCGGCCCCGGCCCTTCGCAGGGCACGGCCGCCTGGACCCTGCCGCAGCGCCGCTGCCCGCGGCCGCCAAGCCTGCGGCACAGCCGGGGCCGCCGCCGCCGCCGCCTTCCCGGGAGAGGACGGGGAGGAGAGGAGGGGCCGCGCCGCCGCTCCCGCCGCAGCCGCTCCCTCCCCGCGACGGCCGGGGGCGGGACGCCGCGGCAGCGCCAGCGCCGCTGACATCGCCCGGGGGCTAGGGGGGCCCAGGCGGCCGCGGGCTGCTGCGGGAGCCGCCGGCCACCGCCGGCCGTTCCGAGCCGCCGCCGGCCGCTCCGCGCCGAGCCGAGCCGCCGAGAGACGCTCCGCGCCGAGCCGCTGAGAGTGAGCCGCAGCAGTCGCGCGCGCGGCGCGGACCCCGGCAACGGTGAGTGAGGCAGGAGCTTGGCCACGGCCCCCGGGGGCACGGCGGGGGCGCGGCGGGGCTGCCCGGCCTGCGGGGAGCACGGCGGCCTCTAACAGGTTGCGGCGGGCGAGGGGTGCGCGGCAGCGGGCGAGGGCTAGGGCTCAGCACAGCGGGAGCGCTGCTGCGATTTCAGAGGGTGGTTCCTGGAGCCGCCGCTTCAGCCGTCTGTAGCCCGGCATCCTGGGGCTGCTGAAATGTCAGCGCATCCAGTTGTTTATCTCAAGCCCCGCTCGGGCTTTAAGAAGCAGTGTCCGTGAGGAAACAGGGAAACTTTACTCTTCTTAACGGGGAGATGGGAGAATAGTTTGGGGCATCCCTATGGTTCTAAAGGTAATTTAACCTCCCCAGAGTGCTGCTCCTCAGGCTGCTGGACCGGTGACCCCTGCTTGAAATCGTCCCGTTCATGAAGTTGTCACAGGGCTGGCACTTGCTTCTGTCGACTGTTTACTGTCTCTTGTGTTTTTTGCTTTGTCGTCTGCAATGTATGTATTATGTGATGTTATTAGTTGTGAAAGTTTACTAAATGCTCTGTCTGAATATGCGGAGAGCTTTCATTCTTCTGCTTTTAATGGATACATAATTCCTTGTAATTTCACCGGAATACTTCTGATTACAGAGTTAGATCATTCTGAAGGAACTACCTAAGGATAGACATTGTAATCTGAGCTGTTTGCAAGTTTCCAAAGTGAGACTCACCCACAGTCCAGGAAGGGATGGATAACGGGCTGCTGTATTTAGGCCTTTTGCTGGCACTGAAGTTTGATTATTTTTTCCCGCAGGGTAGATGACATTTGCAAAAATCGGTACTGTTTGCTTGAGCACACTGTATCCTTCAAGGAGCATGCTGTAATAAACAAGCAATATTATTAGGTATTCCTTCTTTTTTTTTTCCTTCTTACACTTTGAATCCCTTTGAATAATTGCAGTGTTCCACAGCACAAAGGCCTTATATGTTTCTGAAAACAAAGTGCTTCAGCAGGATGAAACAACCAATTTGTTGTGTGTAAAAGAGAAATCAAATGACAAACAGCTGAAATGTTAACCATACCCCGCTGCATTTTTCTGCAGCTGTTCTACATAAGCCGACAAGTTTCAAAATACAGCTTTCATATTTGTAGAACATGGTGCTCAAGGCACTCTTCTTTCCTGGTTTTGAAAATGTGCTTAATTATTCTTGTGCTCCCTGAAGCTGATGAAGAGATTTCTACAGGCTTTCCTGGGCTGTAGGAATTACCTCTAGGAACTTTTCCATCATGTCATTCCTTCATGTAAGTAAAAGTTCCTGATGGGGTGAGGGACGTGCCTGTGAGCATCTAGGGGGTGAGGCAGTAGGAGCCTTCACTGCGCTCAATGACTTGTTCCATTCTCATATAAAGAGAAAGGTTCAGTCCAGGTGTAGCATCAGAATTTTTGAAATATGTGTTGTGTATTGTGGAACACGGGTGGAAAGGTACACTGAGTTTCCTGTAGCTTGCCTTGTTCTTACATGCCGTGTTTTCATGCCCTGCTGCTGAGCTGCGCCCTTAAAGAGATAATAGAGAAATGCTTGAGAAATGTTCTTGGTATGTGTAACATTGTGCATTTGTATCTTTACACGCAGACAAAGAGCAGCTCTGAAGTACCTGAGGATGGATAAAGACTTCCGCTACTACTTCCAGCACCCGTGGTCTCGCTTAGTTGTGGCTTACCTCGTGATCTTCTTCAACTTCTTAATATTTGCTGAGGACCCGGTGTCTCACAGTCAGACAGAAGCCAATGTGATTGTTGTCGGGAACTGCTTCTCCTTTGTAACCAACAAGTACCCCGAGAGCGGCGGCTGGAGATGCCTGAAGGTGCTGCTGTGGCTGCTGGCCATTCTCACAGGGCTGATCACTGGGAAATTCCTCTTCCACCAGCGCCTCTTTGGTGAGTTCTGTGATGTGCACACAGGCCTCCTACTGATGGCTCAGTCACTTTGCCTTTAAACTGTCCACTTACTGCAATTTCGTATGCTTTGCTATTAATCGCTTCAGATGTTTAGAGCTGCGTAGAGCTCGGTACATCAAAGCTCATATCGCTGTGGAAATTAATGCCATCTCTGCTTACGTGAATGTAATTCACAGTAATTTCAGTCACAAAAGGTCTGAAAACAGAGAAAGCTGACGTGTTTGAAATAATTGAGAGATGGGTGATTTAAAATATTAAGAACGTACTTTGTCTTCAAGGCAAATTTTAAATCTTACATGACTTTCTCAGCAATCTGCAGAAAAGGCGTTGTTCCTTTAGACATTGTCAATGAACGTCTTGTCAGAAGTCCCATAAGTGGAATGTGGGGAAGTGGTTAGTATTAGCAGACCTGTGATAAGAAAATCCTGCATGAAAACAGGAGCTCTGCAGCAGCAGGAGTCGTCCTGCCACTTCTCGGTACAAGAACAAGTTAATGAAATGGAAAGGTAGGAAATGGAAAAAAAACATGACAGCAAGTGTCTTTATGCAGGAGATGTGACTAAACTGAGAAACATACTGCCCATGGCATGGCTGAAGGGAAGGGAATGACCTCAGACTGAATTCTGAGACAGAGAACTTTGGTGTAGGCATGTGTAGAGAGAAAAGTATCTATCATTGTCTTAACTGAGTCATATAGTAAATGTAGAAAACATCTGAGGGCTCGAGGCTGTTCCAGTTTTAGAGATAAGTGGAAATCAGAGGAAAGGTTACTTCAGTCTGCCAGCTGCAAGTGTTTGATTCTGGATATATTAGAGAGATGCTGCTGGAGTGGGTGGGCTGGTCCTGTGTTCTTGTTCTGTTGGGGCTGCAGGATGGATGGTTGCTGAACACCTCACAGCACATGAGTAATTGGCCATTTCCTCAGCCTGCCTCATTCTATTAAGATAAAAAGAGGACTGGTATTGTTTCAATAAATCAAACGTAAAGCTATTATGTCAAAGAACAAATAAGAAAAACAACTCTAAGAGACTCCTCTTAAAACATGAATTCTGAAAAATGGCTGAGCATCTTGATAGCTATTCGGTGGACATTTTAACATAGTGTGGTGGTAAATGTAAAACATCCCCATGGAGAGGATGTTTTATCATAGTTCCTGGGTGCTGCTTCGAGCACTGCTGTAATGATGTTTTCAGTTCTGCCTTCCAAAATTGAGGAGTGATTTTGTTTGTTTGGAGGAAATTAGGGAAAGTAATGAAAGTGATGACAAAATTACAAATTTAGCCCTATAATGAGAGGATTTAGAGGATAAAGGAAAGGTTAGAGAGTGACTTGCTCAAATTTGAGTTGAAGGACAGAACCTTCCGTCCAGCAAACATATTGCAAGGTCCAGTGCTTGAAAATGGCAAATAGCCAAAGAAAGACTTTTTTTTTATTATTTCTGTAATTGAAAGGCTACACAGTCAGTGGAATAAGGAATAGGCTGGAGTATCATCAAGACAAGCAAAATTTTCTTTTGGAGAATATGTTCTATTCTGGCTAGGCTGATTATTATGATAATTCCTTCTGGATTTGTAAGCATGTATCACATAGAGGACATAGCTTAATGTGAATTTTAAAGTGGCTTGAATCAGCATTACTGCCCGAAGAAGGCTTGCCCTACCTTCAGTGTCTGCTGCGTGTTTGTGCTCTTCTGCAGTTGCTCAGAGAAACAGGTTTGGGAGCATAGGCATGTCTGCAGTATCCACCTTTTATTTCCGTGGGAATCTTATGTCATCCCACAGATATTTGTGGCAGCGCAAAGAAGGAATCAATGCTGGGAGGCAATAAACAGTCAAGAGATTCCTATCTGCGATGCAGTGCTGGCTTATTGATGTTTATGGTTGTGGTCTTGGGGAGCGATAGGGGTGTAGATATGATCTGATTCAGGTTAGCTGCTGCAAGCTCAGTTTCAGAACAGTTTAAGCCAACATGGCTCTGCCCCAGTCCCACCCAGCTGTGGGTTTTGGACCTGCCTGGAGCCAGCACTGCTATGGATGCAGCTGAGCAGCAAGCCAGCCTGGGCAAGCGGTGCTCATGGAAAAGCAGTTGCTTCTGCCATCACTCGAGTGCCAATGCTGATGCCAAGGACAGTGCAGCCAAATAGCCAGGGGCCATGGCAGCCTGGACTCATGTTGGCTCTGGTGCTGTGGGATGGCACCAATGAAGTGAGGCCATGCTCACGGGATGCTGCTTGTGATGCACTGAAAGCAGATGGTGGCCTGTGTGACTGACAGCTTGTGTGACTGACAGCCTGACTGCGTGCTGTGTGATGTGGCCATGCCAGCTGTAAACTGGCATGTGTGGAGAGTGACAGCATCGATGTGATGATGATGTGGGCTTCAGAGGAGGCTTTTAGCTTGAGTGTATCTTTTTGGTCTTCAGAAGATTTGCATAGCCCATGCTGAAATCTTTCTTGACAGTTACTTGACAATATTTTAAAGTCTCTACTGCCTAGAAATCCCACTTTGTGTCCAGATCCCACTGAGTACGCCTTCTGGATCTTCTAGCTTCAAGCACTTCATACATTCAGCTCCTTACTGCTTTTAATTTCCCTATTTCAAAAGGGAAAGAGATAGATATTGCAAAATATTTGTCTTTTCATATGGACGTTTCCTTTTCTGTTTTGTTTTTTCTTTTTTTTTCGTGTATAATTGTTGGGCATCATTTTTTTTTCTTTTTTTTTTAATCCTTGTACATTTATTTATATTTCTCTGTTAAATTCTATTGGCAGGTGAAATTATGACTGGTTGTTTTCTTGTAGCCTGCACATACCTTCCTGCTGTCGGGAAACCAAGTAGCACCAGTCAATCTCCTTGTGTCAGATCTTGGCTCACAGTATGTGCTGCAAATTGAAATTGAGAAGGATTAGTCTGCACATCTCACTTTAGATGAAGAGGACTGTAAAGGATTTTCTTTCCATGTGCCCTTCCTGCTCTTTTGTCCCTTGTCTTCTGTATTTCTTGCTGCTGAATGTGCATTTGGAGTAAAAAAAATAGTGTTACGAGAGTTGCATTGTAACATAGTTTACTATCTATAACAGACACCATCTGATAAACATGGCTGTTGCGAACTACAGAATTAATAGGATTAAGCTCAAGCATGTTATGTTCCTAAAAATGGAGGAAGAGGGGTGATAGCCTAAACATTATTTAGGCTTAAACCTTCTGAGACTACAGAAAGATAAGGCAGTAGGTAAACTGTTGTTGCGAAGTGGAAATCATGACTAGAGGGCACGGCAAAGTATTTTCAGTTGGTAATAGTGCTGCCTTAGGACAGTAACCTCTTTGGTCACCTTCAAGACACTGCTCCACTGCTCATCAGTCAGGAAGCAACGTACTTCATTTAATAAACATCTCCAGTGATAAAGATTTCCAAAGAAAGCAGCCTTCATCTAGTGCATTCTATATATTTTCTTGGCATGTGATCAGAACAAATGGGATTTTAAAATTGCCTTTTGGCTATCATCCACTGTATTCTTTTGATTCATCACTAAGCATATCTTGTGTTTGGTTAGCTGTCGTGTTCTGTTGTGCTTTTTATTTTGCACTGAAAAATGAGGGGTCAAAGATGAATATTGGAAGTTTGGGGGAATAAAAATGTACACCGTAGTCATTTCTTATTCTCTCTGAGTTACTTGGGGAGGAGAAAAGTATCTTCTTTGTCCTTGCTTAGAGATTTAGTGGTTTATTTTTTGCTTTATTAAAAGCAGAACAAGCTTAGAAACTGACCCCATTATAATGACAGTGTGCATTCAGAAAATGCATTCAAATCTTACATAGTTACTTAGAAGAAATTCATGAATAATCTCTTCATATTGCTTGGGGGCGCTGTCTGGAAAATAACACAGTATTCAGCTTGTAGAAAATGAATGTTTTAATCAGCACCTTCTCAGCATTTGTGCAATTGCTGTTCTGTACTCAAGCCTTGGGCCCAAATTCTGAGTTCAGTGGGGGACTTTTTGGTTCAGAGTTCAGGCTGTGTGTTTTGCACCAATGTGTATGTATCTATTACATCTTGTAAATCTAAAATGGTTTTTGATTTATATAGATTTTTAGCAGCGTAGATAAATGAGAAGTATTATTGGACAAAGTGTCTTAATTGTTTTCAGTTCAACATTTTTGCTTTGACTGATTTCCATGAGTAATAAAGCTGAGCTCATGCTGCAGATTTACTGAATCAGTTTTTCGAAGTATAATTACTAAAAAATGTGCAGGTTTGTTCCTGCTTGTTTTTCTGATTCTAAGCGATTATGAAGTCCAATTAAACTCTGTTATTACACAGATTTAATTTCATTCAATTCTTAAGGGGTATGCTCGAATATTTCAGTTGACTTAAAAAAAAAATTGGATGGAAATTAAATGCTTAATATGCTATCACAAATTATAGAAAACAAGGTAAACAGAACTAAAGCTGTATTTCTTAAAACAGGTGGGGCATCATAATACTGCAAGCAAATCTGAGCAGTTGAAAGAATGTTGGATTTAATGGATTCTCTCCTACAAATGATTGCAGTATGCAGTTTGTCAAGAATTAAATGATAATCTCAGCTTTGTAGGCATGGGAAGGAATAAATAAAGCAGTCATTATGGGAATTGCACTGAGAACTGCATGCACTAACGTTGCAAATTTTTTAATGGGCAGTGGTGGCATGCTGGGACCAATTTCATGACAGGCAGTTTCAAACAGAACACCCACTGAGGACCTGTTGTCTGAAAACATAACTCTTTTTGTCAAACATTTTTCCTGAAAGGCTTTAAAAGATATTGCAAACCTATTATAAATGCTCTTCATTGTCTGCTTTTATGCTGAGAGGTAAGAGTCTAACAACCGAAGCAGTGAATGTATGTAGATTGCAAGAAGAAATTAGGCAGAATGGGATTTAGTCAGGATGATAACGTACTACATAGGAGAAAAGTGAATCTGTTATGCAGCTAACTGACAAAGGATACATTTGTACAAGAGCACATACATGATTAATTAGTACCTTGAAATACCAGGGGTCATGTTAAGGTAAAATCTGGGCTGTGGTATTGCAGCTAGTGTTGCTGTGGTGTAGTGCTTGTGCAATGCCTAGTGAACTAAATGAGAAAAAAAGATGTGCTAGGATTATTGCGTGGTTGTTTTTCAGCCAGATTGTTTCCCATTCTCATTTGTTCAGAACCAGTTGTGCGACTATCTGTACCAGCAAGTAATGGGTGTATGACAATACTTGCATCATACTGTAACCTGACTGACGTGGCATATTCTTTTCTTTTGTCAGCTCTGTGGCTTAAATTACAATAAGACCTGTCACTTAATATCCAGCCACTTTGTTCCTGCTTTTTTTTTTCCATTGATGATTTCAACCCAGTAGAAAGCTACTAATGTGATAGCTGGTCAAACAAACAAACTGTCTTCAGGAGCCTATTCAATATGAATTTTAATACTTGTGCAGTTTATGCTGTTGAAGACATTCAAGGTCTGCTGTGATTACTTCACAGTCAATTCACCTCTTTTGTATCCAGAAAAATGTCAAAGCAGTACAATCGGATTATTTTGGTCCTACAAAACGCGTGCCAGAAGGCCAATCTAACAGCTAGCTAATAATAACACAAAAAGGGCTGTGAGCACACATTTTTGAAAGCCAGATTCCTCAGCACAAGAAAAACAAAACAACAACAACAAAAAAAACCAACCCACAAACAATAACCCAGAAACACTACTGCAAGATAAAAAGCAAGAAACTCAGCCAGCCAGTAGGATCATTGCATTCCAGCTGTGGCGAATTGCCAGTAAGAAAGATGTCAGTTTAAAATGAAGTTTAAATCGTTCATCAGAGAGACCACAAGTGACCTTTGAAATATAAATAAAAAGCATGCAGATGACCTCCTAGTTTCTTCATTTACACTCACATTTTTAGAAGAGCTGTAACTTCTCGTGGCTTCCTATCATAAGGTTCAATGAGAAGAATGCCACTGTCTGCTCTTAGCATTAATTATGGAATGTCTGATACCACATTACCAGCAGAGTTTAATTGGAGATCATAGAAGCATAGGATCACTGAAGTTGGAAAAGACCACTCCTGACCCATCCCCACATGCCCACAAACCATGTCCCTCAGTGTCCCATCTTGTCTGTTATTGAATGCCTCCCAGGATGGTGATTCCACCACCTCCCTGGGCAGCTTGTTCCAGTTTCTCATTGCTCTAAGTTTTTTTTCTAATATCCAACCAGAACTTCCCCTGGCAGAACTTGAGGCCATTACCAATTGTAGCCACAACAAGCTTATTTTTGCAATGAAGACTTTGATTCTCTTGGAGGCGTGTCTCCCTTTCCCCAACCAGCACCATAAGACCGAGGGAAGTGCTGCGTGTGTCAGATTATCTGTAATGGGAAGGCTCTTGAGAATATTTAGCATTCAGTGCCTGAAAACTAAAAATGATCTCATCGCTACTTAGTATTGATGTGTCAACTCTGTGTTTTGATCTCTTTGATGTGATGTTCAGATTTTTCTTTCCATTCGAGACAGGGAGTGATTTTGGAATGATGCCTGTCACTTGCAGGAATATGTCTCAGTTCCCTGATTTCTAGAAATAGAAGTGAGTTTATTACTAGCAGGATAAGCCTGATGGGCGTAGTGCTGGTACAATCTAGTACAGGGGCAAATTTCTTCTTTCCTTATTCCATACTGTAAGGAGATGGAGGATATGTTAGTGTGGAACATCACCTTGCAGCATGCTGTTGGAAAACCCCAAGGAGAACATGATGTCAGTGGCCAAGCTGTGCCCTTTTGAGGGTCCCCTTAGGCTGTCAGAGTGGCATGAAGGTCCTTCATGTACCAGACAGTGAATGTTGCAAAAACAAATCCAAAAATTTTAAGAAGTGAAAAGCTGAGCTTTCCCTTAAGCTCAGCAAAGAAGAAATCAAAGATTTCTGAGATTATATATCCAAACAAGAAGCAGAAATGTCATTTATTAAAACCAGAGTTAAAAATAATAATCAAGAATTCAGTTCTTGTACATTTTGTTGCCTGCCTGTACCACTTATAATGTAGTAAATTCTGCCTTTTCCTTTGTTTCATGCATCTATTAATTGATCAGCTAGAATGATAAATATGTCTTTTGCATATCCAAATTGGCCATTTAATAGGTTATGACAAACTAGACGATTTAGGTGTGATTATCAGTTATTTATTGTTATGACTTAAAAGACAAGAATATTACAAACTTTATTGAACTTCTCCCACTTCTGGCTTGGTATCTGACAGTGGCCCATCATAGATGCCAAGGAAAGATGGTGCTGATAGTTTTCTAGCCTGGAACAATTTGTTCACATTCAAACAAAAATAGATGCCATTTTTAGATGCCTTTGACAGTAATTCTGAAGGCAAATAATAAAGCTGGCAGTCAGCAGTAGTCTTTGTTCCTGCCTACCTGTAATTAAGATGCAAGTCCTCCACGAATTTTCACATTTTCTCATAAATCTCCAAATGTATTAAGTTCTTCTTCTTCCCACTTGTGTTACAACATTAGGGAACTTGTTGATTTGGACCATTTGAAGGCCAGAAAAACTGAAATGTTTAAAAACAAGTTGTTGGTTGAAAAGAGGCAGATTCTTCTTCTGATGTCTTCCTGTCTTAAATCACTTTAATTCCTCTTTCCTCTTTGGCACTGGGATATAATCTTTCGAAGTGGACAGCTGCTTGAAGCTCACGTATGTGCATGCTAAGTGATGTTTTCTATTTCTGGAATTCTGATGCCATGGTGCTGAGAAACATACTTTATTTAGTACTAATGCAAAGAGGACACCAGACCTGTGTGCAATATTCAGTCAAAGCCAAACATGCATGAAAATGACATTTAGCAGAGAGGGCAGTAGGTGATAGGTAGGTTCGAGGAAAATGATCCTGGATACTCACAGCTGTGATATTTAATTTGAGTTTATGCAGAGAAAAGGGGACAAGGCCTAAAATTGGATGAATCCTGGCTTTAATTAACAATAAAACACAGACATCCTAGCTCTCTTGTTGATCTGTGGTCAAAGGTGTAGGTGGACATAAAATATGAATCTTAATTCACACTTGACAGTGTAATGTGTTGGAGTTTCATGACGTATAAAAAGTGAAGAAGATGCAAAGACTCTTCAGAATCAATGGGAGCACACTGCAGCACTGCTGCCTGCACAGGAGTGGCTTACAACTTGCTTAAAAGAGTCTTAATCTCAGCCTTCTGCCGGCACCCGTCAACACTGGAGATCTGAGAACCTTTTTGTGTCAAACATTATGGTCTTGTCATATATTTGATACTAAGGTCTCATTTGATATTGTATCCTGGAACAGTAACTATTACAAAATATTGGTCTGTTTCCAGCAGTGCTGTACAAGTTTCTGTCCATAGATCAGCTTCTCTGGATAAATGTTTACCCCTCAAAAGTTACACTACTTCATGTGGAGCACTTGTTCCTCATTCACTTTGTACCGTGTGTACTGCACTGGAAATCAGATTGATACCTGATGTAATTCCTTTAGAAAACCAAAACTGAAACCCACACTACTTACACTTATGTATACTTAATTTCTTTTTGAATTTTGTAGTTACAGACCTCACAGCTCCCTTGAGAGCTATCCCATAAAGCCATCTTATAGCATTTTGTCTTGTTGAGAGAAGCAAGTACCTTCTAACTATTTACTTGCTGTGACATACCACAGAAAGGTGAAGTCCTTTAAAGATTGTTTCCTCAGAGCAGGAAGAACATATGTATTCCTAAGTACATCAGTGTCAAAAAAGGTGTCTTCAGCAGTATGAAGAGCACTATTTTTTTTGTCGTGGAATAGTTTGTATTAATTTTAATCCTATACTTAATCCATAACTAGACCTTTCAAGGAGTCTCAGTGAATATTCTGTGACCACTGTAATGACAAAATTTGTGGTTGTTTTTCCTCACTGCTGTACAAGATGAATCAAATGTAATCTAACAAGGCGTCCCTAAAATAAATACTATTTCAAAAGGGGTGAAGATATTTTATTCTGTTGAAGAGGTTTGGATTTCTTGCTCTGTGAAAGGGAAAAAAATTTTCCTCTGAAAGAAACATTCAGTAGCAGGACTGAGAAAGTGCTCCATAACCTCTAGGAAACAAGTGCCAAGTATGATTTTCCGTGTCTATTCCTTATAGAGACACTAGCATCTCAAGATGGAGAGCACTGTGTTGGCTACTTGAAGATGAAGATGTTGTGCACTAGCATGTTGCACATTAAGAGTGCTGGATCTCAAAGCTGTGTCACTGACATGTATTTATTTTTCATTTACGCTCCGACATCCTGAATTGTATAAATTGTATAAATTGTATAAATTGCATAAATTGTATAAATTGTGAAAGCAGGACAGTTGTACCTCTGGAGGTGCTTTTCTGTAGCAGTATCACATTTCCCATGGAACTCGGCTGTTTTCCCTGGGAATGTTTGCCATATTAACATAAAGAGGTGAGAGGAATGGGCTGTCTTCCTGAATAGCTTGCCAGCATCTTTCTCCTTTAATCATTTCCATTTTGATCATTCGGACCTGTCCGGTGAATCAAACTCCAGAATTTGAGTTGTTCCTGAGCTTCTTTTGCCCCTTGCAGTGGGTTTTGTAAAATGCTCCACTTGAGGGGCTCCACTTGAGAACACCGTGTCTGCTCTTGTGTGGTACTGAAGCCTGTGAAAAGCTAAGTAATTGTATCCTCACCATCAGGAACCTTATGCTTAGGGTGACCTTAGGTTTTAATGGGTTAATGATTCACTCCTTGAACTTTATGGATGCTTTCTTCCTTAACCATCTTTCACTGGAAATGGGCTTCCTACTGACACTTGTTTACGGTAGAAAAGCTGATGAAATGCTCTGAAAATATACCAGAATTTTGAATTCCATAATGGTCATTTTTACACTTAGTATAAATTTCAGACCTCATAAGATCAGAATCTTAACTTAGCCAGCCTATGCATCCTCATTGCCCTTTTCTTTCACATTTCTCACTAAAATACTATCCAATGACAAGTGACACAAAGCTCTTCAGATGGTATCAGAATGCCTTTCTGGTTATCATCTGTCTAGTGAACTAAATCTTAACTCGGCTGAGGCTCGTGTGAAATATGAATTATTGCCTCTTAGATTACCAGATACAGTACGATATCATGAAACTTCTTGTAGAATTGGTGTAGATCATATGCTTATGTTTGCACAGTTGTCTTATAGTCCTTAAAAATTTCAGACCCTCTTGCCTTCGGATCTCAGACAAGTGTGTGACATGTATCCCACTAGGAATGCATTCTGTTCAAGGATGCTGGAGGAATCATAGAATCCTTAGAGTTGGAAGGGACCTCTGAAGGCCATCAACTCACCTGCAGTGAACAGGGACAGCTAGATCAGGTTGCCCAGGGCCTGATCCAGCCTCGCCTTGAAAGTCTCCAGGGATGGGACATCAACCACATCACTGGGCAACCCGTTCCAGTGCCTCAGTACCCTCATTGTAAAAGAGTTTTGTGGCTCTTCATGAGGTGCCAGATCCATCACAGTTCTCTAAACTCATAGAATCATAGAATGGTTTGGGGTGGTAGAGACCTTTAACATCATGTAGTTCCAGCCCCCCTGCCATTGGCAGGAACACCACCTACTAGACCAGGTTGCTGAAAGCCCCAACCAGCCTGAACTTGAATGCCTTCAGGAAGGGGGCGTCACAACCTCTCACATTCCAGCAAAAGTAACTGGAGTCCTGCTCGGCTGAGGTACTGACTGGTAAAGAAAATGGGCAATAACTGGTCTGTTATTCTCATGCTGTATTAATGACAAGGTCCTGCTGTTGTGTGACAGGTGCTGTTGTTGCTATTACAGTCTGTGTAAACACCTGGCCAGAACCACAGTTATCCGAGGAAAAGTGGTTTAGAGAAGCAATTCAAACAATTCAAATTTAGAGAAGCAAGTTGTAATTGTCTTTCAACAGAGGAGCACCTTCTAGTGGTACCAAGTGATTATGACAGTTAGGTAAACCTCAGAAGAAAACTTAAATGATAAACAAAGAATAGTAATGAATGTTTCTGTACAATATTTGGTAAAAATTAAAACATTTTTCAGTTACCCCCTCCCCTCCTGCCAAAAAAGACCCTCTACAGTTTACCAGTATTTTGTGTACATACTAAAAATAATGTCCTACCATGGAACCTATCCACCCTTTGACTTTTTTCAGTAATGAAAATTTGGGTTCATTTTATATTTGATTGAGGATCAGATGAAAGTTGCTATGAAACTGTCATTTTTTTTTAATATTAACAAAGTTTCTCCTTTCACATTGTTTCTAGTAAATATATATTTCTCAGTATAGCATTTGTCATAGTTACTTAGTTCAGCAAATAATAGTATCACATTATTTAAAATTCAATTTTTCTAAGATGCTGCTAAGTGAAATGGATCTTGTGGTTTAGGTGATACTGTGCATTTCTACTCTTTCCACTTCCATACCATAAATAGTCCTTTCTGGAGTCCATCACATAACATTAGTACATAATACACATGAATGATCTGCTGCAGCAAACTAGGATTAATGAGCATTGCTTATGATTATGCCATTGCAAGAGTTTTGTAATGTCATTGGTGGAAAATTCATTGTGTTCCTTTGTCACATACAAAAACTCCACTTTGAAGGTGGAGGAAGGTTAAAGAACACATAACTAGAGTTCATATTCTTAATTCTATAAACATAATCCTCTATGTTCAAAGTAGAGAACCTGACCTTTTTTTTTCCTAGATAAACTTTTCAGTATTCGGAAACTTCAGCCCACAGTTGAAGTAAGTTTAGCAAATATTTTAACCAGCGAAAACTCACTCCATATCACTCTATGTGCTTGCAGCAGGCACTAATATTGATGTGGGAGTTGACTTATTGATTATATCCCTTTTGACGTTCAGACAAGTGTCTCTCTGGTCACATACGCATGTGCTACTTGAGAAATATATAGCACATGAAATAATAGTTTTTACTGAATCTGAAAATGCTCAGGTCTGTGTGTGTGTCCCAAACATTCACAATAGGCTAGAGAGCCTTCTTGATTGTCACTGGAATATACATCCTCTCAGTCCCACAACACCAATTCTTTACTTGTCTTGTGCATCTGAAATGCAAACACCCTCTGTAACCTCTGGGGTGCTCCTTGTAAACTGTGGTATTTATTTCCCCTGTACAAAGTATACAGCAGAATTGCAAGTATTTATTGAAGATAAAATATAAAACAAAACCCATGCTTAATCTGTGCAGACTGAGGTTAAATCAGAAAGCTATCTGCGGTTGGATTTTCTTTTTTGTTGCATATTTTATGCCTCAGAGAGAGAGAACTTTGTGCAGGGAACTCTACTCACCCTTCCTGAGGCTACCAAGGAATTCTGGACAAAAAATAGTGTACTTTGTTCTTAGCAAGGAGAGAGTCTATATATATATGTATATGTATATATATAGTAAAAAAGCTTTGTTTCATTTCCTTCAAGACAATTTATTTTTGTTAGATCATGTGCTACCTCCTGCATTGGACTACTTTTTATCTCAAGAAAATGTAAATCTCTTTTCTTTCTTGCTGTCTGCTGGTCCTTGACAGCTCAGCATCATGTTTATTGTGAACCTGACATTCCCTCCAGAGTAGCAGAGACAGTGCTGTTTTCCTTAGTCCCTTGGAAAATCAGTAGCAAAGCTCATGGTCAAACCTAAATCTCGTTTGAGTTCCAATTGAGGGTTAGTGGTGGGATGGCTGCTTTCTGTTGATCTCAGCTACACCTGTTTGAGAGAAAAGGATGTTCCTGACTCAAATCAGGCTAACCATTTGTCGTGCATATTTGCTATTATTTGAACACATGCTATTTACAATTAAACATATTAAACTGTATACAGTGCCACATTCAGGTTTCTAAGTTACTTTGCCACAGCAGAGCATTTTGGACAACTTATCACAAAGATCATTTGTAAACCTAAAGATGCACTTTGATGAATGAGGACAAAATCTCCTTTATTTTCTGACAAAACATGCTTTATAAATGCTTGTCTAGAAGGGCAGCATGGAACATAGGTTGCAAGAAAAGTATTTTTTGTTAAAAATAAGCTTGTGAATCAGTTTCAGTGCAGTGCCAGGAGAAAAGAACAAACAATTTAAAAAGGACCTGAGAACTAATTATTCTGACAAGTCATTGCAGGGTGTCACTGAACTGGTATTGAGAAATAGAGATTACAGCCCTGCCCTTCAGAGTTCAACATCAGCGTTGTAAGGGACATAAATACTGTAAAGCTTCTTTTATTTATTGTGAGATTTGATCCAGTAAATTCAGAGAAGAAAATTATAGTTTCGACTAGATACCACAGATAAAATGATGAAATGTATTAGAGCTCCAGAATGAGAAAAAGGACGAGGATCATGGAATTATATTTATAGCTTTGGCAGTTAAAAAAGCCAGTACTTAAAGATGCTAAAAATTCATTAAGGATAAAGAGTACACAAATACAATTCATACTTCTATGCCCTCTAAAGAAATTTTATTTGTTATTTGATGAAGACATCTAAAGAGGGTATTTTTTCCGTGATCATTTCATAAACTGTCACATAAAATTAAAAAATCTTCACCTCACAAGCAAAAGCGCAAACACGCCAGCACTTTCTATTGCTTAGGCAGGATTTTGAGTTCCTTCCCTACTGCAAATTGTTCTAATACATAATAGGAAATCAATATCTTTTTTTTTTTTTTTTAGTTTTTCTTTTAACTGCATCAGCACAATGTTCTAAACCTGATGTAATAAAAGAAGGAAGAGTAAAGTCTCTGGTTAAAATTACATTTGAACTCCACGTAATGGGAATTGACAGATGTGGAAAAATGCAAAATCAAGCCTGCTTGCACGTACTAATCCTGGCGTGGCTTAAGTCTTCCCATGTTACCAGCATTGTGCTTATTCATTTATTCATTTATTCAGTTTATTCATAATAGCAGATTGAGGTATTACATCTAGGTAATAGCAATGACATTAATGTGAAACAGAGAAAGATGTGATGCCTGCATGAACTCCCTGCATCATGCAGTAGAGCAGGTGGCTCTGACCATCACTAGACTGCTCTTGACTGCCTTTGGTAATCCTTCAGAGAGAAAGACCACGTCAACTCTTTCCTTGCAGCAGTAAAAGTCCATCTTTCTGTACTTATTTTGTGTTAAAAGATGAGTGTGCGTTCTTATGAATAATTTTATTTCGGTTATTTTTTTCTTAGAGAAATAGCAAGCTATGTCTAAAGACTGGGTGGCATTTTAGATGAAGGCAGAGAGCAGTGCTTATCAACTGCATTTGCTTCCCCTGCAGTTTGTAGTTCACACCAGGTCCATGAGACCAGCAGAGTCAGGTAGGACGGACTCCACAAGAAGGCTGATGGAGACATTTTGGCTGCTAACATTGGCCTTCAATTGGTCTTCAAACCAACCTATTGGTTGGATTGATAGGAAACTGGAGATCTTGGGTTCCCATTATACATGATGTACTGTGCGAAGGCATCACTTTTCTACCTAGGTCAGTAGCTGAGACCTCGAGTATGTACATTTTGTGACATTAGGTTACCTTTGAGTGCAAGAGCTGAGAAGTGCAGTTCTCCCCGATGAAGGCTCACCTTGCCCAGCTGGATGAAGACCTGTTTACCACGTGAAGAGGAGGCAGGGATCTTACCCTGGCAGGCGGTGCCATGCTGCAGGCACACTGGGAGCTTGGCTACCCGTGTCCGGTGCACGGCCTGCTGGGCAGCAGTAGCAAGGCCCATGCAGAACTTGCTTCCTTTTGCCTTAGCTCCTCCAATGGTAGAATCAGTGTGCTGATTACTTTTCCTTCTGCCTGGAAAGCATTGCCTTCCTTCCACTGGTGAAAGCAGCGTACAAAGGTGAGATGTTTTATCTGCCCGTTGCACTGTTTGGTGTGGCTGTTTGCCAGGTGCAATGTTTCTGAGACTTGGAAAAGAAAAACTGGTATCAGAATACATTGGTTTATACACACTGAAGCAAGACTCCATCTTTTAGGAGCATTTTAACATTGTTTTCTAAGGAAGGTAAGCTCATGTCTTAATGTGGGAAGTTTTCAGGTAGTTTTCTGCAAGTATTACACAGGCAAATACAGAACAGTGGGTGCATGAGGATGGCTTACCTTAAGTTGCATCTTTGGGACATTTGTCGCTCAATTTAGCTCTTCAACTTCAAAATTTTAATTTCAGCAATTTTAGTTCACAAAACAATGCTGAGTTTTACAGTAATAAATAATTGTTTCCTCGACTATAGCTGATCACACCCATAAGCAAATCTTTCAGGCCGTGGGCCATTTTCTGTTCAGTTAGTAAGTTACAAAGATGCCCACCGCTGTAATATCTCTGTATCCACAAATAGTAATTGAGAGCTATCCACATCTTGCAGTCAGTTTTGTAGGCTAATATTATTCTTTCAACAATAACTGATGTGTTCAAACTCATTAGAACAGGCGGGCATTTAATTAGATACCATGTCCTCAGATTTAACCCAAACAATAGGCCGTGATAAACCAGTGTTGCAACATATTTGTCTTAGAAGGAGATGTTGACTTTGGCTCTTAGCTGTTTGTTTTATTGTTCATTTATTGTAGCAAAATGGAATAATCTGATTTGATTTTATTTGTGTATGTCAAATTATCTGAGGAATATTATAATGAAACATTTTAGGAGCATTTATTTCCAAATAAAAATATGACCAAGTAAATATGAACAGATGTCTTGTGGTTTTTAAGTCTTAGTTTGTAGAAAACCTTTGGTTTCATTCAGGAGAACATTAGCATTAGTTCAGCCTGGTTGAACAAAAACACTTTTAAAAAGTGTGTTTAATTGATTATTACATCTCTTATAAGCAGGAAAATAAATGTTTAGAAGCCTTTTCAGCTACTAGGGAGTACTCATAGCTGATTAGCTTGAGGAACTGCTATCTGAAGAGCAGAAGGTAAGAGAGAGAGAATGATTTTTCCTAAGGATTATGTCCTAAAGCAGATCTTTAAAGATTAACTTTAAACTCAACCCAGTACAAGGCACATTGCACAAGGTGCCAGTTTGGGAGAACAGGCAACACAGGCACTGTAACATGGATACATTTTTTTTATTTTTTATTTTTTTTAAGGAATGTCTTCATTTCTTTTTTTGGGGGTTGTTGAGAATAAACTTTTCAGGGACATAAGGTGTCTTGTTGGTTTTTTTTTCCTTGCATTCTCATTTGTTTGTGAATGCCTTGGGACTTCTTCTTTTGATGGTTTCACTGGTAGAAAACTGAATTATATGAACTTGTGGGCCATTCCATGCGGCTACAGAAACAGACATGGAGATAAGGATTTGTTTTTGTAATATGCTTTATTCCATATTTTTATGTTTGTGGAATACAGAGAGAAGTAACGTGGAAAAGTGGATTTTATGAGAGTTTCAGAGTCCCGGTAGTGTGTCCCTTGATCTGTAGATGAACACAGAACTGTAGACAGCCTTAGTCCATCCTATGTAAGTGAACTAGAGGAGTCTCCAGCTTTCTCCTGTTTTTCCCCAGCATGGCATATAAATCAGGGCTGCCATCCATGCTACCTTTATCTCTTGCTCATATCCTTGGAAGTCAGGGAGGATCAAAGGATATGCAGCAGAAATCAGTATTGTTTTCATGAGTGCTATTTCATGGCAGTTTTAGTCTTCTGACTTGATTGACATCTGGAAAACCAGTTCCCTGCCCCTTTGCTTCTGCTGTCCTTTTCTGGTCATTGGGCACAGCACATACAGCTCTCTTTGATGCTCTCCCAGGCCTGTGAAGGCAATTGCTGGCCTTGTTCTGTCATGCGTGCCTTAGACCATGCAGCTCTTTGGTAGGGTGATGCTGACAGAAAGTAAATAGCAGCTCATTTTGCATTTTTTTTATCTGTATACTGCATAGTTCAGCCACATAGAGACTATGAAGGTCATTCTTCTTCAGCTAAATGTGTTTTTATGTTCTGATTACCTGGCCAGAATGAAATTTCTCTGTCTTATGGAAAATTTTCTCTAAGTCAGACTCTCACATTGACTTTCCTACAACAGACTGAGACTACACTAGTAGTCTTACTTTTTCTTATCACACACTGAATCTCAGGCAGAGAAACCCATGACTTTGCAATCCACCATTAATGCTGCTTGCAAAAGACCTACAAGTTGCTGAAGGGTTATCTGTGAATCTTTCTAATTATTGAGCCTGACCTGCTACGAGTTACCTATTCCACTCTTTATTTGAATTTTTTAATTTAATTCTCACAAACTTTGGGTACTTGTGACCACAGACTGTATTCATAGGTGCATCATCCATCATTATGAAGGCAGCAGTTCTAAAACAAAACACTTCTTTTTTTTCTTAAAGAAACAACTTTGATAATGTTTTTCACAATTTCTTCTGAACTTAATGCTTATTTCCTCATTAACAACAGTCCTTTGTAATGATTCTAACTTGATATGTAGTATCAACATTAACATCTATAGACAGTATGCAGTGAGTATAGCAGTCAGTTTTTATGTTTAACTTTGTGTCTAGAAAAAAAAACTTATTTTGATTTTGATTTCCCATTGAATTTTGCAGAAAAAAAACCCCAACCCTGTTGAAAATCAATACTGAAGTAGAGAATGGACAAAGAAAGAGTGTTTTTGTAGCTTTAAAGAGAGAGTAAATGATAAAATGACAAGTGTTTGATTTTGGAAATTGCTTTCTGTTTAAAACTTGGCTGTGCAATCCAGGGGGAGCAATAAATTCATTTAGCCCAGAACTTCACAATTATCTCTGCTGTTCATCCCTTCCTCATGCTGAGAGCGCTTTTGTCACTAAATGGCATTAATATCATTTCTGTGTCAGTCTGAAATGTAAGCATACAGAAGAGTAGATAGTGGCCAGTGTGTACCCATTTAGAGATTAACAAATTCTCTTTAATTGTTAATTGTTAACAATCCTGTCATGTTTACAATAGGCAGCTCACAAATAAAGTAGATGAAGGTGCCAAGGGAGCTCGTGGGGGTGATTGCCGAGCCGCTCTCGGCCGTCTACCAGGGCTCCTGGTTATCTAAGAGGTCCCAGAGAATTGGAGGCTTGCCGATACGACTCCCATCTACAAGAAGGGCCGTAAGGAAGATCTGGGGAATTACAGGCCTGTTCAGCTTGACCTCAGTACCAGGGAAAGTTATGGAGCAAATCATCTTGGGTGAGATCACACGGCACATGCATGGTGTCCAGAGGATTAGGCCCCACCAGCACGGGTTCATGAAAGGCAGGTCGTGCCTGACCAACCTCTTCTCCTTCTATGACTGGGTGACCAGTTTGGTAGACGAGGAGAAGGCTGTTGATGTAGTCTACCTAGACTTCAGCAAAGCCTTTGGCACAGTCTCTCACAGTATTCTCCTGGGGAAACTGGCTGCCCGTGGCCTGGACAGGTATCCCCTTCTTTGGGTAAGGAACTGGCTAGAGGGCCGTCCCCAACAGGTAGTGGTGAATGGAGTTAAGCCAGCTGGGAATCCATTAAAAGTGGTGTGCCCCAGGGGTCAGGACTGGGGCCCATCTTATTTAGTATCTTTATTGATGACCTAGATGAGGGGATTGAGTGCATGCTCAGTAATTTGCAGATGACACCAAGCTAGGAGGTGGTGTCGATCTGCCTGAGGGAAGGGCGGCCCTTCAGAGGGATTTAGACAGGCTGGACCACTGGGCTGAGGTGAATGGGATGAGGTTCAACAAGGCCAAGTGTCGGGTCCTGCACTTTGGCCACAACAACCCCATGCAGCATTACAGGTTTGGGGATGAATGGCTGGATGAGTGTGAAGAGGAAAGGGACCTGGGGGTGTTGGTTGATGCTCGGCTGAACATGAGCCAACAGTGTGCCCAGATGGCCAAGAGGGCCAATGGCATCCTGGCCTGCATTAGAAATAGTGTGGCCAGCAGGAGCAGTGATCATCCCCCTCTACTCAGCTCTGGTGAGGCTGCACCTTGAGTAGTGTCAGTTTTGGGCCCCTCACCACAAAAAAGACATTGAGGCCCTGTAACGTGTCCAGAGAAGGGCAACGAAACTGGTGAGGGGTCTGGAGCACAAGGCTTATGAGGAGCGGCTGAGGCAGCTGGGATTGTTCAGTCTGGAGAAGAGGAGGCTCAGGGGAGACCTCATTGCACTCTACAACTTCCTGAAGGGAGGTTGGGGTGAAGAGGGGTTTGGCCTCTTCTTCCGGGCAACAAACAGGACCCGGGGAAATGGCCGCAAGTTGTATCAGAGCAGGTTTAGATTAGACATAAGGAAGATCTTTTTCTCTCAGAGAGTGGTCAGGCACTGGAATGGCTGCCCAGGGAGGTGGTGGAGTCGCCGTCCCTGGCAGTGTTCAAGAGGCGCCTGGGAGAGGAGCTGAGATGTGGTTTAGTGCTTGTGGTAGCAATGGTAATGGGAGGACAGTTGGACTGGATCATCTTGTAGGTCCTTTCCAACCTTGTGATTCTATGATTCTAAGGTGAATATTTTTTCTTTTAAAATATGGGAAAATTAAGGATTAAGAAATCATCAAGGGGTTAAGAGCAGCACTTAACAATTAGGTGAGTATGTATCTCTCTAGAATAGAATATAGATGCACAATTTACTGTGAGATCCTCATAAATATACACATATAAACATATAAACATATAAACATATAAAAAATGTTTCAGATTATCAAGACTTGTTCCTTCATTTCACATCACAGTTACAAACAATTTAAAAAACAATGTTCTAGATATAACGCATACATTTATATTTTGAATTTGATTTATATGTTGAAAAATTCATCAAGTGAGATTTAGTGTCAGTGTAGACATATATTTTTATACATCTTTGAGAACAAAATCATACTAAAATTATGAAAATGAAAAGGACACTATACAAAGTATACCTAAAAATACATTGTCACTAGTAACTTCTGAAAATAAAATTGTCTTGCCCACTGATTCATGGCCCTAACAAGATACTTTGTGAGACTTAGCTAGAAAGCACATAGTTGAATGTAAAGGATGACTGTCTATATATGCTGGGAGAACACCAGTCTAATGATTCATGAAGATGATGTATGACATTGTGCTGTTTTAATAAGCAAAGTCCGCTGTACTTTAGACTGTCTTGAAATTGATGCTGAGACCCTAAATTAACAAGGAAAAAGCACTGTTGTGTAGCAGTGTTTCTTCCCAGCCACTTCAGTGCTTCAGAAGTTTTCCTTTGCACAGTTGTCCCTGTTTGTGAATTGAGAGTTCACTGTAGAGTAATGTAATTCTCTGAAGCGGAACACTTAGGAGAGACAGCTGTAATTGCCCAAGGTTTCTGAGGCACTATCAGTATGCCTGTGCTATTGGTTTGGAGCCACTGCTGCACTGGAAAAACCTTCAGCAAACTCTTCAGTCTATGCTTGTTTGCTTTGTAAGCAGACTCACTATGGCTCTGGCTGTCTTCAGGGGCTTTCCCTTATTATTTATATTTTGTGGACTTTTTTGGAAATCTGCTGCATTTGTCCAGGTTATTGAACTTCCACTGCCACTGCCAGAGGAAATTTAGTGCAAGTAGCATTACAATTAAGAACTTGTAGTAGGCCTCTCTACAAACGCTTGGGAAGTTCAGCTGTTAACTTCATGGCTCTTACTAATTGCACAGTGCAGCCCCAATGCTACTTACAAACATATTAAAAAATAATTAACAGAAACTATCAGGAGACTCCTCAACACTGTTTACTCATAGACTTTCTGTATTTCTCTGACCAAGAACAAAAGCAGATCCTTAGAGCTTTTATTCATTGTTCATTCATATCAGATGTACATGTGGGGAAGAAGTGCTGTGTCACAATAGATTAATGTATATTTATGACAATAATATTTAAAGTACATATAATAGCATTTCTTTTCCAGTGGATTTACATGTTAACTTTTACTCTACATTGCTGTCTATTCTTGCCTACTCAAGGGATTGGTGCACTATACAGGAGATGAAATTTTAAACTGTTCCGATGGTACAAAGCTCAATGGGTAGGAAGAGATGCGTGTCTTTGTAAACTGACCTTTAAGTCACTGTTCTTGGGGATACAGTGATGTCCCTTGCCCTGTGTGTTAGACAGCAGCAGCAGCATTGGCATTTGGGATGACATTTTATATTTTTTATTTTTTGATAGAATGTTTTATTTGCTACTGTAAAAATGATTGGATCAAGGCAACTGTTGATGCTGCAGATGATCTCTGTGATTTGAAAAACTACCATTAATCTACTTATGCTCTCAGAGGATGGTTGACAACAGGTTTTGTAAATTATCATCACCATCATTGTAATGTGATACGGTGTGAAAGACACAGCAAATACAATCATAGCAGCTGAAATCAGTAAAAGAGGCCTAATAATTCTATTTCTTCTTTGCTGACGTTTACAGAGTTGTAGTAGTGCTTTGAGAGTCAACATATAGCATGTAAAGATGACTGTGACTGGAATTAGAAACCTCAATACAATCTTGGAGAGTATGAATGGCACTTCGAATTGTAAGGATTTTCCAATGTCATCTTGGGAACTTGTGTTGTTGTGCTGTCTTCCAGCTTTAATTGTGCAGAAGATCTCTGGCACTGATGCAAGAACTATGAAGATCCATACAGCAGCAGTACAAAACATGGCCTTTCCTTTGTTCCACCATGTTAATGAAGAGATAGGATGGACAGCACCTAAGTATCTATCAAAACTGATGAGTGTTAAGAAGTAGACACTTCCATATATATTAATGCTAAAAAATAGTCTTATGATGTAAAAAAATGTTTGATTGATATAGTTTTCTGACTTCTGGAGACTATGATATACTGAAAAAGGTGCCATAAGAATCCAAGTGAGGTCACACAATGCCAAATTAAATAGAAATATGCTGTTAGTATTCCAGGTCTTCACGCAGTACACATAATGTCGAAGGGCAAGTATGTTGCCTAGAAATCCCACTATCAAAGTGAAAAGGCTAACCAGAATCAGCAAATAGCAGTACCACTCCAGCTTAGGATGGTTGTTGCAAATGAAAATAATGCATGTATCATTTGTCATCTTTCCATGGAATGGTCCTGAAGGGGAAAAACAGACCAACAAATTTAAAATAATATCTAAATTTATTGAATTGACAATTAAAAACTTTTTAGTTAAATCCATTTAAACTGGTGAAAGAATTCAGAATATGGGATGTACAAGTTCTCCTCTATCTGAAAAAAATGCAAATTCCAAATAGACATCACTTAAAGCTTACTATACAGCAATGCCATCAAAGGCAGAGCTTCATGAACCTTCTTAAAAACCCTTGTATTATGCCCTAATATTTAGTGTAGTGCACAACACATGAGAGAAAAAAGGCATGCACCCTTAATAACAGCAGATTCCCTTTGCTGTCTAATACATCTGTTTCTAGCTTTGCAGGAAGCAGAGAGAAAAGCAGAAGGATAATAAATGGCCATGCTCACTCCACCCTTGCAGTGACTGGCTTGGGTACCTGTACTGGGCCTAGAGGCATTTGTAATGTGGGTAGCTGTGCAGTGGGCTGTGGCTGAGGTCCAGAAGAAAGTATTAAAAAAAATGAGGTTGTGCTGAAGGCAACACCGACATCTATATCCAAAGCAGTGAACAAAATGCCTGTTTGCTATTGTATGCATGATTTTTGTTGGCATTCTTCTCTAAACAGATGTTCCAGGCCAAAACCATTGTGGTTTTGATAGGGATAGAAAGAGTTCATTTTGTCTCAGTCATTATTGTCCAGAATCTATCAGCACCTATTATGGATAATTTGGAATATAGATCTGCAGTGTGTTTTTCAAAGCAAGGTTTTCATGCTTGCAGACTCATTTTTAGTCCCATAGATTTTGAACTCCTAATTAAAAACAAAAATGAAAACAACACAAAACCAAGGCTGGAGTGTTTTACCAGGGTGAACTGTCACCAAATTCATTGTCATGTTTCTAGAACCTCTCTCCAAATGATGAAAGAGAACAGATTGCCCAGAGAGGCTGTGGATGCCTCATCCCTGGAGGCATTCAGGACCAGGTTGGATGGAGCCCTGGGCAGCCTGATCTGATGGATCGCAGACCCACCGACAACAGGGGAGTTAGAATTAGATGGTCTTCAAGGTCCCATTCGAAACCATAGCCATTCTCTGATTCACTGATTCTGCAACTCAGTGATTCTATTTTAATCTGTAAGGTCTGTCCACGTTAGAACTTTGTATGAGGGTCATAAAAACAGCCATTTAGAAATCAGAATCCACTACCGCTCTTGATAGGAAAGCGGGATAAAATTTTACTCAGCATTTACTCACTTTACATAGAAGGAAGAGCTCTTTTCCATAATGTTATTGATTACTCATTGATTTTTGAACTTCTTCAACTGTTAGGCTGATAGTAGTGCTTTTTTGGAATGTGGTCTTTTGCTTTCGTACCTCCCTTAATATTGCTTTTCTGAAGGTATGTCCACAGAATAGCTCAGAGCATAACAAGTAAGAGCTATGAGCTGCTAATTAAAAACTGCATTATTTTGCTTTACAAATTTATGGCTCACCCAGATAATGTACTTAGGAAAAGTTAGTTCAAACTGTACTGAATAACATTATGAAGGAAAGTTATTTCTGTAGAAGTTCAGCAACAAAAGCAGTCAAATGGCTTTCCAGAAAGCCATGTGGTGAACTTTTGGTGTTTTTAAGAGACTGGAAATATTTGTTATTTAAATGTATATTGTTAAGTATTGAAGGACTGTACTTTAACCTGGGGTAACAGTATTCTTTCTCTATATTTCTCCATGGTCTTTATGGATATCAAATTTTATATAATCTTCTTCTTCAACCAACGTTTATAAGGTGAAAACATAAATTCTTTAAAATGTAGCCACCCTAATGATACAATACCATTAAGTAACATTTGCTTTACAGCGTGTTCAGTTAAAAGGAGTTTTAATATGTATAGGAAAGTTATATTTTCCTATAATCATCTTGGCTAAATCTCACTTGTACTTTGAATTAAACTGTATTGGGTTGGACTCAATGATCTCTGGAGGTCCCTTCCAACCCCTACAATTCTGTGATTCTGTGATTCTTTATTTCCTACCTCTCTGCCTTCCTTTTAAATAATTATGAATGAAGGCACTAAGCACTTGATTCTAATTATGGTGGTAGCACATATAAGCCCTAAACTGGCTACAAAAAACATGTCTGTAGCTGCAGAAGGCAACTGTAATGCCAGGGATTCCTGATATCATCAAGCTCCTGGAAGAGCTTGAGAGAGAGAGGTAGGTCTCTTCCAGAGATGCTTGAGGAGAGTAGGTCAGTCTTAATTGGAGGGACAGCTGTGCCATCTCATCCATTTTGCTGTAAGTTGACTATATGTATACCCTTCTGTTAAGGCAGTTACAGACTGGAACTAAGAAATCCCCTATCCTCTTCATTACCTTGAGTTTACTAGGCTGTGCTCTGAATTGACCTACATGGAGTCAGTTATCTGGAGGTTCTGGAGCTGCATATCTTGGTAAAATGAATTTGGAGATTGAAGTCACATTAGGAAGTATGATTGCATTTTTCTGTGTTTCCCATTCTCTTTGAAATTCCCTTGCAGGCCTTTTCCTGGAATTCTATGAACCCTGGTGTTCATATTTGGATTTTCTAAAATATTCTCACTGTTTCTTATCTATTCATTGTATTATAGTAGGGCTTAGAGGCCATAACCAAGACCGGATTTTTGAAACACTGTGCACTGCAATTGGTGTGAATGACTTACAATATACCAAACAGGATGGACACAGTCAAAGAGGTCCAAATTAAAAAAGAATGTCTTCCAAGATAATGTAATAAGCAAGAGAAAGGCACAAGCAATTTGACTCTCAGTGCTATAGTAAGACCTCCTGGTCTTCCATTAGAAGAATGTAAGGAATTCTCTACAAGCAAAACCCAGTTTCACTGTACGTGCAAAGACATCATCACCGTGCCCTGCTGTATCCTGAGGCCATTGGAGCTATGCTGATGCCCAGTAGATCTGCATGTGTGCTGTAATAAGTTTCAGGGGTGCCTTTTTTTTTTTATATGAGACAGTGGCAAGTTTTCTGCCAGTTAGTACATTGTGCTAATAATACTCAGTTCCTTTCTTCCTAATGGCTCAGTCTATACTGTGATTAAGCCACTATTTCTTTCATTAAGAAATGATGTTCATTTACTTAGAATTAATGAAAGCCCATATAGCAAGTGAACTATGGTAAAGGGATAGTTAAGGTTTAAAAAATTGCCTACCAAAGAGAATAGTTATTAAAAAATACTTTAAATAATATGAAATGTATACATGTTTGTATGTACTAATCAGAATGTAGTAGCTAAGTACAAAAAAAAAATATGTTACTGTGCAGAATACAGGTGGGATGAATACCCAAAAATTAAATTAATTTTAAAAATTAAAATTAAAATTAATTTTAATTTTAAAAATTAAAAAAAATTAATTGAAAAATTAATCAATTTTTCTCTTACCTGTTTTAGAAATGTTGCTGTCATCTATTTTACTGAAGTCTAGATTCCATGCTGTGCTTTTCTTCTCCATTAATCTTGATCTTCTAGAATTGCAGTTCTATTTTGCAAATACTGCTTTTAATCCAAGGTGTTGGTAATATTCCATAGACAGTGGCAGCTATTCAGAGAGCATTTGTCAAACTGCAAGAGAGAGAACTTTTATCATGATGCCCCTCCTCTCAGTCAGGCTATGTTGCTACTTAACGTAGCAGGCTCCACTTGTTTTTCAGGGAAAAACAGACTCACTACAAATCCACAGTCGAGGTCTTTCTGGGGCTTTCATTGGTTCTAGCATGAAAGAAAAGGGTGGAGGGGCGTGGGGCATGTGTGTACCTTTGTACTTTCCTCCCCCCTTCTTCCATACCAGAATTGCTGCCCCACTACAGAAATGGGCAGCTCTCACCCCACCGCAGAGCCTGTACAGGAAAGGAATGGGCTGGATGAGACTGAGAGGCTCAGGAGAGGGAAGGTGCAAAGGGAGTAGACATAAAGACGGACTGGAAACTGTGTAGAATGAACTTACTTGCACAGGTGGGCTGCAGGAAACCTAAAGAAGTGAAAAACTGCTGCGTTAATTGGCAGTGAAGGAGGACTGAGAGAATAAAAATGAGAGGAGAAGAAAGAAAAGGAAAGCTAACTCAGGAAAAATATGTTCCTGAAGAAAACAAGACAAAAGATTCACCTGTCCAGTGATGAGATGAGAGTAAGCAGAGCTTTTTTTCAAGCAATAAGGCATACCTGTGTGCTTTGCAGAATGCATTTGTTGCAGAATGAAAAGTGAAGTACATCATATGACTGAAGCACCTGTGTTTAGGTACTTGCACACTCCTGTTTATGTAATTAATTACTGAAAATAAATAACAAAAGTTGGAACCATTAAAATCCAATATAAACTATGAAAAGCAGGATAAAAAGAGTACTGTACTGCAGTAAGACTTCATTGAGAGGACAAGAAAATCAGTCTTGCTCTGACAAAACTGTAATAATACATTTGTGAAATGACGAGAGCATTACTACAAGAGACAGTCAGCTCAAACACTCCAGGGAGCAGTTTGTTCTCTGTATTGCAGTGACAACATTTGGTGTACAGTTTTGGCTAAGAAATGAATAATAATTACACTGTAAGTATGGCTGTAGGCTCTGCTCTGTTTTGTGATATGGTTCTTTTATGTTACCACTCACAGACTTAATCATTTTGGTACCTTGTTGTGGTACCATGTAGCAAAAGTCAACAGTGTAAAAGAGGACAATACTATCTTCCACTTGATCTCATAGTAAAAGATTTGTTTGTAAAATGATGAGAAAGTAGAATTTGGATTCTAAATCTGATGGCAGTTGCCTAGTGTGTTTCAGTGGTGAGGTCATTCCACCTGAACAGCCGTATTGTTGAGGTCTAAACCCTTCAATGTACTTCTAGAAACCCAGACTTTTTCAGTGCTGCCATTAAATGGGTGGCAGTACTCACAAAACAGGGGAACAGTAGGTTTGCACAGGATAATCTCAACTTTATTGCAAGGAAGGTTGATGATTTACTTATTTACTAACTGTATGTTTTTGTGTACTTTTGGGCTTAAGTAAGAGCTGTCTTTGACTCAGGAGATGGCTTTTCTTATGGTATCTGTAGAATCCCTTTAGTCCAGGCATTTTCTTTAATTCTTAACTGACCCTGCAGTCATCTGCTCAGAAAATTTCTTCTTCTCATGAGTCAAATGTCCTGTGCTTTTCATGAGCTAGACCAACACATATGATGATTTATCTATTATCATGTCATTACATTGAACCCAACTTTGTCCCTAGTCAGTGGAACAAGAGAGGCAACCATCAAAATCTGACTGTTCCTACTGCTCAAGAAACATCTCGCAGCCTGAAGTTCTTAGGAAGCCTCCCAGTTTGTAGACTTGTTTCTCAGAACGCTGAGCAAATGCCACAAAAGATGTCTCTTACATTGACTTCTAGACTAATTCCATGAGATTTTCCCAGCTGTGGTGTTTGTTTTAGAAAGATGGGATGCAGCAGTTTCTAGAAAGTGGGATGGCTTACTTTACACGTTTGCTCTTCATGACCATCACTCCTTCCCACTTCTGCACAGATTTACAGCACTGCTATTCAATGAGTCTCAGTGTCAGCAGGTTGATGGAACTAATTCAGCTAGAAGAAAAAGATGGAATTATCTTTTTTTCTAGACTACTCTTGTTCACTTGTGCATATCTGCTCTGCCAGAATGAGAGTAGGCTGGGTACGGGTGTTAATGACGAGAGCAGGGAAATAATGAAGGCTGCTTAACCAGCATGTAGGATTGCATATAGTATATATAAAACCACAGCCACTTTTCAGTCAGGTACCACAGGGATGATGTGAACTGAACTCCTTCAGAGGTCCAGTTCAATGATTTAGTCTCTAGAATCAGAATCTAAATTGGTTTGTCACCAAATCGGTTTGTGGGAAACAATCTTGAGGCTTCGTAGGAAAAATCTCTGTTCATGGCTGAACTGAAAAAGACAAATGTGGCTGCCTGATGCTAAACCTGTCCTCCCCACACAAACTGGAATTATTGGATGTAACAAGAAATTCACTTTAGTACACTATTTTGTTTTGTTGTTGTTGTTTTTTTTCTTTTTTGTTATCATCTAAACACATATATACTGACTGACTAAAATATGGTTTCTCATAATATCCATACCACAGGTCAGTTGCTCCGTCTGAAAATGTTTCGAGAGGACCACGGGTCTTGGATGACAATGTTCTTCAGTACCATCCTCTTCCTCTTCATTTTCTCTCACATTTATAATCTATTCCTCATTATGGCAGGGAATATGAGGTAGGTTACAAAGTTTTTTTTTCTGTTTGTTTTGCTCTAGAATATATTTCACGGGAAAATTTTCATATTATGCTGCTTAAGAGTGACCAAGAACTTACAAAAATGTAAATGCAGTAGTATTCACGAGCATTTTTTTCTGGAACACTTCTTTCTGAATGTAGGTAGAATAGTAATGTAATAGGTTAATTTGCCAGGAGGATTACAATTTCAGTTAGAAGAAGTGGAGTCCTAGCCTAATAACAACAGGGTATCCATGAACATTATGTAGAATTGCTTTGATTTGAAAGTATAGGTCAGGAAATTTGAAGTTAGGACTTAGTAAATTAGAAGTGTAAACATTACTTTCGTGTGGAATCGGAAAATTCAGAGGTAAAATTAAGAGAAATTGAAACATTCAAATTTGATTGAAATTAGAGACACGCTCCAAACATTAAATATGTAGTGTGGTGCTGTTTTGATTGCACAAAATAATGCTTTCTTATCTGGCTTGTTTAAAAGATTCTTAAAAATCTGATTTTTAATTTGTTTTTTAACTCATGAGGTGCTCCAACAGGGTAACATTAAGGCTGACATATGAACAGCTGTCTGTCTGTTCTGTTTGGGTTCATTTCAATTTGAGCTTTTAATTTGAACTTTTTGGTTTAAGAAAACTTGCTTTCTCTTGTACTCAAAATCATTTCGATTTTTGTGAGAAAACTTGCATCATTAGTCAGGCAAAATTAATTAATTAGACAGAGCTCATTAGATGTGTTGTTTATGAAAAGCAAGATAGCATCTGAGGAGTTTTTTGCAAGAAATAAGAAACTCCAAGTACGTTTGAGTTGAAGAGCAGTGTCAAATAGTTGAATGACTTGTTCTTAAAAAAATATCAGTGGTAAGTTGACAGAATCTGATACAGTGTTATTTAATGGACTTTTATGTCTGTCAACAAAAATACACAGTGTATGGAGTTCTCTGAACAATGAGACATGAAACAAACATTGATTGGGTGTTACTGAATGAACTTGAATGGAGACCAGCTGCGGTAATCATGGGGTATGAGGACTAATTGTATTGATTCAAGCAAGGTGAATAAAGCAGCAGAATCACTCAGTATTTTAGGAGAAGAAATGATCAGGAAATGATGTGGTAAATATGAATAGGTTCCTAATAATAGGCAGAATAATCCTGCCTGCAATGGAGAGGGTGGAGCATTCCAGCTTTCTTTCTTCCCTATTTACACAGTCTATTATTGGTACTATGTTAAGATTTATATTTGGTATTGCGAAAGCTCCAGGAGCTATAGCTAGCTATTAATCAAAGCATTAACTGCTTTGAAAGCTTGGCTCATATCTGGAAACTGGAGTTCATTTGTCCTTGTCAACATTCCTGTTCCTCCTATCTGTTACACACTTCCATTAGCTGCACTGAGAAGATTGTGTGGCAGTCGTTGTCCGAGTTCATGGAAATAGACAGAAACTATTACAAAAATGGCTGGTGTCAGTCGATCTACTCTCTCATTGAGAAGTCTGTCCTTGACTGGAACTGATGCTAGCTTCAGGTTTGTCATGATCATTTTGGGAAACTGACTGTGCTGTTCTAAGAAATCACCCTGACTTTCCAAAATGTGATAAAGGCTTGGTAAAGCTGTTTTAGGTGTACATTCCAGTAAAAAGGCATTGAGCGGGTAAGGAACAAAATGTTTCAGTTTCAAACTGCACAACTTAAAGCATCAGTTAAACTGAGCTGTCCTCTCAAAGTCAAGGTAGAACAATGTCAGTACTTTTGAAAAGCATTTCTTCAACAAATGGCAAACATTGTCAAAACCAAATACTTCACTTTGATATAATAAAATGTTTTAAAGTGTGGATTATCTTTCCTGAGTAAACATAATATTCATGAAAGCCATTTAATGGTACTTCTGTCTATGTGTTTTGACACAGTGCCTTACTGAAATGGCTGGTATCAGAGAAACTGGTTTCCAAAAGGAAGGTCAGAGTCCACCTGCTGCATGAAGGTTACAGTCTCTGTAGAGACCAGCAGGTCCCACACCTATGAGATTCTGTGAAACGCAGGCACACAGAATACATATCATTTTAATACAAGACCTGTAAAAGACTTAAAATTACTTTCCTTGAAATTGAGGAGAAAAAAAAAGAGAACGATTCTTAGTGTATTTGCTCCTTGCTGTGTCTCTTGTTCAGCTGGCCCTGTCCGCTGCCAAGAGAGTGATTCTGAAGAATACCTATATGTCAGGCATTTGGTATTATTAATGAAAATTCCTCTGTGGCTCGTGAGTAGGAGAATCCTACGTCTTGCATGTGTGTGCCTGTGTAGATGATCACAGCAGAAGTAATATCCTGCTGAGGACTTGAGAAACCAATGCCAGGAGTGCTTTCTATGTTACCATCTCTAAGAAGGTATCTTTTACGTTTGTCAAGAGTATTTTTAATAAGTATTTTTGATGACATTTCATTTAATGTGTACCTTAATGTGGTAAAGTTAAAAAGGCTGAATGTATTCCTTAAAAAAAGCATAATTGTTGGGACTATAGGTTGCTAGGAATAGTGAAAAGAGCTGCCACGAAAGTAATGCCTCCTATTTTATTAGGTTGCCCCATGACATCAAAGGTAGATGTGTGTGGTATGGTAGTAGAGACTGAACCTTCCTGACACTATCTCGTTTTGTTTTTTGCTGTGTGACAGATGGCAGTAGAGGGACAGTCTGATAAAATTGATGTCTGACATGGAAGTGTGGACGAAGCAAAAGTGTGTCATTGAATTACTCCATGCAGAAAAAAAATTGCACCCATTGACATTCACTGATACTTGCTGAATGTTTCTAGGGACCAACCAGTGGATGTGAGCACAGTGAGGTGGTGGGTGGTGCATTCCAGCAGTGGTGACAGCAACTGTGGGTCACCTCCACTGTTGCAGATTTTTATGGGTGTGAAATGCCGGCTCTTTTTCACTGCCGGTGAAAATACACAGCTGATGTCGATGTTTATGATGAAAAAATAGTAGTCATATTTTAATAATAATTAATAATTAAATGTTAATATAAACAATAATTGATAATTTAATAACAATTTGCTCTATCAAATGGTGTTCTTGTTTACTTTGTATCTATTTCACTTTCCATGGAAATAAATAGGCATCACTTTTGAAATGACCTATGTATATTAGTGATATTTCTTTTTAGGGACTTCACAGTTTATTACATTGACCCACTGCAAATTCGGTTATTGCTCTTTTAGTCAGAGTTGAACATCTGGTGGAGGAAACATGTTTCAAAAGCTGTCTGACAAAGATCTATGACTATTTTTGCTTCTTATCTCCGATAACAACAAGCAGAAGCCAAACTGGGCAAAGGCCTGAGAAAAACGCAGTGTTCAATGGAAAATTTCTCTGTCAGGATCATGTCAAACCTTCTCACACTGTGGAAAACCAGGCTATGAAGACAGAAAAAAGGAAAGAATGTCAACTTTATGCATGATAGTTTAACCCAGGGATGAAGACAGAGTTAAAATTAGAGCTTTTGCATTCAGGCCTCATCTTACAGAGTCTATGTCACTTAAGTGCTAGGTAATTGTAGCTAGGGGATTTTTTTGCTAAGGATGTTTTTCATTACTTACCAAACCATTCGTAAGTACTCAAGAAGCATGAAATGCCAATGCAAGACGTTACTGACAAGTATGTGTTACCATATGAAGGCACAGGAGGGTTGAGGGACAGGCTTCAGGAAAAAGATAGTTGGTCTAACTGGTGGAAAAGATGTGGAAAAGAGAGGTTAAATGATCCAGAGCTAGGAAGGTTCACCCATTATTCAAACAGTTTCAAGATCTGGAGGATGCAGCAGCACAATTCGGCCAGAATAGCGAAGCATTCAACTGGAAAGCAGGACCTGTCAAAGCTGCTATGAGAACAAGACATAAAAAGCTGTTCTTCATAAGTGAAAGAAACATTAAGGAGTGCTTCATGCTCAAGTAAGAAGAGAAGATTTATTTTACAATAGTTGCAGTACTTGGAACACAATAAAAGCCAATTGTAAGTTATCAGAAAAAAATATTATGTGTCTCCAGAGACTGAACTGTGCAGTGGGAATGAGGCCATTTCATTTCCTCTGCAATTTGAGGCATTGAAGTAGTGAGAAGGGCATTGCTGAGTTTTCAATGGATGTGCATCTGCATTAGCCACTAATGCAGTTCACAGAGAGGGAGACTCTGGTACACTTTGGTGTGATGCACACTGGTCCAAGGATATATTGCAAATTGTGCAATAGTGTTTAGTGTGCATGAATAGAAGTGCGCTGTCAGAACCCTGAGGCCTGTCATACTTGTGCACAATTGTGCTCTGCGCTGTGTGCCCATGAGGTCTAGCATACGGACTAGCCAACATCTAAAGTGGTCCTAAAGTGGTCTTAAACTTTGTAGCACCAGCAGTAATCCAGCTCTGCCTGATGCATGGAAAACTAGAGCTGTGTTGGGCTATTGAATTCTGAGGGTTTTCCCAATGATATTCAGATCACAGCTATCAGATCCAATCAGGTGGCAAGCTTCAGAGTGCTCTCCCTTCTGAATACCTCCCTCAATTGCCTGTTACAGGGACACCCTATGCTACCTTACCAGAAATCTGATTTCTGCCACTTGTCTTCGGACTTGCAGCCTTTGTTTTTGAAAATAGTGTGGCAATGATGTTCAAACCTCTGGTAGTGAAGTCAGCTATCTGGCAACTTCTGCTTGGTGCCAGTGAGCACTCTCACATTTTCTGCCTTCTAACCTGAAGGTTTGTCTCAGGGCAGACCAGTGGAATGTAAGATACTTATCCTGCATTTTGCTTCCTACATTTGGCCATTTCTGCTTTCTATTTTGGAGACTGAGTGGTATGATTGAACAAACTAGATCAGGATTTCATTAAAATTTAGGCATTCTAATGTGCTGGTGAGAGCTGATATGATTTTAAAAATGATGACTCTACAAAGATCTTGTCTTTTGAAGCAGATGAAGATCTCTTTCAGTTAAAAAGCCAAAAGCAATGGAAAGGCAGTAGTTCCCCCCTTTAGCTTTTATTGTCTCTTGTGTTGCAGAGTGACCAAACTCGCAGATGTTTCCAGAATCCCTTCCCAGCCCATGACCACAGCCACTGCTGGAAGACTGATAAGTTCTATGTTTCAGTACTGTATGTCCCCAGTACCAGTCTTCCACAAGGCATGCTGGTATTCAGTTCCAGCTTGGTTTCACAGGTAGAGAGGTTCTTATCTGCAAAATGAAGCTTAATATAAATGTATTGTGCAGCGCATGAGGACTGCAAGGTGTCACAGAGAGTGCCCCTGTTGTGTGGCAAACCTCTGAATCCAGGGCCTAAAATTGTGACACTTATCAACACTTTTTAGTTCAGAGGTTTGTATTTAATTTTCAGTGCCCATTTAACCTGTCCAGCAGACTGGGGCCATCTTACATCAGAGAACCCATCTATTTTAATCATAAGCATAGGCATATACATGTGATTCAAACCTTACTTATTCTAATTAGTACTATATCATGACATCTACCAAATAAATTTGGTTACTGCCTGGAGTCTCATCAGCTTCTGACCCTTTGCAGTGAGCTTGTAGAACGTTAATTAGCTTTGTGGTATCTCAGCATGTAGGATGAGTCTGGCTGAGATGCAGGTGGGAAGCTGTGCTATCTCTTCTATGAAAGCACCACTTTTTTGAAAAGTGTTTTGTGTGTTTATTTGTGAACCAGCATTTTAGAATCTTAGAATTTTGCAGTGATTTCAGGCACTGAGAAACCTAAAAGTTGAGGTTGTTTTTTTAATTTTTATTTTTTAATTTAACTCTGTATTATAAACTTTTTTTAATTAAATGGGAAATATGCTTTGTTTGCAGAGGAAAGGCAAAAAAAGAACATGGGTAGTGTTCTGTAAGACTGCGTTTTCAGTTTCCCAGTGTATTCCAAAAAGGCCCACGTGGTGGCAGCAAAGGGCATAGTTTAACAGCGAGAAGCTAAATTCAGTGCAAGTTTGTTTTGTTTTGTTTTGTTTTCTCTTCTGGATTTTTGTGTGTCACAGCTTCACGGTTCCTAATTTATATTATTCTCCTTTGAAGGAATTCTGAGTCTTCAGCTGTGCAGGAATTATCCCTTATTTTTCTCTTTGATATAATTTTATGTGCTGAACATGTTGAGATAATCTAAATTGGTACCAAAATGTATTGAAATTTTTCCAACTGTATTGCATTTCAGTGGAGAACACATGGCTTAAAGGAAATCTCTTCTCTTCTTTGAGAGCCCGTGTCAGTAAATAATGCCCTAATCTTTAAAATTATTACACAGTGATGTATTTTTCATGTGACATCCAAAAGTCAGAGTTGTAACTGCTTCCTTCCCAAATGTCAGCTGTCTCAGATCAATCAATTTTCAGCTGACCATTGGATGTTGAGATGCATCATTATTCAACATTTCAAAGTGTCATTGCAGTTGTAGAAGCCAGATATTTTTCTGTTACTAATTGTGACATTACAATGCCTGTAATACAGGGTTGTCAGGGTTGTCTTCTTTGAGTGCTGAATGTGTCAAGAGGAGGTTTTGAGTGAATTTATTACCTGTACTGTCAATGGGTTTCAGTTGTTACTATAAAGCACTAGGAGAAAGTATATGTTGGTGAGCTTGTATCTTTTCTTGTAGCTCATTTCTCATACAGAAAAGGTGTGAAATTGCAATATACATTAATACCAAAACTTCCTTTAATTCTGTTCCTTTAATTAATTTTAACTTTCTTTTTGAAGAGGACTCTGTTTAAGTGATTAAATTATTTGGGATCCAATTCCAGTTTCCCCTCCTGCCCACCCCCAGTTGCAGCTACGTAGAAATAATTGTGTTCCTAAAAATGTTTATTTACTTAAGACTTTACACCATATCGTATTCAGGATTCAGACTTTCAGTTTCTTTGTTTGCTTTTCAATGACTGTAAGATTAATCATCACTAGCCTAATTTTTTTGCAAGTTTTAAGTACAAATAGGAATATGCTTTAACTAACTACTGTTACTGTTCTGTAGAACTACAAGGTCTAGTGTGGGTCTGTATTAGTCTTCCAGACACCTTCATAGACATGACTTGTCTATCCAGTCACGTTTAATGACCTCTGTGTTGGTGTATCCTTTGTCTGTATCTGTTACAGTCAGATTTTTATACCACAGTCATCTTAAATGGCAACATGTAAACTGTTTTGTTTTGTTTCACTGTACTCTGTTGTTAAAGCATCCAGCTAGAGAAAAGATCGTAATATTTGTCCCTACTCAGTTGGTAAAGATTATTACATTACACTGTGACTTTCAGAAATGTCAAGCTTTTGTGAACTGCCGGAAGGAGGGATTTCAAAACTGTAAGTCTGCTATACTGTTCTCAGAGACTAATCCTTTGTGGGCACTGTGAGTCTTTCCCAGAGTATGCAGAAAATGAGGATGCTCTTGGAAGACACATAGGCTAACATAGGCTGTGACAGATGCACCCTGTGTAAAGATACACAGAGAGCAGAAAGTTGTAAGAGTACAGCTTTTACAGTACTACTCCAAGAAAGCTGATGGCTGCAGTCTTTAAGTGCTCTTCAGGTGAGGCTTTTCACTGCAGGTTCTCATCCTAGCTGTGATCCTAAGGCACAGATCCTAAGTCTCTAGGGAGACTGCATGAGCAAAAGAAACCACTTTTTCTAAGGAGCTGGGATTGAAGTCTCTTGAGTCAACATCAGTGCGTGAAATTCGAAGTTTACTTAATTTTTTTTCCAAACAAGTTCAAGCTGTTTTAACGTTTATAGCTACATGTACTCTCAGCTGTATCACCTGGTAAAAAGTACCTCTTGGTTCCATGTCATAAATCTGCCATATTACTTCCATTTTCTGTTAAGTAAGTGCTTCAACAAGCTGCTTCTTTTCCTGAGCAAGGACGCACCAGAGCAAAAAAGAAAAAAAAAAAAAAAAGTTTAGGTTAGCTGTAATTAGATGATGATAATTCTGAAATCCTAGGCCCTTGAAAGATTGAAACATTAATTTCCCAGTCCACGTTCTTGGTGCAGGCAGAGGACAAAGCATATTGCTGAATGACTGCAGTAGGATCCTCACAGAACCCGGGCTGGGTGGATGTAAAGCAAGCTATAAAAGAGATCCCTTATTCATAAAGAAATTCTAGAGATCCTGCTTGTGATTAGAAGGATCACAGCCAAAAAAAAACTGTGATACAGTTGGAGCTGTGTTATTATAAAGTATAATGCAGGTAGATCAGTCTGAAAGCCGTACTAATCAATGATGGAATGACTAAAAATTATCCAAGCCAAACCATTTTCCTGTTAATTCTGTGGGGTAGCTTAGGCCAAACCATAGAAATTTAAGTTATGGAAATCAGTTTTAGAAAGAGTTCTCTATCAAGACATAGGCAGAGGACCCAGGCTGGCAGTGGGTACTTGTCATGCTTACCATCTGTTTTAGTTTCAGGGGCTGATAAGTTCAGGTAAGAACTACAATGGTTGCACTATTCTAAAACCCCCTTTCTTTAAGAGCTTTTTCTCCATTCTAGTGTTAATGGCTGGTTTTAAGAAGGTTGTCCCTGATCAGAGATGCCAGAGGGAAGAACTATAAGTGTGGAATGCAGCCAGACCTGTTAGCTATGAGCAGGCACTACAAAGGCAGCTGTCCTGGGAAAAGCTTGTGAGGGACGGCAGCCTGTCCAGTATCTGAGGGGCTGCAGGTTGGACAGAGAAGCTAGAACCTAAGGCTGTGGCACAGATGTCCTGTGGTGTTGCTGTGGTGACACTGATGTGACTTTGGAAATGTCTGAGGGCTGGTTAAACTGATTCCCCTTTCCTCCTTCACAATATAAATTTACTGTGCTGTATATAACTGACTAAATGAATTGATGATGGCATTATGTCATTGTGCCTTCTGCAAAAATTCAGTTGTACCACTGTTATATATTTCATATTTTCTTTTATTTTTTATTAGAAGTATTATGATTAAAAACAATCATTTCATCACAAATGAAAACTTCCTACAACTTCCTACAACTTCCTGAAGGGAGGTTGTGGTGCAAAAGGGTCTGGCCTCTTCTCCCAGGCAAATAATAGGACCCGAGGAAACGGCCAGAAATTATACCAGAGGAGGTTTAGGTTGGATATTAGGAGAAACTTTTTCTCTCAGAGGGTGGTCAGGCACTGGAATGGCTGCCCAGGGAGGTGGTGGAGTCGCCGTCCCTGGCAGTGTTCAAGAGGCGTCTGGATGAGAGATGTGGTTTAGTGCTTGTGGTACTGATAGGAATGGGAGGGTGGTTGGACTAGATGATCTTGCAGGTCATTTCCAACCTTGTGATTCTGTGATTCTGTGTGATTCTGTGATTCTGTGAAAACATTCAAAATGTCCATTGATATTTTGGTACCAATGTGAAGAGTCCATGAATCCAAGCATCATGAGGGAAATGTAAACGTTTGGTTTTTGATGATACAATAAATTTACCAATGCCAAAAATGATGTGTTCTCATTCACCTAAGAAAAAAAAAAAAAAAAAAAAAAAAAAGACACATTTTTCTTTTTCTTCTACCGATCCTGTGGGCACTCACTGACATGTATTTTCCTTTTTGAAGGGACAGGTAATGGTTATAGCACTGCTTTGTTTTTTTTCATACCACTCTGGATTGAATTGATGTGTAGACCCAGATAGTGCATTACTTTAATTACACTATGACATTGTAACTGCAGTGCTGTCTGTTAGGATTTGTGAAACTATTCACTTCTGTCAGACCTCTTGCCAGTTGAGGAACCACGGTGTTCCTACTGTTCACGTCTTGGTTTTTTTGCCTGTGACATAGAAGCGTTCAGTCTCCCGGAGACTGAAATGCTTTGCTCTAACCCAAACTGTTAAGTTCCAAATTAAAAAAAAAAAACAACAAAGATCCCTGTCTAATGTTAGTAGGATCCAGAGCAGCTCATGATGTGGAGCCATTTACCTATAGGTAATCGTAAGGCTGAAGGCCCTAAGAAACCTGTAGGCACGTTAGGGTATAGGTCTGTCAAAATGACCTGGGTGTCTTCTTGTGTCTTCTTTCATAAGAAATCCTTGGGTGATGTATATAAATATAAACTATATAAACTAAGAAATCTGTAAAGCTGTAATCTGTACTTCCAGGAGCCTTGTCCTTTGCTAGTAATGAAAAGCTAGCATTGGGCCGTATCTTCTGCTGGGCAGTCTCTGTGGAACTGCTGCCACTCCCTGCAAAAGCTCGTCCATTCATGTTTTATTCCCATTTGTTTTAGTTCATATGAGGACATACACATAAACACAAATACAGTTTTAATAAAGAAGAATTTAATAATTAGTGCTTCCACTAAAAGCAGATTTTAAAGGAGGAAAATGCTTCTTGGCACTTTTCATCCCTCTTCACTTTGCCTGAATCCCTTCTAAGATATCAAATACCTGGAATGTAAAAACATGTAGTGCAGCTGCCACCCTAGTGAGACATTTGCTTGCACTAGGTACTGCTGCTGTATTCTGCTTTTCTGGGGAGCAGACAGCCCACCTGTCCCCATCATCTTTGCCAGAAACAGAGTAGGTGGGAGCAGCAGATGGGCAGGCAGCCTGTTCCCCAGCCTAGTGAGGCTGCTGCACATAGAAGCCAGGACAGAGAACGTAAAAGGTTAGAAAGTAGTAGTTTCAGAAGAAATATTGCAGGCATTTGTTTCCCTGGGCAGCAGCACCAGTTGATTTGATTCAGAGAAATTTGGCCCATGTCCTGCTATCTGCTCCTGCAGGGGAACAACTGAGACAAAGTCACTGTTAGTGCCCTTCCCCAGGCCCTCTATGTATCTAGAGTCTCACTTTGGAATGTGGCTGCTTGTGTGAGCACTTAAGTTAGGCTGTGTGAGGTTATGGCCCTGGTGCTTGTGGTTAAACTGCAACGTGTGTGTTTTCTTCATCTTTCAGTAGTATGAGGGAGAATAGAAGAAAACAAAATACTAAGTTTGTTCTCAGAGAGAGTATTGTTTGAGTTTATTCAAGCATTCGCAATTGTAGTACCCCCCCCAAAAGTACATGCATTTATAAAACATATTTTGTTGTCAGCTTGAAAAGTCAGAGCACAGAATTTTTTATAGAAATGTCCCAGTTTAACAAGTGATAATTCATGTCTATGCGTAGCTGTATCTAGTGCTGTAACCATCAATCAACCTAAAACTACAAGTGTAACAGAAATAAATTGCCCATTAAAAAGACCTATTTACCTGCTTTTTTCAGAAATTCATGTGCCTTGGCCTTAATTTCCAATTTTCGAATGGGAAAAAAGGCAGTAAATTTGAGGAAGAAGGAGGTTTTTTTTTCAGAATTTGGTATAGAAAATCTGGTTAGCAGAAATACTGAAGAAGTTATAGGTGGGTTGGTTTGCTTTTTTTTTTTTTTAATTTCTTCCCAGTTTACTCTTGCACTGCATGGGAATTGAATTGCCAGGTCATGGCCTGAACCAGTGATTGAGCACCAGGCGAGAAGGCGTCGCTAACCCAGGGAGCTCAGGTGTAAGCAGTGCACCTGAGCAATTGGAAGGGTTGAACTCTGAGTCTACCTTTTCTCACTCTCACTTAAGGATTAGCACTCAAATAAGTTCTTGAAAGTTTTCTTATATTGTCTTATGGTAGTGACTTCATTTATCTTATGTCTGCTTGTGAGCTTTACTCGTGTTTCCAACTGCCTGCTGTTAAGAAAGTGAGATCTTCAATAATTCACAAATTCAGGTTTAGATTAGGACATCGCTGTACAATTTAAGAACTTAAATGATTAACACATTCTTCTAGCTGGGCAGCCAAAACAGCAATTACAGCAGATCAGTGCAGTTATCCAGAACAATGAAATAGTGCTTGCTACAAAATGTTAACAAACCTGAAGTTCTTCAAGAATTCTAAGACCATTTTGACTAATGTACACATATCTACTTATGACAGTACTTGATAGCAGAAGAAATTGCTGAATTCATGAAAATATATTTTTTTAATGCATGTTCCCACAGCTTTTTCCATGCTACCATTGTTCAATGACGTTTAGTGTTAAAGCATTATAATTAACAAGCCATTTTCAGTAATGTTCAGGCAAATTAGAATTACATTCACTGAGATGTTTGTTTCATCCATTCTATAGGATATTTTATGAAAGGAAGAATAGACATTGTATTTTAGAGTGTCTTGGTTGTGTTTGTGTGTGCTTAGGAGTGGATGTCCATACATCTGTAGAGACAGGAATAATAAAGGTACATGGTATTTTTGAAAAAAATGGAGCAGCTCACCATCTATTGATGTATGCTTTTGACTAAAGACATTACTGAATTTCTTATTTCAAGATCTTTTCTTTAAAAGAAATGCTATCCTTAATGCAGGTCACCTGTCTTGGAACAAATAAGTTTAAAAATAGCTGAGCATTAGATTCCAGAATTCTGTGGTGAAATAGTATTTAAATATATGTGCATGTAATGTAAGCTGAGATCCATTTTCCTATGCACTTTTTTTTTTTTCCATGCGAGATTTCCTACAGAAAATTCTTGAATGCTTTGCAGATAGATTAGAAATATTTTGCCTCCTACCTGCTATCAACCTGGCAAAGGGTAGGTTGGGAACTTATTTTTAGAGACATTTTTATTGTAAAAGAATCAGCATGACTGTGGAAGAGAGCACTGCTGGTTGTAAAAGTTATAATGAAGTGTTGAAAACCACACGGTTAGATCCTATCTAAATGGAAGCAACCTGTAAAGAGATTTGTGCTGAAATGTTTTTCAATGACATAGGCTTTGAAAAGAAGAGTAAGGACACACGGTAGGTTCTGGTTCTTTCACATGATCTATTGTAATACTTCATTGTATTTAATGCATAATGATAACTGAGAACATAAATTTATGAAAGTTAACAGCAGCATTTGGCAATTACAATTAGCTCTCTATTGTTTCAGAAATGATAATACAATGAAAAGAACCTTTTTTCTAGCTTTAAAGCTTGCAAAGCTAAAAAAGGGGTGTTCCCTTAGCACTTAGCAATCTGAAATATCAGGAGGGTCAATTACATTCTGTACTGCATAAAGCTCAGTAGGGGAACTTGCACTGCATTTTTGTTCTAGTCTTAGATCAGCAGAGGCCAAGACCTCGCAGGCTCCCTGATGCCTCCCAGAGCAGCAGCTCTGCTCCTGAGCAGTGCATTGGCAGTGATGAAATCTCACAGTTTTGGTTCTGTGACACCAGTTATTAATGTTCTCTGTGAACTTGGGCTTGATAGCAAGGCTTGCAAGATTGGCTCAGGGACAGAAGAAAGGAAATGTGCCCCAAAGTTGTGATGGTTAAAATAGATCTTTTCTGTTTGCCTCTGGTCATAAATAGGTGAGGTCACTTGGAGCCACAAAGGAATTTTTTAGTCTTGTTCTCAGAGTTACGTTGCTGATAATTAAGAATTGCTTTCTCACAAAACTTAGCATTCCCTGCGAAGCAGAATTCATATATGCATTTAAAAAAGATGAGCATGAGTTACGACAGAAAAAATTACTTGCAACAAAAAAATTCCTGCCACTAATTTGAAACACGTGAGCTAGAGCATGACACTACCGCAGCCAGTCCATCTGTGATCAATGCTTGTAACTCAGAAACTTTTTAGTTATCTCAGGTTGTTTCTTTTCCAAGAGTTGTCAGCCTCCTGCAGGAAATGGAGAGTAAATGCTAGATTGTCATACTGTCAGAGTTAAGAACAAAAATCTTACGTCTCCTATTGCTGAAAGCTTCCTGTTTCTATATTCCAGAATGTTTCCACTCAGTGGACATTAAGATCTGGGTTCTCTCTCTTCTGCCTTAATTTGCAGTGAATCATAAGCAGAGTACATGCAGAGTGCATATATTGTGAGAGAGATTGCTTGAGTTCTTTGAAGCCATTTGCAATGCAGTATTCATTGCTAAATAATTTTTTTGTTGTTGTTGTTCTGTGTACCACAAAATAATGCTTAGGTTTTACATACTAAAAATGACAGAGCTAGGAAATTTGAATTGGTTCTATGGCCTCTGTGGTTCTTTCCGAAGGTATTTCTGTCCTTTTCTCTCTGTATAATCTTTCAAAGAAGAATGCAGACAGTGGAAATGGGGAGACCTCTTGTCTCTTAGATGTTCTAGGATTATCTGTAAGAGCCTGTCTAGTGGTCCTAAGATAAGTAACTCAATCTTTGATCAGTTAACCTGTATTCATGACACTTTCTGTCACCTTTTGACAAAGGCAAAATTCTAGTTTTTGGGGTCGCTCAGGGTTCTGCTCTTAACTTAGTAACAGGTTTTGTCTCTAAGACCCCACCTGAGTCTTAGATGCTGTATTTGGTTTCTGGGCCCCCAACAGAAAGGACATAGGCCAGTTGAAGTGAGCTGAGTAGACAAGGCTCTGGGGAGACCTTATAGCCACCTTCTTGTGCCTAAGGAGGGCCTACAGGAGATCTGGAGAAGAACTTTATCAGAGAGTGTAATGTCAGGACAAGACGTAATGGTTTTAAACTATAAGTGGGAAGGTTTAGATTAAACATTAGGAAGAAAATCTTTACAGCCCAGAGAAGCTGTGGATGTCCCATACCTGGAAGTGCTAAAGGCATGTTGAACTGAGCTTTGAGCAACCTAGTCTAGCAGGAGATGACTCTGCCCAGGGCAAAGGATTGGAACTAGATGATATTTAAGATTCCTTCCAAACCATTCTGTGATTCTGTAAGATACGTGAAAGCATACAGAAAAGGGCAGCAAAGCAGGTAAAAAGGCTGAAAAGTATGTCCTGAGGGAAGAGGTTGAGAACACTTAGATTGCCCAGTCTGGAGAAGAAGGAGGTGAGAGGTGACCTAATTTCTCTCTGCAACTTCCTTAGAAGGGAAACTGCAGGGGAAGTACCAGGCTCTTCTCCCTGTTAACTGATGACAGGATGCTCAGGAACAGCACAAAGCTGTTCCAGGGCAGGTTTGGGAAAAACCTGTTTACTATAAAGGTGATCAAATACTGGAACAGGCTTCCCAGTGAGGTGGTAGACACCCTGAGCCATTCAAGTCAACTTTGGATAACGCCGTTAATAATGTGCCTTAGATTTTGGCTGGCACGTTCCAAATTAACTGTTCTGTTCATTGGATGCTAGAGAAATGTTGTCTTCAGTGAGATAAAAATTCATTTTGTGCACGTAAGAAGCTGGTAGTTGAGAGCCAGTGTTGCCTTTTTATTTTCTTGTTTCTGTATGCAAAACTATGAACTACTTTGAAATTATACAAGCGAAATTAAGACAGCTAGGGGGCACTGTGGCTAAACATTTGTAATGTGCCTTTTAACTGGTACTGATTTACTTGTCTGACATAAATTGTACTTCAGAATTAACAGCAGGTTTAGAGTTGCCCCTCATGTATTTTGCTGTTCCTAGAACACATCGACATTACTATTAAATATATGCTGTTTCCGTTCTTGAGCTTTTGAGCACAGAGCAAAAATGTATAGAACTAAGTATTAGTGAATTCCTACAAAATATTCACTGTAAACCATATGTGAATTCTCAACCCCCCCCCCCCCAAAAAAAAAAACACTTTAAAACTGCATGTTTTCAGATGCATAGATCTTCTATCTAATAATCACAGTTGTTCACCTGAACAAAAATTTGTAACTAGTGATACTAGTGTCTGGGAAAGGAATGTCATGGTAATCTTCCAAAGAAAGATTCCAGGTTTTATTTGCTGAGAATATCAGATTCTGAACGTGCAAGCTTGGATTTCGGATCAGATCTTGTTATCTGCATTTCCTCAAGAAATGCCCTAGCCCTCATATGGCCTCATTTAAACCAGCTGAACAGCCTACTGTATATCAGTATTCATATGAGTAAAATAGACTGAATCTGTCCATAAGTAAACTGCTATGAGTTAGAAAGTCAGGTGCCAGTTAACTCTAAATCACAAGGTAATCTTTGCTGAATATGTGACTTATGCATAGATAATGGAAAAAATAAGTAGGCTGTACAAGGTCTTTCCTTGAGTGTACAAAGGAAAGTATATTGAGATTCTTAAGGGCTGTGCTGCAATTTAAGGTAAGTGATTGAGTGCTGGCTTTTGTTTCCTGGATTAAAAACGTTGAAGATCAAATAAAGCATTATATTATCTTTCATGATTCCAGTGTTCATGATTTTATTTTTTTTATCAGGATGCAGAGTGGCTATACATATGGTTCTTTAATGCAAGGTTTACATCTGACACGTGTGAGTGCTTTTATCTACATAAATCACGTACCAATTAACTACTGTTACTTAATTACACCATCCATTTGGTGGAATCATTTATTTATCCCACCTAATTTGGTTTGTGCTGGTTACTGTTCACAGTTGTGTGGTTCAGCTGGGATTAGTTTCAAGCTGTGTGTTGCAGCTGCACCATGACTCAACTGTTCTGTCTTTTGTCTCTTATTCAGGAAGGTGACAAGACAAGTAACAGCTGAGCTAGTTATCAGTCGTGAGTTTATTGGTGGATTGAATGCATGCTTAAGGCAAAGATAAAATGATTTCTGTCATTAGGGGTTGGGAATTTTCCTCTTCAGGCTGTTTATGATTGAGCCTATTGTTCTTGATTTTTGGCCTTGTTATTTTTCAGTGTCACTGAAAAATGTCTATACCTTTGCAGCTGCTCTAAGTATTTCCTGTAGAACATCTGAATTTGCAGTAGCCTTGCCAACAGTAAATGCAGGTATTGAGTTTTTGTAGCCAATGGCTGTTCTAGTTCTATGAATGTTGCACAAAGTATATATTTTTAAAATGTTAATAGAAGCTTACAGTGCTGATTTAATGACTAGTTGCATTAACTATATTAAATCTGTGATTTATAAGATCTGTTACAAGATTAACCTTGGATATTTTTAATTAAAGGCAGCTTTTTTTTTTTTTTTTTTTTTTAACCGGTTGAGTTTTTTGCTTTCACCGAGGAAAAATGGCAATAATAAGCCACCAAACAGAAATGGAAGTTTATGAGATACGAGAAGGATCATCCTGACATAATAGAATTCTTAGATTACATAAGAACTGTCTGGGACAATTGATTTCTCTCACTGAAACTCAGTCACGGTGCCTCTGTAAATGTTTTACGTTAACACTTTGCCAATTCTGAGATACATTTGAGACAATTGGGTATATAATTGACTGCTTTTATTTTTTCCCCTCCTTCTATCCAACAGGAGACTTGTTTGAGTCCATTTTATTTTGTGGTATAAAGACCAAAGCTACTGTGAATCAGGGATTCAGTAGAGTGGAAGTTTTAAATAGAAGTCCTCCTATCAGTTCATTCTGCAAAACAGCTGTTTTGCAAGTGTAATTTTTTGGATAATCCCAGATGTGCACAGATAATATTTTCCTTTATTAATTTCAGGTAAATAAATGTAAAACAAGAGAAGCATTTCTCTGCAACAAATAAAACAAGAGAAGCATTTCTCCGCAACAACATTTTGTGACTACTTAAACAGTGATTTCATGTGTGTGTAATGAAACCTGAAAACTGATTTTATGTTGATCATTTGGTAATCCTTTAAGCCTAGTGAGCAGTTTTGGTCCCCATAACAATTCCTCATATTTGCTAACAATATACTGTACATGTAGATTTCATAATACCAAACATAGACAATATCTTCTCTTCTGCCTATTTGTTCTTTGTTCATTCATCATAGCCAAATAGATGGTTAGAAAGGTAGGATGGAGCCAAGCTGGTAAGCCATTCCCAGAGAATGGGCATTGATTAAGTGTCAGACTGCACTTTTACTAATGAAATATTAGAAGAGAATAGTTTGTATTCCAGTTCCTTGTTTCTTGTGTACCTGGTGCTTATGTGGTACAAATGTTCAGTCAGTTCTCCCCACTTTACAACTTGTGATTCAAGTGGAACCCCTCCTTCTGCCTGCTCCTAGGGAGGAACTTGCTTCATGGTCTTCTTGGTTTCCCAGGGTTTGGATAGGAAGATGCTATTTACCCCTTATCCATTCTAACTGCTGTATTTTGGGGGACGCTACATCTGGCTTTGAACATACAGTTTGACAGCAGATAGGTATGCTGTCCTAGAGGTGTCTGCTTTGTGTTGGTAAATGCTTCAGGATATATACACACTGCCAGTGCATGGAGGAGAAACTGCAGCTCTGAAATGTTCTTGATCTAAATATGTCACTGGATATGTCAGAGGAGCTGCTGCTGTTCTGAGAATTGTTGAGCTGTTTTTCTGATTTGAGAGTTTACAGCTTCTGATTCTTGGTTGTTTAATACCTTTCTGTGATAAAGGATTTTTCTGTACCCAGTGTTTATTTTTTTTGTAGGCATGTTTGTTCTATGACTAGGTCACCTCTCAGTGCTATTTTTAGTCCACTAAACAGGCAAGTTTTAGAACTCACTGTGTGTTTTCTCTCCAGCCTTCTTTTAACACATTATTCTTTTCTTTTTTTAACATGCTTTAAAAATGTGAAGTCCAGAACTTTGACGTCAGTCTTACTGCTTATAAAAGTAAAATGATTTCCATTGTTCTGCATAGTGCATCTGTTATTGATGTAAATTAACCTGATATTTCCCGAAATCTCCTGGCCTCCATCCAATCTCTGTCTGTCATTCACATCCAGTCTTCAATTAACTCACATTGCTGCTTGTAGAAGTATATCAGGCCATGATAACAGAAGCTCAAATTTTTCTCTTGCTTCCTGTAAGTATTTGGAAGAACACTAAAAGTGCCCTGATAAATACTGTATTACATAGACCTTTTTAATAACCGGACCAGTTGCTTCTACTGCAGGTGTTTCACTGTTTCTTCTCTAAACTCTAAACTTCTCACCCTGTAGATGGAGTAGGCACTATGGTATCTAGTGCTTGTTGCTGTTTATTCCTTCTGTCAGTTTTGAGTGCAGAGCGGCCTTCAAGAATACACACTAGAACTTGTTTCTCAGAGCACATAATGAAGGCTTTGTGGGAAGATTCTGAGGTGGTTACCACATTGATAACCATTTACAGTGTTCCAGAAAAATTTCCCACAACCTGTGCTGACAGCAGGAATGAAACAATGAGAAGTATCTTGAGTCCACATACAGGAGGCGGTATGTGCAAAATACAACATTTAGCTTTTCCTCAGGGAATGGGAACATGGAGAATAAGGCTGCAGAGGTGAGTGCCATGAAGCTTGCCTTTTTTCCATAGAGAAAATACACTGAAATTAGTGCATAGTGAGTCAAAGGTCCTCAGGGCCCAGCAGTTGAGAGCCTTGCTAGAACAGTGCACAGCATAGACAGGAGATAGTGATGAGATCTGTGCAGGAAAACTGCAGCCAGTTGTGCAACGCTGAGAGATGATGTTTGAATTGTGCGTTCTGGCTCTGCCCCTGCTGGTAAGGAATGGCAGAGGTGGTAATGGCTTAGATTGCAGTTGTTCCTGTTAAGATGATTTGTTTTAGATATAATTGTGCTTTCTTCATCCCTTGAATTTCTGACCGTGACAGTGTTTACTTAAGACCTGTATAAGGTGATTACAGTTATGGAAAATTACCTTGGAAATAATGTTACAGTTATGGAAAATTCCCTGATGAGAGCATTTATTGTTCAATTAGGTCGTTTTCTCAATTAGGTTGCTTTGTTGTGCTTTTTTTTCCTGGTTTATACACAACAACTTTTTTTTTTTTTTCCTATTAATAAATAGAAGTGGCTCTTATTAAACTCTGAAAATTCAGTATTCTATTGAGTTCTAGACAGTCCTGTAACATCCATGTGATGAACAGATCATTGGGTTTAACATCCAGTATTTAATAATATTCCTTCAAATATCTTCAGAAGATCTGAGGTAGTCCTACCTTCTGGTCTTGAATCCATCTCATGGAACATTGTTGCTCCTGTGAAACAGGGCAGCCAATTTCAGGCAGGTGTTGTTTAGGAATGAGTTATTTTGAGCACAGCTAACAGAAACCTGTTAGTGAGCTACGCAGATAGAAAATAACTTTAAAAAGGTATATAATTTGTTTCTAGATGATGTAATGGAACAAGTACAAAAAAGTACACCTTCAAAAGAAGTGTGTAAAATTTCATCTCTGACATCTGAAACTGGCAGATTCACAAGTGGAATATGCTTTGGAAGAGCAGTAAATTGTATTAAAATGCAGAGTAACACTTTTCAAAACATTTGAAAGGATTCTGGTGAATTGAGGCATATAATTCCTGGATTTTTACCCATTATAGCAAGCATGCTTTGGAGAAGTATGTTGCTATAGTTCAAAGTTTTGTGCTACACAGTTTGAAAATTAAATTAAACTTTTGGTCACTTCTGCAGTTAATACTTTAAAATACACACAGAGACAGCTGGAAAACCACAGCTGCAGAAGTCTGACATCCCTGCTGGGCAAGCTGATGGGATCAATGAACTGTAAACAAATATGCACTACTAAGAGGAGTCTGAAAGAATCCTTCTGCAGGGGAAGGTTATGCCTTGCAAAAATCTCTTACAGTTAAGTGCCTTAAGGCATCACTGAACGTGCGAACTAATAAATTCAATTGATATTAACTTACTTGAAGTCTTTCAACAAGTTTCTGATCTAAGACTTTCAAGAATCTCAGTCAGGATTAAAATGAAGATGTATTGAAATGAACAGCCTGTTAAAAGACAGGATACAAAGGACAGAAGTAAATAATCAGTGTTAAGAATGAGGAAGTTTCTTAGTAATGTGTCAAGAGGATCTGTGCTGGTATCTGTACTGCTCAGTGTTTGCAGACTGTGCTGGGAAAGAGGGTAAAGTCTTTGATGACACTACTTTGTTCAGTGAAGTGAAAATGAAGCCTCACTGCGAAGAGTTGCAGAAGGATTTCACAGCACCAGGTTTCTAGAGGATGGTGTGGCATATGAAAAGCTATTGCTTCATCTACATCAAACAGAGATGAGAGTTAATATAGGTAGTTGTATAACAAATGTCAGTTCAACAGTGAGCAGAGGGCAGACGAGAAAATATAAGGAATTATTAGGAAAATAGTAGAGAAAAAAGAATGAGTTTAAGAGGAACAGAAATCATGCCACTGTTCATACTTGAAGCAATCTTGCATCTTGAATATGCATCATTCTGCTCCCTCGTCAAAAAATAATATATAGATCTCAAAAATACTGAAAGTGCAGCAAGGATGATCGAAGGAACATTATTCATACAAGAAGCTATTAAGTGGACTAGAGTCTATAAAAGTGGACTAGAGTCTACAGGTGGCACACACAAACTGGAGAACAATTTTTTGCCTTCTCATATTGTAAAATGTAGGGGTTATCAAATAATATCACATGGTAGAATGAAAATAAATGGAATTTCAAACACAATGATATCACATTTGATTGAGAAAGTCCTTGAGCCTTGGGTTACTCAAATCTGGGAGTCTGTAATGCAGAAGTATCATCTATTGTTTCTTATCCCAAACCTTTCCTTGACCATCTGTGGGAGGTGGAGTACCGGGATAGATGTTTGATCTGGAAAAGTGCAATCACAATTATATTATTCTGATGATGTATATTTCTTAAATGTTAGATATAAAGATATATTTCAAACACTATCTTACATGTATCAAGCCATATGAAATACGTACAGTAGAGCATTACATGTCATTTGCCTGTTCTACCATTCTTGGTACAGAAAATTCCTGATTTTTGAAATTTCCTCTTAAGTTATCTCGTAAAAGACAAATTATCTTCCAGACACATTAACTGATTATAAAGTCGTGATTACTTTAGAAATTTGGAGAGACTTTGGTGATGAAAGGAAATCTAGCAAGAAAGTGGGGGGAAAAAAGTCGTATCTTCACTGACTAATGTAGACTTGCAAATGGGAAGATTGGTTGAATGTAATGGCCTGTGTTTATTTATTCATCTGAGATTCTGCTTTTATGTCTAATTCATAGTTTCCAGATCTTTCCAAGGTAGGATTTGGAACAGCAGTACTTACTTCACTATACATTATTATGGAGTTACAGCAAGTGCACAGCCTCTGTATCAAACTTGCTAACTGAATATCCATTGGAGAATGAATGTTTTCTCTTTTTCCCAATGCTGCTAAACACATGGGAAAGTTTATAATGTAAAATCTAACAAGGTTGCAAAAAAAGGTAGTGAATTGAAGTGTTTTTTGTGGAATAGGCAGGGAAGGGTTGTTGAATGCTACATAAAGATACTTGAGTTCTATTGGGAAGCTTGAGTTTACTTCCATCTGACTATTTACTAGCCTTTTATTGTAGTCTTGCCCTTTCCTTTCAAAGACACTGCAGATGGGCAAAACATGGGAAGCACAGATGGGAGAAAATGAGAATGGAAAGATATTTTGAAAGCCTTTTGTGAAGCAACAGAGATACTATTGTAAATTCATTGGGTGCGCTTTGTGTGTCAGTTCTTTCCAAATTCTTCTGTTTGTTAACAAATTTGTACCAAAGAGAAGCTGCCTGTTTCATTCTCCCAGTCACCATTTCATTCATTCACTTTACAGAGCACCTATCAGATGCTGGACTGAATATATTTCATCACATGTTTTCCCCACAGTCCTAAAATATTAGCTAAATAAGCCACCAGTAATGTCACCCTAAAGAGTGATATCTTGTTATAAATATCCAAGAAGAAACATCTAAAAGCTCGACAGGATAAATCAGCTTCTCTCAGTCTCTCTGACACCCACACACACACATGCGCATGTGTTACACAACTTATTCAACATTCAAAACATCGAATTAGTTCAGTATCTGTCCTTGGATTTGCAATTTGCATACTGTTTATCACCACAAGAGTACACATACTATGGTTTCCTTTTTATAAATCATGTAGATAACACATTTTCATCGCGTGTCACTGTATATAAAATACAATTCTGTTTTTGTCAGCAGACTGCTAAATGACAGCGGAGCGTCTGCAGCGTGCATAAAGCAGCATCTTGTAATAGACTGCAGGTCCCATGTGAAAACTTACAATGAATGCATTTTAAAGTTACAGCGGCAGTACAACCTCAAAAACTGCCAGCAATCATTTTATTGCGATATATTCATATATGTTGATTTTTGACATGCTTGTATACATGCCAATGTAAATGTTCTGTGAAGATGACTGACAGTATTATGCGCTCCATTTAGTGGCCCAGTCTTTTACTTAGTGAGCTGGCATTCTTTCACAGACAAAATGTAAATAGTTCTGCTTATTCTGTAGAACACATAGAAAACCTGATGCTCCTGAGAGGCAGTGTTCCAGTATCATTAGCAATGTGTAAGATTCAGCAGCATGTTTCTGAATACACAGGTACACATTGCTAATGATGCTGGAACATGTGTATTCAGTGTATTCAGAAACATGCTGCTGAATCTCAAGGGTTTCCTGTGCAGGAATAGAATGCAGGAAAACAGGAGACTAGCTCCATGCATGTAATATAAAAGACAGTTAAGAAAAATTTCACAGCAATGCATGAACATAGTGCCTATTTTTTTATTATTATTATTTGATTGTTTCAGAAAGTCAGGAATCTTTTTTTTTTGCGTGATACTTTTCCTAGTAAACAGTACACCAGTTCTAGAACCAAGGCATGTGAGAAGCATCTCTCTTTTTACTGGCATAAATTCTACTGGTTCACATCAGGTATGACTCCTAAACTTTAAAAGCCAGGGCATTTCAAAGGTTAATTGTTTTAATAGTTAAGCATCATTTCTGGTTTGTGTTGTTTAATTTAATCTTTCCACCATTTAGTGCTGTTACTCACATTTTGGCTAGATTAAAGAGCTCTCTACTATCAGTAATCTCCCATGTAGGTACTTGTGTGGTGTAATCAAATTCCCTCTTAATCTTCACTTTGATCAGATAGACACATTCTTAGGACTGTCATTGCAAGGCAGGATTTACAGTCCTCTGATTACTCAGTAATTCCTGTATCTTTCCTTCTTTCTAGTGTTCTCCATCAGAGCATCTGGGCCCAAAACAGCATTCTGAAAATATGTATGCTGTCCAAAAATGCCTCCAAACCTAGGAGGAATACTGTCCTCACATTCTGGAGAGGCAGTTCTCTGTGTATATTCTCAGGGATGTTGTTATCTGTTAATCTGAACAGAGACATTGTGTTTGTTGCTGTAATGATGCTTATGTTATGCTTTCTCACATGATATCCCTTGTTTTACAGATTAGCACTAATTTATTGACATTAGAATGATGACTGAAGACACGTAATTGTGCCTATGATTTGCTATATATCACTGTATTATATATATATACTATATATATAATATATATATACACACTATATAATATATACACTATATTATATATGTCACTGTATCTGTAGTTTTATTACCAGTCAACTTCTAATATTTTCAGCTCAGTGACAATTGACGAGTTGAGTGACACTGATCTGTAGGACCGTAGGATGAACAACTACAGGATTGCATTTTATAATCTGGATGAACCCACTGACTATTCTTTAATAGCATTCTGACAAGATGGTAGTTTGGAAGAACTCTTCTGTTGCTTCTTCACATGCTCTATATGTTTGAAAGATGGCCTCTAGCTAGTGGGGTTTAAAATCAGAATTTTGAGGGTTACTATCTGAGGTCTATCTACAATGAAAAGTCTTATTTTTCAGCGGTTAATGGTAATGGTTGTAGTGAAGAGTTTGTCAGCCATTTCAAAGTATGGATCTCCTTTCATTTGTTAAAAAGTTTACTCCGATATTATGTACTAAGTATTTCTTAAATGCCACCTAACACTCAATGTCCTTTCAGGTTGTTTGTGAGGGATGCTGACTTTCTCATGACCTCAAAAACTCACCCTTCCCCTTACTGGAAACAGTGGAGCTGCACAGGTTTTTATCAAGTGAAGATCTAGCCTAGTTTACGTAATAAATTTTGAATTCACTGATGAGGCTGACAATCAGATGGTTTGAAGTCAACCTTTTAAATAAAAAATGTGTATCTTTGGAAATAACTGTCTCTGCTTTATCCTTCTTCCTCCCACAATCTCCAAAAATACTGTTTGCTCTTCCAGAGCAGATGAAGTTTCACAGAACATTTAAAGCAAGCAGAGCCATCCTCTCCTGGACGCTGCAGTGATGAAGACACCTTTTTCAGATTTTCAGATTCAGAGCAGCATGCTTCCATTCTCTAACTTCTTTTCTCAAAGTCTGTTTTCACAAGCTCACATACTCTTACTGCAAAGACTGTTTTCTGACCCAAAGAGTTGCTAAATTGTCTTCGAACACATAGTTGTGTTTGGCACACAACTTGCAGCGCAGGGATCAAGTTCTACATGATGCCAAACCACACTCACAGTGACAACTCAGTGATTTTGCTGCTACTGTGGCAAAGGAGAATTATAGTGGGAATGTTGTGTTTCAGTGGAACATCAATGACTGCTGAAGACCACAGGCATAAAATTTTTGTCTTTTAATGGTGTTTTCTTCTTGCTACCATCTGTGAAAATTTGAATCTTTAAACATTTGTCTCATGCGTTTGTGTGTGGGAGGTGTGATATGTTGAGTTTAATAAATGAGTCTTGTTTACAGTATATCGGAATTGATGATAATTTGGACACTATGCATCTGTTCTGGAAAACGTCTAGCATACTTATTTTATAATCGTGTGTGATTATGTTTATACTTGATTTCTCCTGCACAATGAACCACAATTAAAATTTAATTTGTAATCCTTCGATAATACAGTATGAAGCTTCTGTCAATTAATTGGAAGTAATTAATTAATTAGATGGAAATGAAAGTACCTCAGAAACAATGAGCATAGAGAGCAGGACAGTGAAAATATCTGTGGGAGACAGACAAGCATAGTTCAAGTCTCCATGCCATAGATTAGTAGTATTAGTAATTCATTTGTAACAAAAATATGCATTTGTAGCTGCTTTTTTTTAAACCTGGTTGTTGTTTATGGTTTTCATTTCATTGTTTGTTTTATTTTCTGGACTGCAGATCTGCAGATCACAAAGCAAGGCAGAGTAGATCAGTTTGAAATCACTGCACACTGACTCAAGATGGAGGGGTGTATGGGAACTGTTGAGTCACAGCCTGAACCACTGATTGATCACCTGAGGCAAGGACTGGGTCAGCCGTGGGAGCACAGGTGAAGGCAATTCACCTGTGTTACCGGGAGCCTGGCTCCACCCCTCCTAGACCCCATGTAATGGCTGACTACCACTAGGGAAGGATCTCCTTCTGGAGATCCTTCCTTTTTGGAGTTTTCTATCATGAGCCTGGATCCTCAGAAACAGGTAAGTGTTTCTTCTTTTTCACCATGGTAATATTTCCGACCATAACACCTGTAAAGTGCTATCCTAGCGGTGCTACTCTTCCAACTGTACAAGGAGATTTAAGTCCTTTCTCAAATACTTCATTAACACAGGGCTTCATATCAGATCACGTGGATTAAATCTAGCTAATTTCTTAAATACAGAAATGATGGACTTCTCATGGTCTAAGTTCTTTTCTAAGGCCTCCTCTGAGCTAGCAGTTATATACTAGTATTCTTGCTGTCAGTACTGCAGTAAAAAGGATCTTGTATCATGTATCATCTACACATCTTCCTCATGAGCATCTTAGTTAATTGGTGTGGTAAGCTTGGTCTGGCCCGTATTAACCACAGTTGACACAAAAGCACTCTGGTTAGTGTCACCTTTTTGTGGGGAAAAAGGGTGCCAAGAACTATATATATATATATATATATATATATGTAGGATTCAGGATGCTCAGTCCTTCGCACCCTTTTTATATATAGGGGTGTGCAAAGGAGTTACTTTAGTCTGCCTCTGGTCTAATGTGAGCATCAGTGCCACTACAGCAGAGTATGAGGTGGGAGTTGAGCTGGAAGTTGGGATCTCAGCAGCATGCAACCTTTCTTTACACTGAACCCATATTGGTTTCTGTATTCCTCACCACTGGGAAGGCACTTTATGCCCGGGATCTCAACTATCACTGTTCTGTAAAAGCAGTCTTTTACACAAAGACAAAACACAGACTTTGTGTTTTGGACATGCAGATGCTTTGTGAAGCTGCATAGAGCAGTATTTGATCAGGTTAAGAGAAAGCTGTGGTTTTGTTCTATCTCAGGATAAGCGGGGAAGCACATTGCTTCCAGGCTACTTGAGTGGCTGTAATAATTTCCACAATTTCTCTGAAGTTTTGGTCACTAAAATGAGACATTGGGGAAAATTGTGACCCTGTGGATAAAAGACAGTAGAGGAGAAGTGTGGGCTAAGCTGAGATAACTGAATTTTGATTCCTGGATGCTCACTGTATGTGTATTTTATGAAAGTGCATTTTACTTAATAGATGCCAAAGTTATGATTGCCTAATGGGTATTGTATACCAAAGGCATTTACAAATTGAGAGGGATGGTCTTGTGCTGCTGATCTTTTTGCAAAAAATAGTTCTTCAGAAGAGAGAGTTGCTGGTGAAATCTGCTGCTGTTAAAATATGCATAATGGTGCCATGGAATGTTAAAATTTTTTGGAGCTGCCCACCAACAAACAGTGGTTAGTTGCTCTGTGAGGTTTTCCAAAGTGTCCTTGTGCTAATTTATATTGCACCAGGAAGAGCATAATAAACTAGTTTTCAGTGTTGTTGCCAGAGTATAGATAAATAAAACACTGTTGTTTACTATAGGAACTAGCAGTAACAAAAAGCTGCAGTAATAATACTCCTTTTCCAGTCCAGTTTAAACCTATGAAAATCTGAAAGTAACACACGAGCATATTTCTTGTTTCTTGTTGTGACCTGCAGATATTTATGGTCTTGCGGAAGTTTGAAACGACTGTAATGCGTGGTAGCGATTGTTGGTTCTAACTTACAGCAATGTGTGGTGGCCAGACATCTAAGAAGGAAGCATGGGAGTGAGAATAGATAGAATGCTTATCTGCATCCTGGGCTTGCTGCAGAACTCCAGCAGAGGGATCTCCAGAAGACGTCCTTTCCCACTGGTAGCCAGCTCTTAAATGGGTCTAGGAGAGATGCAGCCAGGCTCCACCCCTTCCGGCAGCACAGGTGAATTGCCTTCACTTGTGCTCCCATGGCTGACTCATGGCTCGCCTCAGGTGATCAATCAGAGGTTCAGGCCGTGACTCAGCAGTTCCAATATGGGGAATGGAATGAATAATACTCTGTTTTCATGACTGTTTTATATTTGGGTCCTGTATATGTCTTCTACTGCTGTCCACTTTCTTTCCTCTGAAGTGTTTCACTTAGGCTTCAAAAATGGCCTGTATGTAATGGAGCCAATAAACAGAAGTGGAGACTTCTTTTTGGGGTGAAAAAAAAAAAAGATGAAACAAAACAAAAAAACAGAAAGAAGAAAAAGATACTGAAAGGGTAAAGGCCATCTTGAATGAATGGCATTGTTCGTCTGGGCTTCTCACGAGCTGAAACTTCAGTTTACAGCGAAGGAAGAATGGCATGAGGAAATGCAAATGAAATGGGATTTCTCTTCTGAGACAAGCAAAAGAAAAATAAATTTAAAAAAAAAAAAAAAAAAAAACGCAATGAAAGAACCACTCTATGTAGATATTTTCCTAAATTAATGATCACCTTTTGCCCTCTCTCTTTTGTTTGCATGCAGAAAACTCCTTTAGAATTCCTTCTTGCTCCTTGTGTACCAGCATGGCAGCTTAGCTGGTGCCAGGCACCTTGCCGAAATAACTTCCTCCTTGCTGCCATTGAAGAAGAAACTTTTGTAACACTCATAGAGCAGTGAAATGGAGCCAAGAGAATGTTTTGTTTGTGTTTTTAGTATTCAATTATTATTTCATCATGACTAAAGCAGCATTATTCTATCTGCTTTTGATTGAAAACAGTGCTTCAAAGAATATTTTGTATATATACAAAATTATATATATATAAATATTTTATATATTTCTATATAAAATTTTAGTATAAAATTTTATATATATTATATATATATAATTATATATATATATATGTATATTATATATACATATATATAATCTGTACTAGGAAAAGGATAGTAATTGTAAGGTACAACTGTCCTTCACACTGTTCTTAGAAAAAGGATGCTCTCTATGTTAAAAATTGGAACACATTCAGTTTGTGATGCGACTTCATGGAACTGGATAATTTTAAGGAATAATTATACAGGAGTAAAAAAAGTATTTAGCTCCTTACAGCAAGCATTTCAAATTAATCAGGCATTTATAGTTGTAAATACAGTATGATGTTGTGATTGATATTGAATGCTTGCAAGTGTTTTGACAGGTACAAACATGGGAGTAACTGCCATTAGTCATACAGACTGTGTAAGAACATTCAAAGTCCGTATCCATATATTAACTGTTACTTCTGTAAGTATGAGAATACAATTTTAATAGTTTGACCTTTGAAATACTGAAGACAGGCTTTTTGTAGGTGCAGATAACATCAGGAAACTGTTCTGCTGTTGGAAGATGCAGGAAAGCATACCTGCTAAAATTGGAAACAACTGGAAAATTGGGATCAAGCCCCTAGAGTAATTAAATAGCAGACCAGTCTTCATTTATCTATATACTTAATTGCAAAGTCAGACTTCAAATAGCTGTCAGACCTGCTGTATAGATGATATGTGTAATCTATCAGTGATCTCAAGCAGATACTTTTTACCTACTAGCCATTAACTACAGAGTGTACATATCCTTACCATGAAACGTTATTGCAAGTTCCTAGTGAGATAACAAATAGAAAGTACCTGCTGTACTCAGCAGGAGCAAAGGCTTAATATTCTTAACCTGCTGCAAGCCATGCAAACAGTTCATTAACACAGTTGCTTATGAGGCATGTCGGTATTTTATTCTTTATGAAGCTTTCTACTGTCAGCAGCTCTACAGATAGACATTTATGTAAATAAAATTGTGGGAAAGATCTTTGGTTTACCTTTTCTGAAGTGCTCCCAGGTGCCCAGTTACATTTGATATTAGGTTTGATTTTGTTCTTTCTCTTTGGATGGAGCAACCAAGAGCAGCCATTTATTGGAACTTTAAAAATATATTTTCTCAAACATAAATTATTTTGTGTCATCAGAGTGAATTTAGAATTGACAGAAATGTAAGCAACGATCTGAACTGTGCTGGCTTAAAAAAATAATAATAATTTGTCATATTCTGATGTAGAGTTTGATTAAAACTGCACCTTTGTGCTAGTTTCCATGGAACAAACTTCTTTCATGTTTTTTCTGTAGCTTTAAGATTCATTTGAAATGCCATCTGTTAAATTGCTAAGCTCTGTTCAGTGGTTTAGTGAGAAGAAATATCTGTCTAATAGGAATAAAAGTAAATTATTTCTGTTTATGTTTGTAACCTTGAGATGTAAGTGGGAATGTCAGCCCTTCTGGTTTTGGCATTTTGAGCAAGGTAAGTAATTCCTGCAGCATAATCTTATTTATCTCTTGTCAGCTCCAGGTGGCTCCTTGGTCTTTATCTGGGATATTTATTCTTAACAGAATTATTTCTACCTCAGCCGGGCACATCTGCAGTGTCAGCATCTCCTGATTCACACTCTAGTGCTGTAATCCACAATCTATACAGACAACATGAGCGTAGGCATAAGGAGAAATAATAGAAAACCAGGAGAGCGGGTTGACAGAACTAAGCAAGTAAATTAGAAGTGGAGAAAGTGAGTCAGAGAGGAAATGTAAGGGAATCAATTTCCCCTATGCTTAAATATTAATACTGGACAGAAATTTGTTTATAGTGAAAATCACTATAATGTCCTATAAAAATAAGGGGAATAAAAATGCAGTAAAGTATCTGCTCTTTTTAGGTCTGTCAAATAAGCTCCAAAATACATATGCTTAGTTCTGAATCATAAGGAATTATCACAAGTTACTCACACCCTTAAGTAATTAGCTGATGGGGAGAAAATGAAATGGGCAGTAGGCACAAAATAGTAGATTTTTCATTTATTTATTTTTTTTAATCAATTTGAAGTATTGTTTGAGCCTTCTGTTATATGCTAATGCTAGATTTTGGTGAAATCATTCTGTATATAATCTAACAGCCAGGTAGTATACACTGCTATGACCATCTGTCTCAGTCTGAGATTCTTATTCTATTTTCTTTCTGCATAATCACAAGCATTAATCTATCTTAATGAAATTAGTTAAATGTTGAAGGGCAGGGTTAGTTCATTAGTGCAATCCAGTAACAGCTCACACCTAGTTCCAGCACTTTGTGCTGCAGCATGTTGTGCAGAGTTCCAGAACTATAGATATGTTATTAATCTTCTTTTTGGTCTTAATTTTGACTGGTAAAACTAACATGTGGCCATACTTCAATTAATAAATGGAAAGTATATTTGTGTATCAATGAATAATGTGCAGTTTCTTGGCTGACACGCCTGAAGGCTGTGTTGCCATTCAGCAAGACCTGGATAGGCTGGAGAGCTGGGCAGAAAAAAAAAACGGATGAGGTTTAACAAAAGCAAGTGTAGAGTCTTGCATCTGGGGAGGAATAATTCCATGCACCAGTACAGGTTGGGGGATGAGCTGCTGGAGGGGAGCTCTGCGGAAAGGGACCTGGGTGTCCTGGTGGATGACAGGTTGGCCATGAGCCAGCAGTGTGCCCTTGTGGCCAAAAAGGCCAATGGCATCCTGGGGTGCATTAAAAAGAGCGTGGCCAGCAGGTCAAAGGAGGTGATCCTCCCCCTCTACTCTGCCCTGGTGAGGCCTCATCTGGAGTACTGTGTACAGTTCTGGGCTCCCCAGTACAAAAATGACAGGGATCTCTTGGAAAGAGTCCAGTGGAGGGCCACAAAGATGGTGAAGGGCCTGGAGCATCTCTCCTATGAGGAAAGGCTGAGTGAACTGGGTCTGTTCAGCCTTGAGAAAAGGAGACTGAGAGGGGACCTGATCCAGGTCTATAAATATCTGAGGTGTGGGGGGCAGAATGGCGAGGCCGGACTGTTTTCAGCAGTGTGTGGAGACAGGACAAGGGGAAACGGCCGGAAACTGCAGCATAGGAAGTTCTGCACAAATGTGCGCAAGAACTTCTTTACAGTGAGGTGACGGAGCACTGGAACAGGCTGCCCAGGGAGGTGGTGGAGTCTCCTTCTCTGGAGATGTTCAAGACCTGCCTGGATGCCTACCTGTGCGACCTGCTGTAGGGAACCTGCTTTGGCAGGGGGGTTGGACTCGATGATCTCTGGAGGTCCCTTCCAACCCCTACGATTCTGTGATTCTGTGATTCTGTTTGAAACTGGTAATTTCAAATGGAACTGCAGCCGTACCTAACAATGTATTTAACATCTATGTGTTAGCAATGAATCAAACCAGGAACTTGTTCACACTGATCTCTTGCATACTGTTAGTAGTTTACTTAATGAATTCATTCTGAAAGGAGTTGCTGAAAACTTGTGATAAACTTACATGCACTTATATTCTGAGTTCTACAATTTTATTTTTTTTTTTAACTTGGTGAGATTCAGAAGGTTTGGAATCTGACGGATGTGGTGAAAGCTTTTACAATTAGACCTGTGCATTTAGAAGCCTATATTTATCCTTACCCTTTTGTTTGAATTGGCTTTGCTGGTTATTTGGAGGCCATGTGACCCTGAAAATGTAAAGAATCCACTTGAAGGAGTACCAGCTGTGGTGTGACCATGACTTGCTTAAATTTGTGAATGTGAGGAGTCATGCTGCTTTCATTAGCTGCATTTCTGATCTGGTAGTTGGAACTTTTAGTTTTGTTTCTCTCTTTTTTTTTTTTTTTTTTTTTTTTTTTTTTTCCCCAAGTGAATCTCCATAAGGAAATCCTGAGATTAATATGTGATGCTATATTCTACCTCGTTACAATTAATTACATCTAACTGCAGATTAGTTCTGATTCAGTATGTTCCTAACATGATTACATTTTGCAACTTTGTCTTACCTTTATTGTTTAATTATTTGTGTCAGGAGTTATCCAGTTTCCTGATTGCAGTTCAGTCATCTATCAAAGCAAATAAATATATACTGCTTTCTTTGGTCACATTATTTTACGGGAAGTGCTGTGTGCACTACACAAAAAGTAGAGAACTAGGCCTGCAATGCTTGTAGCTTTATAGTAGTCCTATCTTAAAGTCTTTCTGGTTGCTTGTGTATTCCATTTTGTTTTTATTCAGTTTTGCCGTGAGCAAGTTGAAAACACTGCATCATCTAAACCGGCTGAGAACCAGCTGCTGTGTAGAAACTGATACAAGATCACTCTTTCCTCAGAACTATGTTATGTAGTTTCCAAAGAACTTCATTTTTCCAGGATGCTCTGGCTCAGCGAGCTCCATAGCAATATTCTATGACACCAAGCTGGGAGGTGGTGTTGATCTGCATGAGGGCAGGGAGGCCCTATAGAGGGATTTAGGCAGGCTGGACCACTGGGCTGAGGTGAATGGGATGAGGTTCAACAAGGCCAAGTGTCGGATCCTGCATTTTGGGCACAACAACCCCGTGCAGCATTATAGCCCATCCAGTGAGTGGCTGGATGATTGTGAAGAAGAAAGGGGTTTGGCCTCTTCTCCCGGGCAACAAACAGGACCTGGGGAAATGGCCGCAAGTTGTATCAGAGCAGGTTTAGGTTAGATATGATGAGAAAGTTTTTCTCTTGGAGAGTGGTCAGGCACTGGAATGGCTGCCCAGGGAGGTGGTGGAGTCGCCATCCCTGGCAGTGTTCAGGAGGTGTCTGGATGAGGAGCTGCGAGATGTGGTTTAGTGCTTGTGGTAGCAGTGGTAATGGGAGGACAGTTGGACTAGATGATCTTATAGGTCCTTTCCAACCTTGTGATTCTATGAGTCTATGCTTAGTTTAAGTGCATTTTCTCTAACTTCAGAAACATTAATGTATGTGAAGGTAACTGTTCTGCTGTACCACACCAAAGCAGCCAGCATGCAGCAAAACTTATTTCCAAAATCAGAAGGTTACTTTAGTACATCATTACTAGTAAAAAAACTTATGTTCTCCTGTTCTCTGGCAGCCATATGAATCTAGGGGCCGCTTGTGTGTCTAATGCTTTACGTGCTGCTTCTTGCACTTCAACGTATGTCATTAAACCCATTTGCATCATTTTGTCCAAATACTTGTTCTTAACTGTATCACTGAGTCCTTTAAATTGATTGTTCTAAAAAAGCATCTTAAGCTTTGAACTTATTTCTTTGATTATATTTTTTTGAAGCTACTAGTCTGAGCATCTAGAATTATTGACTATTAACTGTTTGACAATAAATGCTTCCCAATGGGACCCATTTCAAGGCTGGCGTAAATGTGAGATACAAGCTTTCTTATTGCTTATACACAGAAATCCCTTATCTCGTCAAGCAGGTTATTTTAGGGAAGCCTTATAGATTAGTTGCATGATGCCTTGCAATTTCATTAATGAAATCCTGTCGGAAGAAGTTGATGAATAACATATTGATATTTTACACTTATTTTATGGCAGTGTAATGCAGTTGTTCAATAACAGATTGCCCAAACCATTTTCAGTATTGTTGCTGTGAAGTCGTAACTGGTGGAGTTACTGTTACTCAGTCTTTCAGAGAAACTTGGCTGTTGCACTTCTAAGAGCACAGGAACTGTGTGATTTCTGTGCAAGACTGGCTTTAGCAAACTTGTGTTTTCATTGAGAAATATTCATTTTGGTACATAACAGCATTTCTGTGAAGAATGTTATGGCAAAAACCCGTCTGGATTATATTAACCAGGAGTGAATTAAAATGCCTTCATGCCAAGGTGCATCATTTCCGTATCTGTATATCTATATATATGCATTTTTATTTTTTAATGGAATTTAATATTTAGAGTTGTGAAAGGAAGCAAGTTCAATATATATAGTCAACATCATTAAAGGCTGTCAAAAATATGACAGGAGGGGCGCAAGGGGCAATCACTTGCGTAAATATTCAGAAGTGCAACTGCCCGGTTTTTGTTATAACTTTGCAAACCCAACTTTAGCACAGATTTTTATTTAAGTTACAGTGGGATGCTTCTTTATATTACTAGTTACTCTTAAAAAGTTAAGAAGTAAAGAACTAGATTTCGGGAGACAAGATAATAAACAGCAGATTTCAACCGTGCTTCTTTCTAGAGCCTGCACACCTACAAAGGAAGAAGTCAAAGCATTGAAAGCAGTGATGCTGTCTACCTCTAGTGTTTGCATTTGCTGTTTGATGAATCTATTTTATTTTACTTATTCTTTTTTTCAATCATAGTTCAGTTTCTTGGCCAGTCTAAAGAACTTGATTCTAGGCAGTTCCTTTCCAATCAAAAGTTGAATTCTTCTCAGCATTAAGAAGGAGCTGTGCCAACCCAAAGCAAGACAGTTTTACCTGCGTTCTCAGAAGTGTCTTCACATAGCTGCTTCACACATTTGCCATTATGACCTTGTTTGTACAACCATTCCTGTATAGGAGCTGGAACTGTGGTGTATTGGTGACCTGTTGAGGTGAACGTTTTGCCCTCACCTGCAGGGCCATGTTTCTTGACTGAAATGGCAGTTTGATCTGAAAAATTAATTTGTTATGCTAACGTCGTTTGGTTTTGGTGTGTTATTCCAGCACTGACCTTTAAGGAGTTCTATCACTTTTTTTCCCCCAACTTTCATATTTAAAGTTCTTGACCTCCATCGTTCTCTGGTGACAGAAAGGAGAGGGACATTTACATTGTCTCTCTTGAAAACGACTCTTTGTGGTAACGTTTGTTAGGCATATACGTGTATTGAATTGGTGAATGTATTATGAAAGAGGTTGCATCTCAGGTTGTCCCTTAATCCAGGGAAGTCAGGTCCCTTTGTAATATTTTCACCCAAATTACCATAGAGCTTTTCACACCTCAGAAGAAATTTTGTTGGGGTCAAGATCATCTTAAACAGTCTATTTTGTTGTTGTTGTCTTTGAAAGCAAAAGTCTTCAAAGAAAGTGGGCAAAACTGAAAGAGAGAAATGCTTCACTTTCTTCACGGATATACGAAAAGTGTAGGCAACGGTGTTTTCCTTCATCCCATAAGAAAGAAGCTGCCAGTTTTAGTAACCAAAAACCACAAATGCTCCTTCCTCTGATGAGACAAAATTAATCCATATAATTACCCAAAACAAAAAAAATTGAGGAGGACTTTGTTCTTCTTATGAATGGTATTAATGAATCCTTATGTCTCAGAGATCTATCCTCTGCTTATGCTCAGCTCTTATCTCTGTTACAGAGGTACAAGTGCTTGTACGGGTATATGCACTGTAACTGAAAAAACACGTAGATGGTTTCAGCAGAATCAGCTCATTTGAAAATGACTGCTTGTACAAGCAGAATACTCCTACTGCTTCACTACTGGTAGAACAATGCTAGCTTTTATTTTGTGAATGGCAAGTGTAGTGTTAGTTATAATAGTCAATTTCACATGATTTTTTAAAATGATGACCAGAGGAGCTAGTATTGGAACTTGATATGCAAGAAGGCATTACTTAGCTAGAGTAAGGGGATGTAAATATAGTATCTTAGAGATTCCATGTGAAAAATCATGAGTGGGGGGGGAGGGGGGGGGAAATCCTTGAGAATGACTCAAAGTCACAAGCTTTGTGGTTTGAGACCTGTTTTATGCAGGAATACTCCAGGAGAAGCTTGAAGAGAGACTTAAGATATGGAGATGGAAAATAAGACTTCTGGTAATAGCACAGAGTGTTTAGTTTGGCGTCGTGTTAGAAGACGCAGTATCTTAACACAGAATCTAGACAAATTCTACTCAGAGTAGAAATAAAATGCAGGCATTTCATTAGGAGATTAAGCAACAATCAGAAAATTTGTGTTCATTTTCTGTGTGTATGGTTAAAGTATTAAAATTGAGACTTTCTAAAAGGCTTGCCTAACCTCATGTATAGTCAGTTTCTGCTGAGAATTGTGGCCTAGATTATGTTAGATAAGACTGGATTATTGTATATTATAACTTATGACGTTTAAACCTGTGATTTCACAACTTATTACTATGATCATCACGTTATTTTTAGTTGAAAATGAAATATTCTAGTTAAAACGTTGTATACAAATAATTGAAAAATTGAGATGTGAATGAACAGCATAAAGATATGGACAAAAATATGTAAGTTGCATCTTTGAGGAAGCAGTAATCAGAGCCATAAAATCATACTACAAAGCTCAAGGTGAGTGGCCATTCCTTTTTCTCCAGCTACAAACCTTAACAGCTATGAGTAGTTTCACTCCGTTAAGCAAAGACTGATGAACGATACCAGAGGCCACACAAAGTCTGAAATTACAAATGTATAAGATTTTCTTTCTTTTAATATCACTTCTTTTTGGTGCTTGCCATGTTAGCATTTCATGACTTTAATTCAAGTAAATAGTAGTCACTTACTCTCTTGACCCACCTTAAAAATAAATTTATTTCTACAATGGCAGGCATCAATTTGTAGATTAATTACTTGCTAAAAATGAAAGCCTTTGTTATGGCAAAAGTTTCTTTTAGTGAAAGAGCTTTCTGTAATGCCTCTTGTTGCTCAGGAGTAGATAGATGAATGACAAACTTTTTCATTACCTTTTTTTTATTGCTGATGCTTTCTGTATCAGTTCAGATTTTTTTGCTTTGCAACCTTGGCCAGAACTTCAGGACAAAGTATTCTGAATATATTCCCTACTTTTACTTTATATTTTGTATGTATTTTATTCATGATATGTGTAACTATTTGAAATTGTCTCAGAAAAAATAGGATATTAAAGAATTAGTAATAAATGAATGTCTTTATCTTGCAACAGTGAAAATGCTGAGTGTTAGCATTCCAAACCTAGCCTATCAACATATTATTTTGCATTATGTCCTTTTCTCATCTTTGGGAATTTATTCCAAACTATTTCTGTGGAAAGAAAAATGTTCCTACTAACACAGGGGTTGTTCCACTTTCTAGCCTTTCTTTGTCCTAGGAGGCATCTGAGAATATGGGAAGCTAATATTTGTTCCAAACTGATGATATTGATGGTATCAAGATAACATCTTCCTGTCTTGGAAGAATTTAAAACACTATGGATGCCTACAGTCCATTCAGCTTTTAGAGAAATATATCTATGTAGCCTTATGCTAAAACCAATCTCTCCTGTCTTCATTGTTTTGAAGTAAATCATTTCCTTTTCTATAATGGGGAGATAGTTTTGCCACTTCACTTTTGTAAGGGAAACATGGCATTTTTTTAATGAAAACAAATTTCTGAAGAGAAAGTTCAGCCAAAGCATAACTGTTTCTGTTTTGTCTGTCTGGCAAAACCATTTTGAGTTCCACATTGACTCAAAGAACAATCATCTCTGTTGTGACTAGATGAAATACTGCCACTCGCTACCTAACTTAATGTCATCCCTGCTAAAAATAATTATGGAATCACTGGCTTCATTGGAAAAAGATTTCTTCCTTATGATTAGCAGATATAAAAAAAAAGAAAGAAAAAAAAAAAGAGACCTAAATATGTTAGCAATTAAAAAGCTACATAACCAAAAACTTTGAAAAGCCCATATAAAAAATCTAGACCACCCATGGCTACATGCCTGAAGATTAATGAATATTTATTTTACAGGTAAAAAGCTCTATGTCTTATAAATTTACATCTGAAGTTTCAGTTTTGCCTCATGGTAGTCACACAGCATTTTAAGACAAATGGAAGTGCTGATAACCAAATCTTACCTAAGGGACTTACGCAGAGAAGCTTGTAATGATAAGCAGTCTGTTAGGACTGTGTTGGGGGGAGCGGAAGAAAAAGGAAAAAGGGAAAATAAGAAAAGGAATATAAAATGCCCAGGAAACTGAAGTTGGTTAGACTGTTGCTCTTGTGGACTGAAGGCATACTACCAGCATAGTGTCCAGTTCTGGGCTCCCCACTTCAAAAAAGACAGGGATCTCACAGAAACAGTCCATTGGAGGGCTGCGAAGGTGATGAAGAGCCTGGAGCACCACCCTTATAAGGAAAGACTGAGTAAACTGAGTCTGTTCAGCCTGGGGGAAAGGAGACTGAGGGGAGATCTGATTAATGTTTGTAAATATCTAAAGGGAGGTGGGAGGCAAATGGATGAGTCCAAGCTCTTCTTGGTGTGGGTAGTGATAGGACAAGGAGCAATGGCTCTAAAACTTGAACATAGGAAGTTCCAGACAAACATGCATAAGAACTTCTTTATCGTAAGGATGTTGGGGTGCTGGAACAGATTGCCCAGAGAGGTTGTTGAGTCTCCTTCTATGGAGATATTCACGACCCGTATGGATGCCTCCTCGTGTGACCTATTGTAGGAAGCCTGCTTTAGCAGAGGAATGGGACTTGAGAATCTCTTGAGATCCCTTCCAACCTCTCCAAGGCTGCAGTTTTTCCAAACTCTTGACTTCTCTGTCTGGAAAAAGCCATATGGGTTGTGTTATACAAAATACCTGTAGGAAGGCAACAAGGCAGCACATTACGTGCTGTTGTAGTGTGCTGTACTACTTACGGTATGGATAGGAATCTGTGCCAGAGATAGTCAAGCTTGTAACTGGTGAGAAAGAACACTGGGTGAAACAGTATGTTGGAAAAGAAATGAGAAGAGTATCATACCCACACCCCATTAAGAGCTGAAGCGTTTTGTAGAAGAAACCCATTCTGCTCTTCTTGGTTTCTGTCATGTCTGGAAGGTCTGCTTGTAAGAAATTTGAGTCTAAAAAGCTGTTTCCTGGCAATGTTTGATGAATAACGCTTAACTCTTGTATTTTTAAGCAACTGATTTTTTGCCATTGCCTTAATCACTCTCTATTTCAGCAGTCCAGCTGAAGTCCAAGGACAGCCCAATAAAGATACTTGCTTATCTCTCCAAATGCATGGCTCTTTCTTAGTCATTCCATTAGTAATTTCTTGTTTAACAAGAATTCTTTGTAGGCTTTTTAGTTCAAAACCCACTAATGCTTATTTTTAATTTGAACTTTTTTTTTTCCATATGTAGCAACATGATTACTGTAGCTCATCTGAAATTTTCAAAATCTGAATGCACAATTTGGAATTTTGTCACTAGCACATCTAAGCAAATTGGGACATTTCTGGCAAAGAGAAAAAAGATTGATTTTTTTTCATTTCAAAATTTTCATCTTTCCAAATCTGATCAATTGAAATGTGTTTAAAGTATTGAAGTAAGTTGATCATAGAATGCACGTTCCTTTTGGAATGTTTGCTACCGTCAGTCTTTCTGTGATGGGCCATCCAATCTGCAAAAGGAAGCAGAGATGTTTTTATCTTTACACTCATAAAACTGCTAAATGAAAAGTGTAACCTAGTGACACATACAGGATTACCTGAGTCACTCACGTGGCTATGGGTCATGCCATATTTGAAGTTAGAATCTCTGGGTATCTCTAGTCCAGTCTCCCTGTTCAAAGCTAGTCTCGCTAAGATTGTTCAAGGTTGGGCCCAGTGGGGTTTTGAAAATATCTATGATTGGAGGTTCTGTAACCCCTATGAGCAATCTGTTCCCATGTTCATCCACCTTCACAGTGAAATTTTTTTCCTTACATTTCAGTGGAATTTTCTGTATTTTGATTTATTCCCATTGTCTCTTATGCAGAAATAGGATGTCGTTGAAGAGTCTGGCTCTACACTCTTCCCATCTTACTGATAAGATCCAAAGGGTCAGCCCTTTCTTACAGAGGCTAAGCCTTTCTAACATAATCCTAGCTCTCTCAGCCTCTTTTGCTATGTTTCAGTTCTTTAGCTGTCTTTCTGGCCATTTGCTGGACTTGCTCTGGTATGTCCACGTCTCTCTAGTCTGGGGAGGCCAGCAATTTACCCAGCACTCCAGATGATTCTCACTAATGCAGGGGGAAGGATCATTTCCAGCAACATGCTGGTAGTGCTTTCCCTGGTACAGTTTAGGAGGCTGTTCCACAGAGTATGTTGCTGGTTTCATGTTGAACTTGATGTCTGCCAGGACCCCAGGTCCTTTCTCCCAACATTCACTCTAGCTGATCTGTCAGGGTTGTGCAAGCAACATCTAACAGGTAGTAGATATCAGTATAACTGTGTTGTTAATAATAAGTGGGACTACACTACAAGCTGTCCCTGCCAAGAGCAGGAATTTGGATGAGGTGATCTCCAGAGGTTCCTACCAACCTAAATTATTATATATTTTCACAATAAATTGAGAAATAAGAAAATATCTGAAGTTCAGTCTTTTGCACTGTTGTTTATCTGTTTGTTTGTTTGTTTTTTTAAATCACTTATAGAGCAGCTAAATTGCAGTCTGTGTAAGAGTAAAATGTCATCAGCTTTAAGTTCTGGCAGCTGACCACTCTCTGGTATAATAGGAAATGTGAAAACTGATTGTGAAACAGTGGAACTAGATTCCTGCAAGAGGCAGATCTATTGCCAGCCCTTGGATGTAACCTTAGAGGAAATTAAAGGGATGACTCAACGTAATGCAAAGTGTACCTGTAAAATCAGTAAATCCAAAGGGACAGGGTCACAGTGCATTCTTTTTTTCTCTTATCTGGCAGAGGATTTTATTTTCAATTACAGTAAAGAAATGGAAGTTCAGTCCATAAATATGGCAGACTACTGACAGAACAACCTTCAAAAGGAGATGAGAAAAGGTTCTTTAAACGTTATAAGAGTTAAATATTTATTAGTTTTTGTTTGTTTGTTTGTTTTTAGGTGAACTTCTGCATTGTCCTGCTAATGAGATTTCTCATTAGGTCACTGCAATTATCATGAATATAATTATCAAGTTATTAGAAGAAGACTGTATTGTGAAGTGGACAGTATGCAACAGAGTTAGCTGATTTGAGGATCAAATCTGCAATTTCTGGCAATTTGTCTCCTGTGTCTCACAGTGATAGTTTTGTTTAAATACTGAGTAACATAAGGACAAAAGAATATAACAGTAAGTACAACTTCATAGCAGGTCCAGTGTAGAACTCCTTTGGCTGATATGATCTGTATGGTCAGTATAGTTCAGATGATGGTGTAGTAGTTTCAATGTAAGTGTTTGCTTTGTCAGACAAGTGGAATAGGCTGTTGTCTTCCCTTCATTTTCCATGTAGAATCCTCTGCTATAATTATATGCCAGCTCTTGTCAGCTGACTGGCTGTAGACCCAGTTGTTCTTTATGCACCGATTTTGAGTAATACAGTAAAGAAGCAATGTCCTCAATTTGTTAATTTGTATATTGCTTGAAGTCTATTTCTTTGCCATCTGCTCTGCGATCTGCTGCTGTTATTATGTTATGAGACAAGTCAACCAAATCCTCAGGCCAACTTCTGAGTTATTACATTTTTTGCTCCCATTGCTTCTCAAAAGTATCTGTGAACATGGCAGATTGTTGGAATTGTTAAGAAATAAGTTTCTGTGTCTCAGTCTGATATTATGGATTGCATTGATATACAGCAATCATCTTCAACAGTTATGAAACCAGTCATACATAACAGAAAGATATTTCCTGTTCTTTTGCACCTGTAAGCAACTTTAAGGAATAACTTTTTATCACGTGAGAGGTTCCTGTTCATTTTGATTTAGATACAAAATACTGTGTGTACAGATTGTAGAACTTGGACAATATTTTAGAACAAAATATTTACAAAGAAAATGCTTCAGAAAGTTGTTATTTAGAGCGCATTTTTGGCTGGATCAAATGGCAATATCTGTCTTCCATATGAATAAAGTCAGTTTTTCAGTCTGAATTACTTTTTTCCTACGTGGTTCTTTGAAAAGCCTAGTAAGGCTGCCATGCTAATACCATTTTTGGTCTTCATAAGACCCTGCATATTTATCTTTGCCGTAGCATAATAGTGTTCCAAGATGGCATATTCTATTCTTTCTATTTCTTGAATGCATTATTTCAATTCCTTGAACAAATTGTAGTTTTACTCTCCTTTATCTACACAAAGCATTGGTAAGCAGCTAGATGCACTGAAATAACACTGTAGAAAGCACGGAGTTATTCATTTTTTTTTTTAAATGAAGATTCTAGTTGAGTGCTTTTCAGGGAACAATGAATCTCTCTCTTTTATCACACAGTGAAACTTTCTCTGCAATGCTGAGATTCTGGATATTAACTCCTCACATGAGAAGTTGCACAATGCAGCTGAATCTAAACACTTTTCTAAAAAGTGTTCTTTTGAGGACTGGGACACTGCCAGTTCCATGCTTGCATTTCACGAATAGTCCTTCTCAAATATTTTGTATCTGAAGTGTGTTTATGAGCTTCTACATATGCGCATCTTGTCATCTTCCATCAAATTTGTCAATCCAGTTTCATATTTCACCTACACTTCTTCCTTCTTTTTTTTTTTTTTTTTTTTTTTTAAAAAAAAAAAAAAAAAAACATTTTACTTCCCCTGTTGCATTTCATTTTCTTTGGTTTTGGCTGATTGATTATCACTCTGTGGTCATTGTCAAATTCAATGTTTAGTAACTTGGTGAACCAAGGGATCCCAGCACCCATGGTGCAGGTGTAAGAGCCATTCGTGTCCATGAAATAATCAACTGAGCAGAGACAAACATCTGTTCCTAGTAAGATTTTCCAAGAACCTCTGTTCCATTTTTTAGGCCTTGCTTATATAGAAAACATAAATTCTGTCTCCTAGAGGACCTGTGTTTTCAGTTTACTTCACCATTATCATATATATACATATTAAAAAATTACCCACATTCTGCATACTATGCCTATGTGTATGGTGAACTTTCATATTGTTTATACTAACATAAAAGTTTTACATTAATCTCATTTAACAACTGCTAAACTATGTAATGATGTGAAGAAAAAAATGAAATGCTGTCTTCCTTCTCCAAACTGTTTGAGATGATGTATAGTTGCATATACTTTATTTTATTGAACTCAAGTGAAAGGACGGAGAAAAAAATCTTGGCTGTTTTAAAAGAATGTCTGCACCAAACTCTTGGCTGCTTTAGCACTGTGCTATATGGGTGAGATCTTCCCATAATAAAAAGAGACCTTCTGAGCTATAAGTCCAGAGCAGTCAATTGTAAAGAGCACCTTCTCCCTAGTGCCCTTTAAAATTTCACTTGGATACACGAGTAAGCCTTGTTTTTGATAAATAGGTTTAAGTAAATATGTTTAAATAAATGTTACTTAAAATAAACTATCTTTAAATAATTTATGAAAATAAGGCCTTGAGCAATCTGATCTAAAAGTTATTCCATTTAGTGGGAGGAGCTGAACAAGATCGTCCTTTGATTTTCATTCCAGCCTATATTTTTCTATGATTTAAGTGCTTTATAAATTATTACTAATTATTTATTTGATGCATCTTCCAAAATGCTAATAGCTGCTTGAGAAATCTTCACCTCCTTTCCAAAATTTTATTCAGTCCAATGTCTCTTGTTCTAATTCAGTCAACAACCCATAAGTTCCACTGCAGCTATTACATGCCATTCCTTTTTTAAAGCATTTCTGCAATGTCCATGCCATCCATCATGTCATGGATTTTATCACCTCCTGGTCTTCATCCTGACTTCTTAATTTTAAAATATTACTTGTCTTTGTAGAGGAAAAAATCGAAGAAATACTTAAAGATGTTATGTTGGTTGAATTGCTAGTTCTACAGCCTTTACGCTTCTGAAGTATTATTCATGGTTGCAATGATCATGATACATGATGCTAGAGTTGTTCAGATAATTTAAGATAATCATTACAGGTCCTACACAGGCTATTATTTTCAATGCAGACTTAAAACTTTTATTGTCTGGTTCATCTGTTAACATGAGAAGTTTCTTGTGAAAAAAGAATTATTAAAAGGAAAATAGAAAACTGATAAATATTTTGCTGCAGATATAGGTAAGCCTCAATTTACCCTGACTTTTACTGAAGGTCAAGTGTTTTCCTATCTGTAATCTCTGAATCCTCTGAAGCTATATCAGGCCTTATTTTGTGTTGTAGTTTGAGGTAGAAATACATTTTGCTGAAAGAAGAATCTCTCATAAGAAATGCTATTCCAAAGTAGTGTGGACATAAAATGTTTTTTTTCAGTATCACAAGAATTTTGGAAAATCAAAAATGATTTTCTGTCCTGAACCAGCAAAATATATTAAAATCTTGAAAGTGTTTATGATATGTAAGTTTAGAAAGAAAGCTGAAATGTTCATAGAAAAAAAATAAAACAAAACAAACAAACCTGAATCTAAATAACTTTAATCTTGATCTTTGGTTTGATTTTTTTTTTTTTTTAATTTTAGAACTAGACAGTTTTGCATTTTGAAAATAACCTGTTATTTTAATATTTCTCAATTATGTTTTCCTGGTGTATTAGAAGTGTCATTTGAAGGAAAATATGACCTGCCATTTTATAATAACATTAAAGTTCTTCTGACCATTCTTTTTTCTCATAACTTTGACAAAAGGGACATGTGCTGGTAGCAGTGGCACTACAAGCACACAAGCCAAATCAAATATCCTTAGATCTTGTAGAAAATGTAATGTGACTGGGATTTGAAATTGCTGTTTAAAGTCTACGTGTCAGAGAAATAGCCTTCCAGCCGATGTCTGTGCTGCTTCAGATACTCTGATGTCTCTGCAGCAAAACTCTGGAAACAAAAATGTCAAAATGAAAACTTACTGTACTGTACTGATGTATTGCAGAAAAAAAAAAAAAAAAAAAAAGAGTATTTGTAGCCTATTTAGCAGCAGTTACATTCCTTCACCACACGTTTATGTAAGTTTGGTTCAAATTGTAGGGTGAGCCATATGTCATATCTCCACTGCTTAACAAATGGAAGTCCGTATGTAGGTTGCATTCAACTGTACTTCAAATTCTCAAACTGAAACTCCATCCAAGGAGGAAGTTTTTCATCCAGAGGGTGGTGACACACTGGAACAGGTTGCCCAAAGAGGTTGTAGATCCCCATCCCTGGAGGCATTCAAGGCCAGGCTGGATGTGGCTCTGGGCAGCCTGGTCTGGTGGTTGGCGACCTGCACATAGCAGGGGGGTTGAAACTAGATGATCTTTGAGGTCCTTTTCAACCCAGGCCATTTTATGATTCTGTGATCCAAGAGGTTGCTTTTAAAAGCAAACACTGACCCAGCTTTTACTGTAGTGAAGCACCTTGTCTCATCCTAGTCATGGATGTAGAGATTCCTGCAGTGCCTTTTAGCATTCAGAGAAACCCTAAGAGTCCCCTAGTCCATGCTGAAGAGGCAGTGAAAGAAAGGCAGTCCTTTGACCCCTTGTCATTTAGTTGCATGATGTTAGTGCAGCTTCCTGAAAATAAAGTTTTCACTGCAATTCACTGAAGTATTGAATGTTATCAAACTACTTTGTGAGTATAGTTACATCAGAGTCAAAAAGTTGCATGTAATAAATCTTGTTTGTACTTTGGCAGTCTTTTTTTTTTTCTTCTTTTTATTAAGTGAATCTTTTTATTTTTTTCTTGCAATTGCCAGTTCTGAAAACTTTGCTGTGCATCTCCCCTTCCCCCTTTCTAGCTCTACTAAAATGTTGACTCTGGGAACAGGTATGTGTAAGCCATATCCCATCTGAGGAGTTCAGGCAGTGCAGTGTGATTCAAAGACTTACAGATATCTTGTTTAGTATATTAAAAAAAAAAAAATACTATGTTTTACTGCATCTCATTCTATATTACTAATTTAACTTAAAATTCTCAAACACATTACCTGTTGTATTCCTGAGTTTATGTTAAACGTATTTTCAAATTTTAGTAACTGTTCTTTTTTTAAATGCCACTTGCTAAACAATACTCTCCATTGTGAGATGAAGTAGTGATACTCAATACACAGGAAACACCTCATACCATGAGCGAGAAATTCCAATCTGCAGTAAAGGAGCTATATAAAGGCTGTAACATTTTAAATTCAATCTCAACTTACATTAAGCATTTTAATTACATTGTAGTTTTTATCTTATCCAGAATCCTGTCCTAATCTGTGGAATCCATTTCATTTCTCTAAAAATGGAGAAAAGTGAGCTGCTTCTTATTTATGAAAGTTAGGAAAGGATACATCACTCTTGAGTCCAACAGCTGGAGCACAGGATGTATAGCTTCTGTTGCCCCTCATGTAAAGAAATTGAAATACGTATTTCTTACGCTCCTGAAAGAACATCACATGTGCAAAACCACTCTCCTACTAGAAGCTTGTCTTCATCTTTTCTTACTATGTCTGACAGTGAGATGTACTCCTCTGATGTGGGAAGGGACTGAACTAGTGTGCCCTGGAACAGTGACTGGCTCTCATATGCTCCCTACCGTTTAATTTAGATATGTGCTCTCCTACATTTACAGACAGAAGTGTGATTGCTGCTTTTTTTCAGTGGGCCTTGCCTATTAAGGCAGGTTTGCAAAACACTTCACAGATGGAGCTCTGCAGGCAACCCAAGTGGAGGAATAACTACTTTATGGATATCAATCAATACAGGATGTGAGCAGGAAGCCAAATTGCTTATTCCTGTAGAGAGAAACTCCTCTACATGCCCAGCAGCAGAGCTTTAAATGGCTTGGGAACCTTAAAACCTAAGTTCGCAGAGAAAGTAAGGCATCCCCCCTGGGCCTATAGGCTGATGAGCAGAGGTTTTCAGAATCACAGTTCTGTTGCCTGATTTAAAATAATAATAATAACAATGATAATTTGTAAACAAGTTACCAACAAGCAGTATTCAGCATCAGTTCATTAGTCTCAGGTATCTTGCACTGGGCCATGAATCTGTCTCAAGGGAGCCCTGCAGTGGCCAAGCTGTTATTGAATGCTGGTTTTGTTGTGTTAGGAGATTACCCTGCTGAGCCTCATGCAGCTGTTAACTCTCTGACACTCTGTCAAGCAAGGTAACTTGTTCAGTGCGCTCAGAAGGGCTAGTGACTATGTGGTTGTCTGTACTATGGGCAAGTAGCTACAATTTAAAGCCATTTTCCTTATGGCATGTTGGCCTATAAAACGTAGTCTAGTCTCTGTGCATCTTCTTTCTTGCGACTCCAGCTTCTAGCAACAGAGGAATATATTTTCAGCTGAGCTACATTATTCTCATTTGCCATTCTGTTATTTTAGAGGGCCAAATATGGATCAGGAGCTGTGTCTTCAGTCTTTTGTGTATGTTTTCAATTATTCTGTTACTCTTTAGCTCTGTGAAATCAAGAATAACGGCAGCTTGTGGAGATATGTCAAAGCACATGCCTCTTTGCAAACTGTGAACTTCTGTGCTGTCCCTTGTTGGCCATTGTCAAGGCACTTCACTTTGTCAGGTGCACCAAGATGAATTCAATAGATAATCAGCTATTTAGTGGGACTGCCAGATAAGAAAGCTGCCTTTAGAAAATCATGTATTAGACTGCTGAACATGTACAGACTTACTATGGCTCGAGATAAAAGACATCTATGCCCATTCCCCTCTTGGAAGCATCTCAAGCTACCACACCATGCACACAGTTATTGTAGCTGTACAGAACGTGCCATGTGCTATATGCCAGCCCTGTGCCCTAGGTGCTGTGTAAAAAGCCGACTGCACAAAGGTCCCTAAAATGGCATTCAATCCCTGCACCTAGGCAACCCTAACCTCCCATCAGTGTCAGTGCTCTCATTGCAGTCCATGGGGATATAGGGTCTGGGTTGTCAGCTTTGTCACAGAATTTACAGGCGATATAGATCCCTTTGGATTATCAACTGGAGAATGGAGTATAGAGTATGTCACAGTTCTTGGAATGAGTTAGTCACCTAGGTTTAACAAAAGTTTTTGGTATATGAACATACTGTTTTGACATGCTAACTATCCTGCAGTAACAAGGTAAGCATATCCTTCACCTAGCACATCTACAGTAGGTTACTGATAAATCATGCTCTAATCCCCATTTACTTTTCTGATTAGGACTCCACTGAGTGTATGGATCCCTGGTTTACACTGGTGTGTCTAAATTCAAGCTAAATCCCACACTTATGATCCTGTTTCAGTGTAACAATGTTGTTAGCATCACAGTGGCTTGTACATCAGTAATTAGTAGTAGGTTTGTTCCAAGTATCAGTTGAAAAATTGTCCTTTATATACAGTATTCATAAATATGGGCTTCTAAACATTTAATTATTTACAGATATCCTCTCTGTTTCTGAGGAGCTTTTTACTTTGTTATGAACTTTAACCGCAGTGTTTTTCCTGTTAGTGTTTTCTTAGGTTGTGCTACTCATGCAATATGAATGTGCCTTGCTACAGAATTTAAGTATGGCAAAGCAAACAGAAGCTTTTTGACAAACTATATAAAACTCAGACTGACCATGGAAAGCTAGCTGAAACCCAATCACCCAATGGCCATTAACCATCCTACAAGGTGCAGACAAGGGTCTTAGCTGTGAAATGACAGTAACCAGCTACAGAAAACTGCTTTAACTACAAGCTAAAGCCAGAAAACTGTGCAGATTTTTCCACAATAGATACAGTACTATTACTTCTGTTGCAGGTGAAAATATGTAACCTGGTGACATCATCAGGCACACATGACCTTTTAAAAATGTCAGCTACTCTCATTTGTATTTGAATTAAAACTTGAAAATTAAAACTAGATGCTTTTTTCATTTTGATCCACCAAAAAAACATTTATTTTATTTTTTTTTTGAAAAGTGAACTTTGTATTTTGAGGCTAAAATAATACTGCAGAGAATGGGATGTTATGCTAATAGTTCATAAAATAGAAGTGTATTTTGTTACTATTTCTAACAAGCTAATGACGGTCCTAAAAATATTTGCTGTATTCCATAAAAGGTTGTAATTTTATTTTAATCAGTAAATGCACTTGAATCTTGCAGAGATTATGCTATTATGGGTTTCTTTAAAATAACGTTATTTTGCTCTGAAGCTCACTCAATTTGCAGACTTAGCATAGGCATTGATTAGTTATAGAATATGGTGCACAATTTATACTAAGCATTTTGGATGCTTCCATGTTTCAGATGTTCAAGTTTCATATTTCAGAAATGGCTGTGAGGATGATCTGATGCTTCCAAAGCCTTTCAAGGCATTTGATTATTGTCTACCACTTACCTGATGTTATTCTAAGGCTTGAGTTACTACATTCTTGAAAACAAGTGACTACATGGAAAATTTCCATTTCCACTAAAAAAAAATTGTTTATGTCCAGTGTGGTATTACTTCCACTTGTTAATACCTATACACGGTGATTATTTGCCTCTCAGCCTTTTTAGATAAGCAATCGTGCATACATCAGCCTGCCACTGCTCCTCACAATGAGCAGTGGGGCTGTAGGAGTTAGCTAGGTGGCTGTTTTTCAGGAGTGCTGAGTAAATGTTCGGCTGGTTTCTGTACACCTGTAGTCATGTATAATGCATATTTCAATGCATATGAGTAATGGGAATAAAAAAAGGTGAGAACCATGGGGTTTTTTTGCATGTGTTTTACATGAAAAGGTTGCTTTGGGGGGCCAGTCCTTACAACTGATGTTCATACTGTATGTTTTTTGTTAATGAGATATGTCCTTAAGCAATGCAGACTTAATTATTGTTCACCTTTACAAAATATTACAAAGCTGTCATACTGAAAATGCAGGGAAAAAGGGAATTTTAAGTGTTTTACAGTTATACTCTCCCCATCTCTCTGCAACTGGAAGATGTATTCTTGTGTGATCTTACGGTCTTCTCTAGGAATTTGTTATTTCCCTCTCTTGGAGAAAGGATGTTGGAGCAGAGAAACTTTAGACTGACCCAGTATAGCTGATCTTGTGTTCCGGAATCCTTATTTGCAATGCAGCACATTTACAGCATGAATGATCCTATTAACCACATGAAAAATAATTAAAAATAGCTTGGAAAAACTGCCTCTATTTTTCCCCCACTCCAGAGAAAATGTAAGCCAGCATTTATATGCTGTTCATCTCATTTAAAAAGTGAGATTTTTTTTTTAGTAACATGTTATCTGAAAGGTCACCAAATGTATTTAATCAAAAGAGCCATTAGAGTATGCCATTTTATATGAAACCATTCATTGACATCAGTATTTCTACTCTGCAACTTAACAACTCATATCTAAGTAGCAGCACAGTGCTGTGCATTAATTTGTGTGATCAAGACCCAGTATCTCAATCGAAAATCTAGATTTTAATATGACTGTCCCAACAAGTGGGATCAAGCTTGCGCTGGTCCAGTTGCTCAGATATGGTCCACTAGATCCTCAATTACGTTCTTGGGTATATAGTAACGATAAGGTTTGAATAATACAACGATTGTAGAAGCTGCTACATGCAACTGGGTTGTTGTGCACAGCATTATATAGGCAGTGTTTCCAGGCATCTTGAAAACAGTTTCATTATTCAGTGTTTTAGTTCCTGAGGGCAGTCATGTCTTCCTAAACACTATAAAAGCATTTGAGCAAAGAATGTGACCATATTCAAAACTGCACGTTCTCCCAAAGAGCTTTTACTCCTCCAGGTAACTTTACCCTCTTGCTATAATAAACTTGGGTGTTGAGGTCAATTTATTGTGTAAGGATTTTATTTAAACAGAATAGAAATACTTCTTTTGGATTTAAATAAAATATATCTATGGAAAGACATTGTATATGTCAAAAAGTCACTGGTTTTCACTGAAATTCTCTAATGCTTCTACTACTGTGTTAAAAAAATATGATTGTATAGCTGGTGGAGTTGAAAGTCAGGTGACTCAATTATCTCTTTGAAGAGACATTAAAGATTTTCATTTTTCTTCAACAAGATTTTGCAAAGTTACCAATACTGAGAATGTTGCAATGCCATTTGTACAGGGGAAGAGGTGAAAAGTGTAAAATTGTTTTTATTTCTAGAAGCCTTGCATAATCCTAAAGCCTTTACCTGTCACTATTTTAACACCTTCAGAAGAGATGTGGGCTGTAAAATCACATTTCCATTTCTAATTGAAATTGACCCATCCTCGTTCAGTACTGTGTCAAGGTTCAGATCTAGCAGAAAAAGTGATTATGCAGGAAATGGGAAATCTTTCACAGTAATCATAAATTTTGTCGCTATAGCAAATTCTTTATAACTACATTAAGCAAACGTGTGTAGCTTACAATCTGTGTTCTTTTTTCCACAGTGCATACATTATAACAGACTTCATGGGCATCAGGAATGAAAATTTTATGAAGGTAGCTGCAGTTGGGACTTGGATGGGAGATTTTGTCACAGCATGGATGGTAAGAAATACAATATTACATTTTAAAAGAGAAAAAAGGTGGAGTAAATTTCTTAGTTTAGGGAAGAGAGGAAAGGATAAGGACTAAAACTCAGCTTCTTGGAGTATTCAAATGTTTCAACTCAGGGAAATAGGAAACAAAGGCAAACATAGGTAAAGAAGCCTAATGGCAGGATATTTAAGTTAGCTGGAAGTCAGAGAGTGTTTCAGGAGGTACAGCACCACTTTGTTCCTTCTGTTACGAGTGGGAATTTTTCTAAGGACAGCAAGGGCTTAAGTAAAAACATCCTGGTGGCCCTGTTTTGCTGTGAAATAACATAATGACTTGCTATCTGGTAAAACAGAGAGTAATACCTTAAAATAAACAAGTCTAATTAAAAGGATTAAAAAGAAGAAAAAATGACCGAATGATGTGATAAAGAATGATGGAAATAAGGGAAAGCAAGCAAGCCATTTACATCCCGGAATTTGAAAGTAGCCTTCGTTTGACGCGAATCTATCAGATTAAATTTGTCTCTAGTTTAAAGGTTAGAAGAATAAGTTTTTGCAAAAAATTAGATGTGTTTATGAGTCTGCTTTTCTCTTTAATTATAAGTATTAAAAAAGTTATCTCCTGAAATAGGGGCTACCCACATAGCTCCTTAGTGAAAGAGAACCAGAAAATGTCAGCTGGGAACTAAAATGAAGCACATCCAAAGTGTTCTTGTTATTCAGGAAAAGCATTTCTTAAACACAAAGCGGTAAAAAGTGAATTCTTGTTACTTTTTTTTTTCTTTTTTTTTTAGTAAGATTATATTTTTCCAATAACTGTAGATTAGAGTTTTAACAATTGTTGACTGTTACATTAGTCACTAAAGGCACTACATTTGTTTATACTGAAGAAGACCATGATTTTCAAGCTTGCATAATTTGTTTTATTAATTAAATTAATAACTTTTCCCTAATGATTCACTGCTACCTCAATTTTTCTATTCAAAATGATCAACATAATTCTAGGGAGATTCATTAAAACAGGCAACATTATCCAATTGTGAATGCTTATCATGTATCACATGAGCGCGGTAGGAAAATATCTCAGCACAGTGTGTAGAAAGTGTTATTTTAGGCTGTGGTATGCGTTAGGAAAAATCACTATAGAAGTAGTTTCAAATAAGAATCACTGTAAGACTCTTAAGAGTATGCTCTACAAAACTGCAGGAATAGTCTGAGAAGGGAATCTGAGCTTATGTCAGTTTGTCATGTATCCTCCACATATTTTGAACATACTGTATAACAGACGGGAAAAAAGCATGAATGATTTTTTCAGCATATTGTTTAGATGTGTCAGTAGTTTGTCTGAGACAAGCTATGCTTTGTGAAATGGTAGCTACAAAAATCAAGTACAGAACAAATCATTTATACATACGAGCTTACAAAAAGGAGTCAACACATGCTGAGACTGATATTGACTATTAATGTGGATTTCTGGAGAATCAGTAATAAAATTCATGGCTATTTCTGAAAGCTTTCAGCTTGACCCCTGATGATGCATAAGCTAAACTGAATTGAGAAGGACATATGTGTATTAGAGTTCTGACAGCACGTTATGTACAATTCACACTGCATTCCAGTTTTTCAGTCTCTCTTTTCTCATTTGCTCCCCAACCCTCCCCCCCACCCCCCCAAAAAAAAAGGTATTACATGTGGCAATGATCCCTTCCTGTATACTCAAAGCTCTCCCAGGTCTTTTCAGCGATAGAGGTAAAATTGGATTGTACCAGATGAGATTCTATTGGAGTAGACTAGGAAAGATTGCTAAGGCAGTTTGGGGAGGTTGGTTGTAGCCACTGCTCAGGAACTGGCTGGGCATCAGTTGGTGGGTGGTGAGCAGTTGAGTTGCGCATCACTTATTTTGTATGTTCCTTTATTGTCATTATTATCTTCCTTATCTACAAAGCGGTAACAGAATGCAGTATAAATGAGGATGAATTTTCAAAAAAGTCACAATTCCTGGCACTGCAAATTCACATTTTCTCAATGACACATGATATAGACTGTCATCACTCCTGACATTACTGCCTTACTTTGCTGACGTTTAGTATTTGCTTCCCTTTCCCTCTGTCATTCTCCCAAGTTCCCCATTGCCAAAGAAATTTTTGAAGTATTTGTAGACTTTATTCCCTGTGTCTTTTATTAGAATTGTCTGAATGTAAATTGAAATCAAAATTGGATTTGGAGGGAAGGCGTATTCTAACAGCCTTTGAAAAGTGACATTCAGTTTAAGTCATTTTAATTTTGAGAGAAATGCCATGTTACATGGTGCTAATGTGAATGCTTCTATATAGAGCTGCAATCCACGCTTCCATCAGCAACAGTGCTTTTGACTGGTGTGTCAAACCCCTCATGCTTTTCATATGCAAAGATTGTCTGAAACCTCTTCAAATTTTTGATCTCAGATGTTCAGATCCTCAGAGAAAAAGAGAACAATGAGATTGCTTCTGCAGTGCAAAGTGTATGAATCAGTCTATGGAACATACAGTGTTAAAGGGCAGCTATATCTCGGAACATCAAAAGAATGTGCATGGGCAAGTGTAGAGGTATTAGTAGCACTGGAGAGTGGACAGCATGCACGCTGATGAAGACCTCCATTGGTAAAGTGCACTCAAAATTTACAGAGTAAAAAAGTTTGCAGGGTACACCCAGAGCATATGGGCAATGTGTAGCGCTAAGGCAATATTTCCATCTTAGTGCTGGTGGTTATGATTTGCTCTCTGTAGATGAGCTGTCTCTCATAACCTCAAAATCTTGCTCCTGGGCTATGATGGCCCAATGAGGCCCATGGTATCTTAATGTAAAGCTAGAATTCTTTTGCCCCTTGTGAATTACTTTACGTTTATCTACAAAATACTTCATCAGCCATTTTATTTGCTAGGGACTTCCTTCCGTAAGGACTTTTCTCAGTTCTTCATGGTCAGCACAGTCATCATCCTTATTACTTGAATAACTTAATATCATTATAAAGCTTTCTCATCTCACAGCTCACTCGTTTCACAAGGATACTTAAGAGTATGATGAAGAACTGCATCCTCTGCACCAATCCCTGTGGAACTCCACTAGTGACCTCTGTCCATTGCAAGAGCTATCTGGCTAACCTGCTTACCTTCTCTTTCCTGTATTTTAACCAGTTATTTATCAACATAAGGACCTTTCCTAAAGCTCTGACTGTTGGATTTCTATAGAAGCCTTTCATATGGGTTTTTAAAAGCCTTTAAAACATCGAGTTAGGCTGTTTCAGCCACATCTCTTTTATAAATGTGCTTTGTTGACCTCATTCAGTAATCCCATTCTGAAATATCCCCATTCCTGATAGTTACGGAGCCAGCCATTTCACTTAGCATTCCTTTCAGAGCCTCAGAGTTCCCTACTGCCATTAAAGAAATATTCAGATGATGCTGAGTGGCCCTGAAATTGCTGTTTGTATGAAAAACAAAGTCCCAGCTCAGGAGCTGTGAATGTGCTGAATAGTTTGGGGATGCCTTCATGTGGCTACTCACTGAAAGATAGAGAGCTAAATTCCTACTTCTTAAACCTTATGTGTATTTGCCCTTATTTTTATACATTTTCTCTTAAAACTCTTTTGTATAATCAGCTGGGCATGGTTTTGCAATTGAACCAAAATTAATGTGGGAATACTTTGTTTTGTATATTCTTAAATATAATGAAAGGGGCAGAGGCAGAGCTTGAAAATGGTAGTGTCACCCTGAAAACACAAATGTATCTTCTTGTGGTTAAAGACCAATATTGTGAATATGTGTATTTTAGACACAATCAACCTTTGGACATATAACCTCTCTTCCATGTAGCACAGTCTTTTGGATCTCTTAGGTCTAGATAAGGAAGGTCTTACCAAGCTTTGAATATTTCCATAGTTAGGTGGCTGTTTTTAGTCATAATTTTGGACCAGAAACCAAAAGTGGTGGATGTTTAATTTGAAGCTGGACCCCTCTTGGCCTTGCTTGATACACCTTTTCTCTCCTTTTGTGCAGTACAAGCAGTGGATACAGTACAGTTTCCTTACTTTGTGATAGAAATATTTAATAGCAGTAAATGTATACTTGCTTAAAACTCTTGACCTTGTAAATGCTGGTGTGACCTTTCTCTATAAATCAACATAATGCTTTAATATACTATACAGTATAGTATATTAAATTATGTGTAATTTATTATTAATAAATTACAATTATATAAATTAAAAACATAATTTTAATAATTATTAATTATGTTAAGCAGGGTGAAGTAATGTAACGCATACATTATGCTCCAGTAACTTGATTTTATTTTCTGGTAGATATCCAGAACCTGAGGATTATACACTGTCCACTTTATTCTTTACTTGTTTTTGTAAAAAGAGCATGTGCTTACTTGTTGACATTGCTTTTTTTTGCAAAACTATTGGCAGAAAAATTTAACAGTATTTGGAGGTATTTACTTTTCATGGTTGCCATTGAAATCTTGAAAAATATGATATATTTCCAGAATAGGAGAACAAGTTATTGAATGATTTTGAAGTGCTCCCCTTGTGTACTTTAAGACAAAAGATTATTCTTGTCCTCATTTTTTTCTGAGACATGGGTACCTATTCTGACATTCTAGTGGAATGAAGGATTCGTTGCCACTCCGCAGAAATTAGGTTGATTTCTCTGTTTTTATTTCATCTCATAGTGTGTTTGTGTTAATAAGGCATTTTCAAAGGAAGTGAGCAACCTTGATAGCGCAGATACCGTCACGTTACAAAAGATAACAGAAGCACCAAACTACTGCAGTGCCAATAAATAAAGAATAAAATGCTAGTATGATTAAAAAATGAAAACCTTCTTTAGTACTGGGCAGGGCATCACTATAAAAGAATGATGAAAGGAAATGTAGCATGATTGTTAATAATAACCTTCTGAGATATTGTACATACTTTATAAAATGATAGCCACAGATGTTAACTCTTGATTGTATGAGTCTTGAAGAGGGATCCTTCTTTCAAGAAAATACCGTTCTGCAAAGGCTAGTGTATTTTTTTAATTTAGAAGCAGTGAAAACTCTGCCATCTTGGTGCTTGTTCCATGATAGTTGGGAGAGTCAGGAGTCTTGAATGAATGACACCTTTTCTAACTCATTCCTCTGTCATGGACTGAGCGTGACAATTCAGACTGTGATCAGAGTCAATCTTCTTGATTGTTTCTGTTTCACTGACATATCAAATGACAAAATAAAACTCTAATTGAATTTGCAGTGGTGTCTAAAATACTGTATAGCTAACAACTCCACTGTGCTTCAGTAGTGGAAATGAAATTGAACACAGAAGCGTCAAATGAAAGGAGCAAAGTGTATGACAAATTACTAAAATCAGTGCACAGGAATGTGAGTAACATGTGGTAGCATGTGGCAGCATGCTTCTTTCCATTCAGAGAAGCAAGCACAGTGCCAGTTGCTGTGTTTCCATTTTTACTTTTCTTCCTCTTCGTAAGGGTCAGTCCAGTTGCAGAGTCATTCTGTAGCTACTTGTTCTATCTCTAGAAAATACCGTACACAGTGACATTGGCACAACTGGCGTTTAAACGCTCAGTCATACAAAACCTGCTAATTCTGTGTTTTCTATTTTCTGGGGCACAAATGTGTACACATCCTGCTCTTCTTTGTGGCTGGTATATAGTTATATAAGGTGGAGTGTGTCTGGTGTCATCTGAGTTCATCTGATCATCCCATCAAGTCAGATTGCACTGTTATTTATTCATTGATTGATGGTGTAGCCATCTGTTCTTGTGCTCTGGATTATAATTATCTGCCTTTTCAAACTCCATCTTTTTTTTATATTCCCTGTTACCCTGTCATATGAGTTTTGACCAGGCATTGCCAGAGGTGTTGCTTCATCCTTCTCTCTTTCCCAGCCAATGAGTTCTTTCAGCTCATCCTCACAGTAGGTGCCTTTGTTGAAGATAAGCATTTTCTGGACTTTAAGACATATCTTGTTATATCTACCAGTAAAAGCCTCACTATTTTCTTCTAGAGAAGACTACTTTCAGTTTTATCTCAGAATTCAAGAGTAAGAATTGGAAGGCCCAGTGTTGTGCCCCAAAATTTGTCCTAGGATTTCAATGAAGCAACCACACATATATCAATGATGTAAGAATGATTTGAATGATCAAATGGTTATCTGACACCTTCCTGTGGCAAGCAAAAATAGTTCAAGGATTTATTTTAAATATACGGGAAATTTCACCCAACAATTTTGTTTTTGAAGGAGTGTGAACTCTGTGCACATTTCTGCGACCTTGTACACACATTTATTGTACTGTGGATCATCTTCTCTTCACCCTGCATGTGTTCGTGCATATTAGTTCAGTAATCTTGAACCTGGTGAGCACTGTAGCAAAACTCAGCATGCATGCTGGGCCTAGTGAGAGGAGTGTGCAGGCTGTGCAGAAGGAGATGTTGTCATTCATCGACAACCTGTATCTGGTGAGTGGCTTTTGATGAACTCAGGAAATTTTCTGTTGCTTGGGGTGGTAGATCATAAGCATGGGAGAATTAGCACACCTCCACCCTATGGCCTGTATGACAACAACTGATAATGAGAGGAATGTAACTGTGAATACAGTACTCAAAATTACCTGAGAAGATGCTTGTCTAGAGCCTAATAACACTAAAGAAGAAAACTGTCGGTTAGATTAAACAGTAAATAGGAAATTGCTGAGAGACTTTTGAAAAATAGAAGGAATTATCTTGAAATGAGTGTAGAAGAAGCATGAAAACTTGAGACTGAATAAAGGAAAGTAGCGGAACAGAAGCCAAAACTTAGTTCGACTCTGCCAGAAGTCATCCCACTGCCATGGTGTGCTGTCTGGCTGGGCAGGCAGAGCATGCTCCCTTCAGACTGTTGTGAGCTGCACATATCCAACTTTGTTCTGACAGCGCACAGTGCACCAAGCAGGGGCCTGGACCTTGAGTGTGCGTATATTTGTGGGGTGCTCTTTCTGGTATGTGAGTTAGCAGATTGTAGGGAGTGAATGACATGGACACACACGAAGCAGGAGCGCTCATATCTGCAAAAGGAGATGTGTGCAAGTGGGGGAACCCATGCTACTGGGAGGGGTGTATGTTCTTGTAACGTCCATGTCTGTGATACCTTAACTATGTGTCTGTCATGTGTATTGTTTTGAGCTTTTGGGAATTAGGCAAAGAAGGATCTCAAAGAATGTTAACATTTGCTAGATGCCAAGCATTGTGATTTATCTGTTATAGTGCTGGCTGATTGCTGATTAATGATGTATCATTAGTAAATCAATAAAATATTTTGATTTTGATTTGATCTAAGCCTTGTGAGTTAAGAAGTTTTTCCCTGCAACACTTAAGTATTTTCAGTAATCTGAAGAACTCTGTCTTCTTTGTCAATAAATGAACACAAAATAAAGATATGTGAGAATGCTGTGATTGATGTTTCAGGCACTCTGATGTTATTTACATTTGATCCAGAATTGGAAAACATAGAGGAGTGGACTGAGAACATGTTTTGAAAAACTAGGCTTACTCCATGGTAGTTCTTTTTGCCTTAGATATAAAGAAGTAATGTCAGATCTTCTGTTCCCAGACCAAGCAATGCAGTGGATGAATGGTCTTACCACAACAGTTACAAGCTTGCTTAAGAGATTGTGTTAATTATCAGTAAAGAAGTTCAGAATCTCAGCTCAGTCTTTAGTCAAGCTCTTCACTCCCTTTTCAGATCTGAATCATGATGATAATATGGAGTTTTCTACTGAAACCAAAAGTTTGCTGATGGTCAGTCAGGGTTCACCCAGCAGAATCCCAACACAGTAATCCCAACACTGAGTTTCTGCTATTCTACAGTGTTTAGTGCTCTGGTGGAACATATCCTGGTGTTCTTCCTGAATATAATACATTTTACAACACAACCTTAAATTCTTTGTGCTTTCAGTTTCCAAATTTTACAGAGTTAGAAAAATTAACATACTTACATACTTGTTTTTCCCTCCTTCACTTCATATCTGTGGGCTGAGGTGTCAAGACGGATGTCTCTTTTTTAAACTGACAACAACAGAAATTCCCACAGTGTTTGTGAAGAGATTAGAAACGAAAAAGTTAGTTAGACCTTGCTTGCTGAGACTGACCATGTTGACAACAAGCTGCTTCTTAGAAGATTGCTGTGGAGCTTCTTGCCATCACTGGAACACTTGCCAACTGCAGTTCAAGTTACTTTCCTTCTGGAAAGTGTCTTCAAGTATTGCCAAAAACCACAAAGACCTCTCTCAATTCTTTCATAAAGCTTTATACTATACACAGGTGCCCTGATTGGTGTGGTAGCTAGTTGATGGGCAATCTTGCTGTTTCTTCAAGAACTAATTTATCACCCAACCTCAGTCATAGATCAGGCAAATACCTGAAGGCAAAAAAGGATTTTCTGATAACTGGAGCTCTCTGAGATGTGTGGTCCTTGCATGCATTTATTTTCCATCCTTATTCTTATTTCCCCTAGAACTGTTCCATCTACTGCTTGCAGATTGTGTTGGTAATAAGCAGTATGTGTTTTGATATCTTGGGTTATAAGAATAAATGGATAGATGCTCAACAGCAGCATGTTCTTTCAGAAGTATCTGCTCTGTAATTCTTTCATGATTACATATCAGTAATGTGGGATCACATATGAACTGTATGTTTTGAATAGCCCTGGTTTTGGTTAATAATGTGTTTTTACTTTTTTGAAGCTGCAGTTGTTTATATGGAAATAAGACTTAAACCACTAAAGACTGACTTATTCTAAAAAGGATTTAATATGAGGCTAGAAATGACAGTAGACATTGAGGGTTGGAGTTATCCAACTACATGGGTGTTGAAGTAATTTTTCTGGGTTTTGGTTCAGAGAACAAGGTACATTTTTAGCATTAATTTTCTGATTACTCAAAACCAAAATATAACTATTATGTATAAGGATGCTGTTCTGTAGTTCCATGTGGTGATATTTCTTGAGTTAAAAACAAAAGGACACCATTCAGAATAAATCAGGTACTGGAACATATCACTCATTCACCTTATCTACCATCCTGCATCCTGCACCAGTCAGTATGAGATGCTCACAGTGAAAGTTAATGCTGTGCCATCGTAAGGGTGGGCATTCTTTGAGAGGGTCTAGGAAGACAAAAAGTAATATGAGGAGTGCAAAAATGTATTTGTTCCATGAAGCTTTAAACAAATACAGCCCCAGCTACTGTCAGCAGGGAACACTGCAGAGTGTTGTACTTCCAGCTGCCTAGGTGAGGTTTTTACTATCAAAGCAAGGAAACAGTTTCCTCGTGGGAAGAGAAAAGATAGTGATAAACAAACAAGCAAGCAGGCAGGAACAAGATGCATCTGTTCTTTACTGGGCAGAAGTGGAGCACAAGAGGAGGCTGAGGAGGTGCAGGAAACTGAAAAAAGATGTTTACTATTTAGAAGCTATTGGGTTTTTTTGTTGTTTGCTTTTGGTTTTATTTTTTTATTGACTGCCCTGGCACACACCACATTCCTCTGAAAATCTGTAACTATCTGATTTGAAAAGTGAAGTCAAATCTCTTCATGTAACATTTATTGGGTGATTTTCTGGTATTATAATATTGAAACCAGTGCTGTTTCTTGCAAAGACTTCTAGGATAATGGTTAGAGTGAGATAAGACTTTGTATTTGTTAATGCTTCCTAACTGATTTCGCTATTAAGACACAGAAACCTATTTCTGACTTAACTGTGTTCACTTAAGGACTGAAAGATGCAACAAGTAGAACCAACAGGCAAATTAGAATTCTACAAAAATAGTAGAAAGTCCATGACGACTTGCCCTGAACTGCATGATCACAGTGTGCATCACTGATTTCAGTGCTCAGTGGGAGTTCTGTGGTTGCTTTTTCTGTTACATAGACACCTTCTGCATGTAGGGGGTGAGGAACTCAACGATTTGAAACAGAAGGGGAGAGTGCAGTAGCAAGCCAAGACCTGACAACCTATACAGTGATGTAGTGGTGTGCTTAGAAGTGAAGGTGACTGGTTTCTGGCTGTGATGTGTGGAACTGGCACTTGATTCCTTTTAACCCTAGACATATTTGTGCATTTTTTTTCCAGGCATAGTCTTTCTTTTGATTTCAGAGCAGTGATGATCTGTGTTTTGGAATCTTCAGTGTTCTGAGATGCTTTAAAAATGGATGAAGGATCATGTCAAGTATTGATGGGAGCTATTCTGCTCTTCAGATGTGATAGGTGAAAGATAGTTCTGTCTTTTTCAAAAGAGAAGGTGTAAGGGAGAAGATACATTTTCCCACATATCAAATCTTATTCAACTGATTTGTTTTGTAGCTTCAGTTAGCCCTCTCACAGTGAGTCTTGGAGTTCTACATTAATGTTTCCTCTTTATCATATTCTGTTTTGCTCTTTTTCATGTACAGCTGTACTTGCTTCTTGATGGTGTTTATACAGCAGATCTTGACATATCTTGGTTACGTGTCTTTAGGAGCTGAAGTCAGCGTACTGTATGAATTAAAGAGCTTACGCAGCAGTTCTGCATTGATGTGATGTACTCCTTAACGAGGGTGTGAAAGCGTGGGTGTCAGAGGTGCTGCAGCACTGGGGCTCTAGAAATAACGTGTTCTTATTGAAGATCTTTCAGTACAGATGGCAACTGTGTAAATTGTTGGAGTCCCAAAGATGGACACTTCCTTTCTGGAACAGTTGTCTGGCTGTGCTTGAGCCTGGAAACGCAAACCTTTTTCACTGACTGGCAAAAAATAAAATAAATAAAAAATCTTGCTAGAAGCAAAACTGAAGCATTACTTCAATAAATCTGAGATGTGTAATGATAAACTCTATAGTGGAATGGGAAGGGGATAAGGGGAAAAAAATATTTGAACTAACTGTGTAAATTCAGCCAAAGATCTTTAGTGTACTAAATAGATGGTGAAATAAGACGTTCTGAATCCACAGGGAGAGATTAGCAGCAGATGGCAGTGGTACACAGCAAAGCATTTCTTTAATTCTGAATTCCTTTAGGTTATGTAGGATGGACTATTGGAAACTGTTAACAGAAAAGAGGAAAAAAGGCCATTTTATTATGAAAAAACACAATACTCTTGTCTAACAAAATGATGTATAAAATCCCTGCTCCTTTACAAGGGACAGTTCACTTGAAAATGATACAGAAAGAAGAAGTTATTGCTAGTCTTAAACTACGTTATTAAACCACTGTATTATGAAGTTGGAAGAAGCTGCAGTTGCCTCTGGTGTCAATTTTTCTTCTGTATAGACTTGTCTCCTCTCTTTACACTTCTTATTTGACATTCCCTATAGTGTAATCATCGTAACTCAAATCAGCGATGAATTCTTATTGTTTCGATTTCATCTCTGATGCTCTTTTATTGGGAAAATACATTTTGAGTGTGGTCAGAAAAAAATAGCTTGAATGCTTAGGTTGCCAGAATGCATTCCTTTTGTACTGAGGTACATCTGAAAAATCAAGAAGGTTATTCTCATAGTAACTACAGTACCTTGAAAATGGTGTCTGGTGTTCCCATAAGTCAATTCAATCCACACATTCTGAAGATCAGAAGAGCAATTAAGCAAATGCCTGTATAACTACAGCACAGAATTAATTTCCCTGTATGGTACTGCATAATACATGAACTTGTTTACAACCAATTGTGTGAGAAGTCTTCTCTTAATCCAACCAGCCAAGAAATAATAGAACCCTTCATCAAGTTGTAACTGCAATCATGGACTCCACCTTGTATATAAGGAAAATGGCAATAAAGCTGAGCATGAGATGGGGAAATCTTAGGAGATGTCAAGTTGGGCTTATGTTCAGATTTTGAAATCTAAACTTAGGATTATGATCAAAAAACATGGAAAAAATTGCCTATTGAAACAGTTTCTTAAAAAAAAAAAAAAAAAATTGCTTCCAAAAACTTGTTTCTAAAACCCAAGTTTCTAATGACTACAGCAGAATTACCCTATTTCTTCTTAAAATTTATTAAAATAAATATTAAAATAAAAATTCAATGTGTTTGAGCTAAAAATTATTTAACAACTTCTTTTACCAAAAGGCTTTCAGTGAGTCGACTCTAATCTTTCTTAGTTTCTTTTTATTGTTATTTTACATTACTTGAAATGGGATCTTTAAGGAGTTTCTTAATGGGTAGAAAAATTGTCAAGTTTCACTTAAACTTTTGTTTAAAGTACCTTTAAAGTCTCCATTAAACAGCTATTTTTGTAATTTCTTGCAGTACTATGCTTTTCCAAATCACAAACGAAATCACTGCCTCCTACACTGGCAGTAATAAAAAAAATTTTGCATTTTGCAGACATTAGGGATTGATCTCAATAGCAATTTGTGGAGATAGGTATGCAAATATCCCTGTTTTACAGGAAAGAGCTGAAGCAAAGAAAATGCTTACAGATTAAGCTTTTTCAGACCAATTTAATCAGGTGTTACCCACAGCTGCCGATAAAGTTACACTGACCTTTTATTAGTGTAATTGATGACAAAAAGATTTATTTTATACAGCAGATTGTCAATCCTTGTATCTTGCAGTCAGAAATGCTTTGGTGTTTGTCTGGGTCATGTATAGAATTGGTGGTGGAGATAAAAACCTGCTCTCTGCTCCATCTTTATCCCATCACTGTCTTCCTCAAGTCTTTAAGGAAAATTATTTTCTCTATCTCCACTGATGGCAGTGTTCCAGTATATCTAAATGGTGCCTCTGCCAACAGTAACTTCTATAGAAAACTGAAATGGCATCTAAATGCATGAGAGAATCACAAGCAGGAGCTGCTCTGGGTTTTTATCCTAGCCAGTGATGAAAACATACCTTAAGGTTTCTCCTTGCCTGTAATCAGATGAAGGGATATTTCCAAGTAGTGGATGCATTGGGCTGTACTTGCCCTTCTCTTGGCTTAATCTGTGTGTAAGTCACAGAACATAGTGCTGATTGTGTTGGCTTTTTTTTCCTGTGAAGACTTCTGCCACCCTAAAACCTAATTTTGTAGTAAAGAAACAACCTAAATAGAGTATTTGACAATGGGACCTACTGCAAAACGGTCAGAGTGCTGTCAGAAGGGAGGACAAGTCTTGTAGGTGTTTGAATCCATCAGTGTATAATGGGCAAAAGTCCAGCTCTAGGGCAGGTGCAGCTCAAGTTAGGATGTCTTACTGTTCTCATAGGCAGGTTAATACTTTTCCCCCTGAAAACACAGTTTCTTGGCCTTCTTTTTATCTCTTATAGACCTTGCAAATATCCACAGCAAATAATGGAGGAAGCTTTATGCCACCACTTTGTGGTTTTTTATACCACTTGACGTTACATCCCTAAGTTACCCATTTGCTAAATGATCCTCACTATGGGAAAAGCTGAAAGTGGGAATATTTGCATATTTGAGTTAAGACCTAACCTGGAGAATGAGCACCAAGTGGCGGTTTGATCACAGAAAGAATGTGGTTTATCCTTCATGAGCTGCAGATTTTGTCTTCTTTATTTGAATTGATTTTTCTGGACTACCAGAATAATCAGTGGAGAGAAAAAGATGTGTAAAGTGCATGGAGTATAGTGGGCATTTGAAATCATGCAAATAAATCATATTGTAAAGCTGCTTATTTTTCTCAGCTAAACTGAGAAGAAGAAAGAACTGAAATAAAAGAACTGTTGGGTGACCAACTTAGCTGTTTGCATTTATGATACTAAAGTTACGTGTCTGAATGCAGGGGATACAGAAATGCCAGAAGTTGTCCCACCAACAAGGCAGAGTTAAAGCATAGCAATGTTTACTTGCAAACATGCCCTTGGAATTAAGGAAGGTAAAAGAGTACTTCCAGAATGGCACGGCTTTCCTGGTAAAACGTTAAAAGAACTTCACATAAAATTTGAAGTCATGCAGTGGTGAATGAAATCAAACTGTAGTGAAAATAAAACATAAAAAATTCACGTACTACAGCACTGTGAAATCAAGGTCTGTGTGAACAGCAGTGGGAACAAGCGGGACGGTATATCCTCCAGAATCTGATACTTTATCTTTAATTAACAAACTTGTTAGGAAGAAATGTTGCTTAAGTTATCTACATCTTCAGATTGATTTGGGATTTCTGGATGGACATTTGTAAATAAAAACTTGCATGTGAGCACACAGATTCAGTACTCAGAGGTATCTTGTTTGTGTTATCTTACGATCAATGGAAAACAGCCTTAATTTATGTGAGACAACCAGATATTATTAGTCCCAGAGTACCCTAATCTGCATAAGACAAACAAATATGATTTATGTATTACTAAGCTGGCCTGTGACCACAGAAAGCATCAACTTGTTGATTTTTGTTGAATCTTTTCTCCTGCAGTGATTTTCTGGCTTTTTTTTTTTATTGGCATGGCCAAAGACAGACTGGGCACATATCATCCGCATGCTTTGCTAAGCTACAATTTATATTGCTTTAACCTATTTCCAAGGTTATTTATGCCATTTAGTTGACCAGCAGCTGTTAAATGAATTTGAGGAAGCTTGATAGCCCTGAATCAGCCACGTGATGATCCAAACCTGATATTTGAGAGTGACTTCAGAACAGATGCCAACACTGCCTGATTATTCCTCCATTAAGCAATACTTCTGGTGTCTTGTCAGGTCAGATTTACATCTTGTTTTGCCTTTGGAAAGGTTTAGAGATTTGAGAGCTGGTGATCTGATATAGTGAGAGCACTATGCCACTCTAACATTGAAGGTTAAGTGCTGCTGCTCTGCTGGGTTATTGAAGGCTTGTTTGGTGCTTAGAATGGAGCTTTTATACTGCTGTAATGAAAATTACTGACAAATTACTCAGAAATGTTATAAAATTCCAGTAATTTGACAGGAAGGGATAACCAGAAGGGTACTGAGAAGTTGGCTGTGATATGGATTTTATATTAAAGTCTCTGAAATCTAGCTATTGGCTTATGAGATCATAATCTTTTCCCTGAGAAATTAGCTTTTTTCCTCTTAGGTGTCTTTTCTAGCATCTCATCCTTTATCATTCATTTCAAACAGTCACTGTGAAAAAGATGGTCATTCCCTACAGATGGTCATTCCCTACGTTCCCTACTTCTGTCTGTGTGCCTGTACCCTGCTATATTCATACTGGTTCCCAAATATCTCTCAATCTTAGTTCTACCTGTCTCTCTTCCTGCCATCCTCCTTTCTGTATACCACATGTTGATACTTTAGACCCCTTCAGGTTTTTCAGCTTTCATACTTTGTTCATTCCAAGTCTCCAAGCCCAGCTTTGTTAGACTGAACAGCCTCACAATACATGCTGAACTCCCTTCATTTGGAATTTAAAATCTGTTGATTTAGTTTATGATGCCCTCGTCTTTCATACTTCTTGTCTGTGTTCTGTGACATCTCTGTGCTGTAAGACCTAAGGCACTGACCGTCTCTTACTGATGCTTTTTTATTTTTATTTTTTGCAACTTATACAGTGCTGAGGGAATAATAATGATTATAAACATTAGTGCTGCCTGAATTTTTTAGCCTTCGCTCAATTGCTTCACTCTTCTCTTGTGTCTTGAGCAAATCCTGCTCATATGTGTGTGGTGTGATTTCTGTTGTGGTGATGTTATTTGTTCTGGTGCTCAGAGGCAACAGCATACAAGTGTACAGCTCTCACAGGCAATAAGGACCAGCCCTGCTGTGCAGTCCTGATACGTATTCTCTTTTATCTGTGTGTTCCTATTCAGACCAGGAGAGACCTCTCTGTCAAATACATCCATAACTTATATATGGTTGTATACCTTTTACATGAGTTTTTAACTGAAGTAAACCACAAGACTTTCAGTGTAACAGAATTCTGGAGATAGGCAGGAGTGCAGGAGGGGCTTGACCACAGCAAGGCACTAGTAGCTATAATTTCAAAACAAAATTAGAGGAAATTAAAGAAGACACAATGGGATACATTAACCCTAGTGTAACTGTTGTCTTGAAGAGTTGCACAAGGTAGAAATTGGTGAATGTTGTTCTTTCTCTGCAATTAAACTACATCTTTATACCTGCTGTTCACAGTGATACACAGATGCTAGCTGAAATACTGGCTGCAGTACTCCAGAGTGGGATAGACTTGTCAGAGAACACTCAGATTAGCATGAGAATTTTGCTTTATGAAAAACAAAATAATTTCTAAAAATATAATGCATTTCAGAATGAAGTATAAATGAATACAGAAGATTAACCAATTTTTGGAAGAGAAGCAGATTAAATCAGTTTTATTCAAATAGAAACAAATTATAAAATGTAATGCTAACGTGGGTTTACTTGCTTCACGTCATTACCATGTGTTCACAAATAATGTTATTGGGCAGATGAACAACATGGCTCCCTTACGGAAGCACTCCATGTGCTCTCCATCTGACTATAGCTTATACAAGCATACTGAGTGTCTCAACTATCAGCAGTTAGTACTTACAACGTTTTTAGGAAGTCCTTATATTGTCAACACAGGTTAAACATGCTGATGAAGTTAGGAGAGAAAATATTTTTAAAAGTGAAGAGCAGAACATTGAATCAACGTGTAGATGTACCTACACCTGTTCCAAAGTTTGATTGACCACACTAGAATGATCATCCCCTAACTGTTGTCATTACATTGGAATAAAAAGCAGTGTGTAGGTCAAGCATACGCACCATGGAATGAGGGGCTCCTTGAAGGGCTATAGTACTAGTATGTATAGCACTAGTAGATCCTGATTCAGTTTCAGTTCACTTATAAATACTGAATCCAGTCCTCAGCATAATTTCACTGAGGTCACTTGGAGGAAAATTTGAATTATTCATTATGTTCTTAAAAGTTTTTGAAGAGTTCACAGTCTATTCCGTATAAAATTCTGATTTACTTCGGAGAGCAATGTTGATTTTGCTCTTGGGTCTCTGCTGCTGCCCATAAAGCATTCAGGCAATGTTCTTGTAGTTTATGATGTCAAAAGTGTAATCCCTTGAGTGAATTATATATATTTGTATTCACACTAGGTCATCGTATTGCCCGAGGGTTTACGGACAGTCAGATTGCTTCCACCAACTGACAGGTTTTTAAAGTCTGGGCAGTAGTTTTCCTCAGATGCTCATATCTCAGGTATGGGTAAAGTGTGATGTCATGATGACGTGGGAAGAGTGTTAAAAGTTCAGTTCTGTTCCATCTGATTAGAAAAAAGTCTACGCCCTTTTTCTTTCAACCCTTATTAAGGCAGGTATGATTTTTCTATGACTGAATCCCCTTATCCTTTTAAAAAAATAATCAAGGAAATATTTCTGTCCATCTCAAGCACTCTTCTGTTTAAATGCAATTCTTTATGCAGTCTTCTTGGACTTTGATATTGCTGTTGAGCTGTTCCTCACTGTAACAGAAAAAGCACTTCATGGCAGAAGGGGATTGAAGCATCTTTGCTAGTAAGGTATAGGTATATATAGGTAAGGTATAAACAGTCTTCCAGACCTGTTTTCTAGTCTAGTAGTAGTACAGTAGGAAAAATTATGGAAGGGTATTATTCATCTGACCTTATATGTCTATTTTGTATTTAAATTTGACACTTATGATACACTGTAGTGGCTGGCACCCAATCCTTTCAAGGCTTGAAGGCACCCAGCTTTTCAGGTTAAATACATGATTATACTTTCTGCTAGACTGGAATCTCTTTCTCTTGTGTGTTTTTTTCCTATGGAAATATGGAAAAAAAGCTTATTAAATACATAGTTTAGGGTCTTTTTTTTGTTGCTCTCATTTCTGTTGTGTTTTTTCCATGGTTTGATTGAGTGGGGATGGGACAGTTACTGGAGAGATAAACTAAAGATCTGGGATTTGCAGCTCATCAGATGTAGTCATTTCCCTCTCTTCGGAGTGATATCACTCTCATGGAAATTTAACTTAGGTAAAGTTAGATCTTCCACCCTGCTGAGCCTCTTCTCTCAGCTGACAATTTCTTCATTCCAGGAGAGCATAACTGTCAGAGGAGGTCACTGCTGCAAAGGGGACGGCAGTCTCTCCAGTACCTTGGGCCAGTCCCACAGAGAGTTTTGAAGACCACAGTAATGACCTTCACCTGTACCCTGAAATACGGAGGAGTCTGCATAAAGAGCAAAGTGCCAGGAAGATGTATTCACAGAGGCTGTGTTGCTAAGCAAACTGGCAGCTGTTTTCAGTAGCAGTGAGAGTTTTTTACTCTTGGATATAATGAGATGCAGTAGTCAAGCCTGGAGGTCATACATGTGTTGATCATTGCTGCCAAATCTGTGACTGTAGACGCCAAAGAGAAGTATGATTTTCATTACTTTATACATCAAAATGTTGATGTTTAGCAGGGTGCAGATTTTCATCATTTCTGCATTGTCTTCCATGAGAGTGAAGAGGAAGAAGTAGTGGTTTGACAGGATCTAGGAGTATTTTATCCACACTATTCATTCTTTACATCCCCAGGATACAGTCTTTATTGAGATTTTGTGCTCTACAGTTTGCTCATAAGGTGACAGTTGTTGACCAGATGATTACAAATGTTCTGTCGTAGCTGGGTGAATAAGGAACAATTTTCCTTTTTTATTCTGATTGTTTTCCTTGCTTTCTGCAGTGAGGCTTTTAATTTCCTATACAAAATTTCAGTGGCTTTTTAATTTCCTTCAAAATAACAACAAAATTGTATTTGCATTGAACTAGTCGGAGTTTTGAACAAAAATGTGCATATCTGTCGAGGATGGAATCAACTACACTACACTGCACATGTAAGAGAGAATATTTATTGATATAATATGAATGCAATATAATGATTTAACAAGGCATAATTGTAAATAAGGCAGTGACTAAAAAAGATTTGCTATGTCCAGATACACTTGTTTATTTACTGCATAGGCAGTAGGATAAACATATAGGAGATCCTCTCATTGAGTCATGAGGTTCAGAGTGGACCCCTTTGCTTTCTAAACTTCTTGAACCATGGAGGTAAGGGGTATAGGTGTGATTGAATCCACTCCTAGTCCCAGACTTGGTCAACAGTTTATGTCTAAAGGTTGAGGAGGCCCAGCCTTTGAGTCACGAGGTCCAGAGTGAACCCTCTTGCTTTCTGAACTTGAGCCATGAAGGTAAGTATCCTAGGTACAACTGGATCCTCTCCTAGTCCCAAACTTGGTTAACAGTTTATGTCTAAGGGATGATGTGTGCACAGTCAGTCTAGAATATAGTCTTAGCAAAGCTAGCAGAGCCTGAAACCAGCTATTATTAATTTACCAAAGATCTGTACTGGCAAAGTGTCTTGATGTCAAGGTGTAAGAGATCTCTGGACAGGAATAATCTCAAGAGGCATCCCTGTTCAAGGAGAGATTCTGTTGTGCAGCATGCTGCTCTGAAGGAAAACTTAGGGGAGTTCTTAGGCTGCTCACTATTTATGGGCTAAGATGACTGCTAGTTACAGGTTATTTTTCAGGCACATCCTCAGTTGCCCTTCACGTACTGAACCAGATGTCTGCACATTTCCTCACATTATAAAATATAAAACATCTATTAAAACTGTTTTGGGTATACCAGAGCAATTCTGCTTTAGTAATTTGCCTTGCAGGAGAATAATGCTTGATTGAGAGTACACATATTACTGTAATAGGAGCCTACCTTCCTTTCTTCTCCTGCCCCCCTTACGGACATAAGAAAACACATTGGCTACTGCAGCAAAGTAGCTCTGACAAGTCAGACATACACTTAGAAGTCAGAAAGCAGTCCCTTAATGATCACATATCCTACTGAGGACTGGAGAAGGCAACCTACAAACAGATGTGATGCAAAGTAAAGAGGATTGTCCTGGTTCCATGGGGCCTGGTCAGATTGTCAGATGGGACCCATAATCAATTCTTTCTATAAGGTAAAGGAAAGCCTGTAATCCTGATGGTGTAATGAAGTTGTCCAGACCAAATATTCAAACAGAGAAAGCAACTTCAGTTAGTTCTCTGGTGCTGCAGAACCATACTGGCTCTTTTCATTTCCCATTTCTCTCTATGCAGCAATAGTTTTTCATTTTAACATAAATGGAAACTTAGAAAGGACTCCGAGATTCAGCTTGTTTTGATAAAATGAACATAATTGCTCTTCATGTAGATTTACTGAATTTACAGGTCTGTTTAGTTACCCTTCTCACAAATAAAAATAAATAAAAATAATAATAAAAAAAAGCCCAGCAGAAACTGTCTATGTTGATCTAAAATTATACAAGTACACAGTATTTTGTTTTTATTAAAAATGTCCAGAAAATAGTCTGAGATCAGAGGGCTCCTCCCAGGCCTAATTTAATCTGAGGGTGTGTTTGGGGAAACAAGGTTTTACAAAACCTGGAATAAAAAGTTCAATCTGCTAGGAATTATTAATACAATTTAGAAACTGCTGAGATGTATTGTTTATTAGCATAGAAGAAATAGAACTGAAAGAAACAGCTGATAGGCTCTTTTAGAATTGTTGAATGTAGGCACATTAAAGAGATACGAAATCAGGGATGTGAAACAAAACATTATTTTTAAATACTAATTAATGCCTGTATTAGTAACTAGACGGTGTTACGAGTAATGCAGGCAACGTTTTTCCCCTTAGTCTCGTACTACACCACAAATATATTTTTGGAAGGCAAGAAATTGGAAGTAACAAAATTGAGTCAGGCACATTTTTTTGTTGAATAACAGTTATGGAAGTCCCCTCATCACATTTGGTATCATTTTATATTTGTATTGCATTCTCTTGGCTTGTCTAGAAATGTAAAGCTTGGAGACAATTAACTACAGCTACTGAGGAGTTCAACAACAATCCCAGAAGAGTAATAAAACTGTTTTTAAGCCAATAGCTTAAATGAAACAGCTGTGCAAGAACAGTGCCTTTTGAAATACACTGTATCTTGACAGAAGCTGCAGTCCCCTATATTTCAGCCTTGTTCATTTGTCAACATAAAGGCAAGATAAAGTCTCGTGGGATTAAGTAAACTCCATAGCTAAAAATATAGTTTGACACTTCTTGTGGACGTATGACAAGGCTACACAAAGAATATCTTGGTATTCTTTTGAGCTGTAAAGAATATGTTTTTATGAGAGAGTGAATACTGTTACTGAGTTTAAATTTAAGTAGTGTAGCATTAGTACCTTCAAATAATTTTAACCAGGTGTTGTTGCATTTTTCTTTTTCTGAATCTTTACAAGTACAGATGGCAAGGAAGTAATGCGTGAAATATTTTGAAGTAGAATATTTAATTAATATTTAGAAACCATTTTGCCATTGGTATAATTTCTAAAACTGTTTATGTGATTTCTCAAACTGTGTACCATAATTAGAATTGAATAATTTTCTTAATGTTGTTCAGTGTTCAGTGAATGAAAGATTGGTGTCTTTTTAAGTGCTCTACGTTCCACGTGTACTTTCCAGCAATTTTATAGCATATTGGTTTCTAAATCAGCCATACCCCCACACTGATGCTTACTGAGCTATACGTGACGGACTCCAAGAGTGTAAGGTCTGCAATTTAAGTCACATAGTGCTGGTGAGAATGTAACAAACACTGATGTGTATGTTTGACCACCTTGTGATGCACAAGAATTCAAAAAGAACAGCGAAGTCTTTAGGATGAACTTGGTTTTTTTGGGGGGTGAGTATAAAATAATGAATGTCCTTACCATACGTTCACACTGATGTGGTTGCCCTTAAGAGATTGCCCAGCTGTATAATGAAGAGCAGAATTTAGCCATTTCATCCTTTTTCATAGTGACTTTGATTTTGGCAAGACAGGGTCTGAACTGTCTGTAATACTTCAGAAGTGAGCAGAAGATGTTTTGGATTTTCATGTCAAACATCACAAAGTTAACTTTGCAGTTCTATGGAAATTATCTCTTTTTTACACATTGGGCTTTTGAGGGACCACTTTATTCTCCAGTAGGTACCTTTGTGGTTTCAAACTGTATTTCCGTCATGCACTATATTTGTATCAACTTGTCACGATCATCCAAACAAACAGAATTTAAGAACTGTCTTTGGCAAACCAAAACTATGCTTTCTCAGTCCACTTGTGTGAGTCTCACTGCCTCTTCTGGAGAAAAGAGGCATTGCAAAGATACGTAAGGATTTATAGCTGTAGCTGCAGTTGTAAAAGGTCACGTCCTTTGCCTGGTCGATTCAGGGCGAATTGGTATGACTGTGATGCCTTCAGGTGAAGGGGAGCCAATGTTTAGCTTTTGAACAATCTGAATATTAAGGGCTGAATCAAAATCTGAAAATCTTTAAGAGGAGGAGAATACAAATACGGTGTGAAGCTCCCTGGATCTGAGACTGTGGATCTGGGACAAGAAGTACTGTTTCCTTAGAAACTTATTTCAAATGCAAGTCACATTCAATTGTTTTTCACATGAAAGAGAAGCATCATCTGTCTACAAGGCAACTCCAGAAAAAAATGAAGCATACCCCAAAATGTGCCCATTGCTTGACACTTACTGTGACAAAATGTCACCAATATAGCAAACAGACACAGCTGCATGAGCAAGTTCATTTGAACTTAGCTAGAGTTAAATGGCTTTTGTTCATTTGCTTTCCTTAACGTTTCTGTGTGATTGGTATTATCTGTCTACTTGGGTGTGTTTTTTTTATATATCCAGAGCAGCATGTATTTATCACTGTGATGATGGTGGGATCAAACAAAATATGGAAATGAACATGTCCAAGGTTGTACAGAACTTTCTGAAGTGGCCTCTTCCAATCTTTTTGTCCCATCCTTCAGCTGGAGATCGCCAGAGTCAGCACATTGTCTCACATGAGCCCTTCTCTGACTACTTTTGTGCAAAGTCAGCTGGCTTAAAACACTGCAGAAGGCTTCATTTTTTATTTTTTTTTTTAATCTGACAAAGCTAACTGCAGATCTTAAATTCCCTGATTTTATTCATAAATGGAAAAGGTCACAAAACAATATAAGCTGCAGAAATCTCCTGCTAGTCGTGTTCCAATTGAAAACTTAATCTATTCCTAATCATAGTGCCATAACATTTATTGGTGGGTTTCTAATTTGTAGTGCAATTAATGAGAATGGAGTGTAGTCAGAAGCCACGGGACTTATTTTCAAGCAGAACTTATGCTGCCATGCTGCTAAGAAGAAAGAAAAAAAAATGCAAATGATGTGTCTATAAAATTTCTATAATACTGCTGAAATAATTATCATTAATGGATTTTCTCTGGAGTGGAACACATTTGCACAATGCATGCTAGAAAAAATACTGCAAAAATTAAAAAGACAGAAACTTCTTGGATAGAAAAAAATGTCAAGAATCTTAAGATGTGAATAAAGAGAGAGGACCAAAAAAGATGTTTTGGAGATTCGTTTGTATCAGTTCAGGATTTCTCACATTCAAACCAACAAAATAATTAAGTGACAGTTACAAAACCAACAGTGAGTGCAGGCAAATTGTATTTTAACAGTATTTCAGTATTTTCCCACAGCAATAGGAGTACTTTTTTGAGCATAGTGACAGAAATCATACATGCACCTTCCAACTCTAAGGATTCTGTGATTTTGTGATTCTGCATACTGCCTGTGCTTGTTGTGCATTTGGCTGTAAAGTAGTACGGTTGTGCACATACTGTGTATTTAAGATGTTATAGAAGGATTTGGGCACATAAATACTGTCCATAAATAGCACCCTTTATAAATATAATTTTAAGTGCTCAAATAATGACTGTTATGCTATAGCTAAAAAAATACATGTAAATATGCCTTACTTGTTTCTGTTTGGTATGCACTGAAAAAAGATGTTAACTCTTCCCTTTGAAATAGTTCATTCTTTCCTTTTGGAACCATATAGCAATGTAATGTCTTCTGCCCCTGATTCATTCGCCTGTCTAGAAGCACTTTCTAAAAACATTTTTATGTTTGCATGCTTTTGCATGCTTATGGGATGGTATAGAGGCAATGCGGATTCCCAGAAAGTTGGCATATTTCTTGCTTATCATATTGACTCTCAAAGAATGCTCTTTTAGATCACTTTATATATCCAGAATATAAATCCAGAATAAGTGTGTCTGGAGAGATGGAGGACAAAATTAATCCTTGGACTTGTAAAAAAAAAAAAAAAAAGAAATATACAGATATATGAGCCATGAAGTCATTTATTTATACAGAATATTATTTCATGATCAAAATGGAAAGATACCCAATGAGACCAGCATGAGAAAGGCATGCTAGTGGGAAGCAGATGGCATTCAGTAAGAGAGCAGCAGGTAATCTAGTGTAACAGACATTCCTGCTGTAGAGACTGGGGCAAGAGCTGTTGAGTGGCACTGCTGACTGCATTTGACTTTGTGGTCTATAAACTACTGCTTGTACGACAGACTTTGTTGAACTGGGACCTGAGTTTGCTTTATGAGATGGTGGTCTCTGTCAGTCTGATCTTACGAGTGCTCTGTTCAGGGCAGAAATGCATATGCATGTGAAATATATTTTTATGCATTATATACACAAATAAAAAACAATTCAAAAAAAAGTGAATGCATGTTTTGTTGAAGCATAAATTTATTTTCTTGTATTTGTGAGAATTTGTGACTTTTGCTTTTTAGTGCGCTGTTAAAAATTCAATGTTAAAAATATACTACTGTTTAATGTGATTTTACAAATTCTAAGCCCTCAAGTAATTTATTTTTCCAAAAACCTACATGCCACTTTTTCTGTATGCAGGAGGGCTGCATGCAAGTATCTTCATGACATCAAACAGTCATTTGTTCTTTTTTATGCTACATTTGTTGTCATTCTGAAACACCTAGGAAATTTTACTCATCACTTTACTGGTCATTTTCATCAGATCTATGCACCAGATCACACGTAATTGCTCAAGTATGGTCATTTTTTGTTGTCAGCTTATTTTTGTTAGTTGTGCATCCAGAAAGGGGAAAAAAATTACTAAATAAAAATTATTTTTCACTATAGACTGTGAGAGTGTTGTGCTGTGATTTAAGAGCTGGTACTGAAAAATGTGATTCTGCAATCAATCCTTTCATTGCCTGATCACTCCCTTGCCAGCAAATGCTGTGTGCAGGTTTTTTTTGCAGGATTGTTGCAGGTCTTTCAGGTCCTCCTTCGTGGAAATGATTAACAAAAGACACATTTGTTTTGTAAAGCCAAGGACAGCTTTACAACACAGGATTCAGCTGTTCTTCAAATTTGCATTCTACGTTGTTGGAACCCATAGTTTCATGGTTACTGGACTGGGTCTGTGCTTGGTGAAAAGCTCCACATCTTTGCTGTGTTGGGGGCCCAAGACTTGCACGCAGTACTCCACCTGGGGCCTTATGAGAGCAGAGGACAATCACCCCTCTTCTTATGGAATCCTGGAACCATTGGCTTTCTGGGCTGCAAGTGAACGGTGCCAGCTCATGTTAAATTTTTCATCAACCAGAACCCCAAGTCCTGCTCTGCAGGGCTATTCTCAACTTTTTCTCCCTGTTTGTATACATATCTCAGATTGTCCAGACCCAAGTGCAAAACCTTGCATGTTGCTTTGTTGAACCTCATTAGGTTCACAAGGTCCCACTTTTTGAGTTTATCAGGGTCCCTCTGGACTATCTGAGATAGTAAAGCTAATGAATTACTAAATAGTTATCCCATTGCTTCTCTAGCAGATATTGAAGAGGTTCATGATAGCTCTGTATTTTTGTATTTCTGAAGTAGCTTCATTAATCAGAAAGGTATAAGATGTAAAGACTAAAATTTTATTATGTGTACTTTCATAATGAAGAACTTTAGATAGCATCTGTTTTCTGCGTGCCTCCCTAGCACTCTCTAACACTGGGATTTTAGACTCAAACTTTCTGCTTCCAGAAGCTCTTTAGTCTGTCTTGACTTGATTCTTATCTTGTGGGTTAAAATTCCATGTATTATGTGAAGAGATGTTTGGATTATCTTCTGAACACTTTAGGGGCTGATTTTTGATTTGAGATGTCCTGGGTAATATTCAAATATGTCTTCAAACAGTCGGGATAATCTACCTATAAGTATCAAGGAAACATAAACTTGTACTTTTAAGTTTTGAAATTGATCTGTATTCGTTCACCACTGTATGTTAGTATGCCTGTTTGGTGACTATTTCAACATCATGCTCTCATTTTTAGCGTTGTATCATTTCCAGACTTCTCTCTCCCTGTCTTCTATCAAGGTCACTCTTTTTTTTGGAACATCTTAGTTCTGAGTGACTATTTTCATTTTCACATCAAAAATCAGCATATGTTTCAAAGGTCTTTACTAAAGCTTGGTTTTCCATGAGTGGGAATCAGGAGGTCCTATTATGGTTCAATGACTGTTTATGAGGGAGGATAGTGATAGGACAAGGGGAAATGGTTTTAAACTGAAACAGGGCAGGTTTAGGTTAGATATTAGGAGGAAGTTTTTCACACAGAGATGGTGATGCACTGAATAGGTTGCCCAAGGAGATGCCCCATCCCTGGAGGCATTCAAGGCCAGGCTGGATGGCAGGGCAGGCTGGCATGGCAAGGACCAGGCTGGGCAGCCTGGTCTGGTGGTTGGCAACCTGCACATAGCAGAGAGGTTGAATCTAGATGATCATTGTGGTCCTTTCTATAGGCCGTTCTATGATTATAGACTAAAAATGCCTGTAAGTACCATGATTTTTCATGACAAATACTTCATACTAAACCTAAGGCTATACCAGCTTCAGCTAAACTGTAACTTTAATCACACTTCATTCTTCATCTGTGGTAAAAGATTTTCACCAATATTCACAGATTTGCATTTTTAATAAAAAATGTATGGATATTACCATGTTATGAGCATATATATATTTATGAGTTTATGTAAGCAAATGTGGAAAACTCTGTTTTGATTTTTCAGCCAACAAAAACTGACATTTTCTTGAGGTTCCTATTTATGTGAAGGTAAATCAGAGAATACATATTCCATGTTGATGCACTATAGTAAGACAGATCATCACAGCTTGTATTTGTCGTTTGGTTTTGAAGTGTGCCGTGTTAACTCTCCTAGATAGTAGTTAGGTCAGAAGCCTACCTCTTAAGCTAATATGTACCTAGATTAAAATGCAAGCACATCAGTACTAGCTTAGTCTTTCTATGCACTGTCATTCAAACTGAAGGTAGAACAGAGTTGTCAGGCACAACGTCACAGTGTTCTCATATAATCATGCCACTCAGTCCTGGACTTAGTAATTTTAAAGTAGATTTTTTCTTAGCAAAGACCTGTGATTACCAATGAGAATTCTGAGGCAATGAAACAAAAGTGTGAGAGGGACTGGTTTAAAGCTATAACCCATCTTTGGCGTGATATATATTTTATATAGAGGTAATGAAACTTAATATATAAATGATCTGTAATCGTACATTTACTTAACTAGTATTGCAATAATGGATATTTCATAAATATAACATCTTTATTTTTTCCCAGGTAAAATGAGATTATTGTCTTACTCCCCTGGAGAACCTTCGGTTGTGTGATAATACTGATATTTTAATTTCTACCTTCTCTTTACAGCTGGAAAGCATAGATTTTTTTAATTTTTTTTAAGTCCTTCTGTTTATGCTTAGACATAGTAGGGATTTTTGTTTCTTTAATTAAAAAAAAAAAAAAAAAGAAAAAATAGACTGTATAATCAGAGTGTGATTTGGGAAGCCTTAGAATTTTCCAAATTGTGTTTTTTCACTCTTTGTTCTAAGAGAGCAGAGCAAAGAGCTGGAGCCCAGCCAAATGGTTTGTTCAGAAAAGCCCAAATAGCTTATGTTAATATTATAAGGGAAACATCTGTAAGTATAGACAGGAATAATTAAATGTGATTTTAAATTGTACAGCTAATTCAGGCATGTAAATATAATCTACATTCAATTTCTTGAAAACTCAGAGAAAGAGGAATCTAAAAAAAATATCACCAAACACCCAATCTGACTGAAGGAAGGGAGTGACGTAGTAAAACACTCAGAAGAGAAGGGATAAATGCAACACTTACAACAAGCTTTTAGTATCAGTTAGAAGCTAAGGGTCAAAGATTATGGCAAAAGAAAGCTGTTCCATTATCCTCCAAAACATTAAGCTAAACGTAAAGAAGCTTACCAGCATCACTGGAAGCTGCTTACCAACATTGATAGAACATTATTTTGAAAGGATTGGAGAGAGAATTCCTTATTGTTTTGTACAGAAAGAATGAATTAAGATACCGATTATAAACCTTTCAAAAGTTGTGGAATGAGAAATGGACAAATCCAAATAAGATGTTGAGAAGTCAACTGGTTTTCAATTAAATGCCAGCCAGGCGATTTCCAAGAGAAGGTGCACAATTTATGCAAAACACTGTTTAAAATGCTTAATCAAGTAAGCTGAGATGACAAACAAGACCAGCTGTAGAGCAAAGATTGTACCGTATCAGCTGTGCACACAGTATGGTTCAGATTTGAGAACTATACATATAAGAAGTAATAATTGACCAAAACATGTTCTTCAAAGGGGAATCTGATTTTAAAAGAAGCCTGCTTTATTCCATGTTGATAAAGTAGTATATTTTAATTTGTATCAACTGAACTTACAAAAAAGCAACTTCCCTTTTCATGTAAAGTTGATATCCTTGAGATTTTTCTCCTTTGTTCTTTTTTAAAGAACCTGTTGATTTGCTCTACGGTGTGTTTTATGAATATAAATAAGGGAAAAGTACATTTTAATGAGCGACCATTAGCTGATTTCACATGGCTTTGTGTTTAGACAGTGGATAAAAAATAAGCATGTCAAACAAACGGCAAGTAGCTGTACAAGCATGATCTAGTGTTATTTGCTTTCTTCTAAATGATATCAATCCTGCTTCCTCGTGGGATGAACATTTACAGATGGATAGCTATGCCTTTGATGTCAATAAAAAAAACTGAGAATAATCTTGATTTTTTGTTTATGTGAGAGAAACTCAATTTCAAATGAAAGTTTGACCTGGACACAAACTTACTTTATGATATGGTGGAGTAACAACTGTATGGTAAAGGTTGTGCGCTCAAATATGCTTGAACAGTGGAAGAAACCTCTTTCCATTGTCTTTGAATTTCTTGTCTGCTGAGAGGTTCTGGCATTTTTTCACGCATTATTGAGCTGAAGCAACTAAGCCACAAAATTCTTCCTATGCTCAGATAACAGCATTTTGGTTAAGGACTGCTATTTCTTGTAGCCAAGAGGCAGCAAGAAAGCAGTGTTACTAACAATCATTTCTAGCAATCCTCCAACCTGCATCTACTTGCTGCCAAACTGGCTGTAGAGCATTCTGCAGTACCAGTCCAGAAGGAAGAGTAAAATCCTATCTCTAGAATTAAAGCAGTTTCTCTCAGTTCCCGTCTTGCTGTTCATCCTTTTCCAAAATACCCTCTATCAATCCTAATAGTACATCAGAATTCTTCATAAACCATTATCTGGTGTGTGTCTTCACTGTTCTTCCTAAATTGGTGCCTGAATGATTTTCAATTGTACCTATTAACATTTGGCAACCATCTTTACCTCTTTGTGCTTGCTGTACAAAAAGATAGCGTGATTCAGTGTTGCCAAAAAATTGTAAGATATAGTCTTGAATCTGCAGTAGCAACAATTTTATCTGAAAGCCTAAGTTTGGAATTTTCTGTTTCTAATTAATTTCAAGGCAGCATGTTATCCTGGTTTCAAATGAGATAAGGTTAATTTTCTTCATTGCATCTAGTATAGTGCCATGTTTTGGATTTAGGAGAAAAGTGTTGATAGCACACACTGATGTTTGAGTTCTTGCTGAGCAGTGCTGCACAGATCCAAGGACTTCTCCACTTCTCACAATGCCCTGCTAGTGAGGGGGCTGGGGGTCGCAGGTTGCTGGGATGGGACAGAACAAGATCTTGACTAGCCATAAGGATGTCCCATACTGTATGACATCATGCTGAAGAGTAAAGTGTAATATAATAATGCAACTTAATATAATGGTATATAAAATAATACTTTCCCTTTCTTATCAGTCCTGTTAAACTGTCTATATCTCAATCCACAAGTTTTACCACTTTCTGGTTCTCTCCCCATCCCTCTCTGGAGGACTGAATGAAAAGTTGTGTGGTGCTGAGCTGGATCAAATCCCACTGCATATTTGGTAGAAAGTCTTTCAAAACACAGTTCTTAAACTCTGAATGCTGTGTGGCTGCCTGGTCACACTGCTGGCTCATATTCATAATTCAATTCAGTCCATCAGTGCACCAAGGTCCCTTTCCATCAGGCAGCTTTCCAGCCACTGGCTCTTATCCACTAGCTCAACAAATACGATTAAATTAATAACGGTTAATAATTAATATACTTTTTGGGAAATGGAGAGCCAGGTGAAAAGACACCAAGTGACATATTTGTTGTCATTTATGGATACTTTTATCTGAAGAGCAAGAACTTTGAAACCACAGTTGTCAGAATGGCAAATGATACCTTCTGGCACATGCAAACACAGATGACACAGGAGAAGTTGCACTGATGGTGTACAAGTCTAACAGTGAATTTCTGTTTCTGAGAGTATCACGATACAAATACAAGTGATGCCACTGCCCAAGAGCAGTACTTAATGGTCCATGTGTTATAGCATATGGATGCATGCAAGTCTCACAGACAAAACTGTTAGATGGAGATATTGAAAGAAGGTATACTAGAAATAAATGTGAGCAGTTCATAAATTTCTCTTTTGAATATGTTTTTGCAAGGGACTCCTCCATGTCTTAGGAAGTGATGTTCTTTATATATTTGCTTAGGCTTTAGCACACTGCACAGCAGGCACTCTGGTAAGCCTTCTGTTGCCACAGTCCAGGAAAGCTACCTTTAGGGACATAAATACATCTTGTGGATGCATCCAGAGTGGCTGCCAATCTAGCCAGAATAGCTCAGCATCTATGTTGTATCTAAGCTAAATTAAACTGGATTTTTCTTATTGTTCCATTGATGCTGCTAGTGAGCTTTCTAACTTTTATGAGTCAGGTCAGTTGAGCTTGTCTGTGACTTGCTGGCATATTCAGACCTTAAAATTTTTCCAAGGTGAAGACTTAGTATCAAGGAATGAATCACATCTTAATTACTGTATATTACCATTTGGTGTATAGTTTCATATATGCTAAAACAAAGTCTCCTGTATATAGCTATATGGCTATATAGCTGGGAGACTAAAACCTGTGCATTGCTGTAGTTTTGAAATAAATGCTTGCATTTCTGGAAAATTCCAAAACATTCAGGGTCTCCTCCTTACTTTAAAAATACTATTTGCATTTTCTGTATAAAGGCCCTTTCAGAGTGAACACATTTTTAACCTTCTGTCAGGTTTTGCTTGTTGGTTGCTCACTGAATTCAGGGAATTATGGAATTAATTATGGAAAGACTTGGATTGGAAGGGATCTTAAAGCCCATCCAGTTCCATCCCCTCACTAGATCAGGCTTCCCGGAGCCCCATCCAACCTGGCCTTGAGTTCTTCCAGGGGTGGGGCATCCACAGCTTCTCTAGGATCACCATTTTGTGTGTCATTCTTTTGTGATATGACTTATCCATTCTCCAGAATCCTTCAGCTGTGCTTATTCCTCTACAGGACCTTTCAAAAGAACCTGGATTCTCTAGGTTTGTTTTCCCAGATCAGCCCGATGAAGGCACAAAACTCTTAGAAATAGGATGTGTGAATGTAGAATCATAGATTCATAGAATTCTTCTGGAAGGGATCTATAAAGGCCATCTAGACCAACTTCCCTGCAATGATTGCACTCCAGAAATGCCTGTTTTTCTTTTCTCTGAATAAAAAAAATATTCTTATCACTCCAGATAAGAGTGCCACACCTGGCATGACTTCTACCTCTTGCCTTGAACAAAGCCACCAAGCTCCTAAAGGAAAGAAAGAAAGCTTTCCTGCCATGTCAGCCAAAGACGGAACAGAGCTGAATGACTTAATAAAAATTATGGTGTGGCTTTATGTCTCACATATTGCCTGTAATATTACCCAAACCTCTGCTTGTGCATTTGTAACACTAATAAGGAGTGCTAAAACAAGAATAAATATCTGCTGAATCATGGTGTCAATGGCTATATAAACAGCAAGTGCTTGCCACATGGCACTTAGTATTTTGTATTTTGTTGTATATATTCAGTGATTTGTGTGCACAGAAGGGATTTGAAACATGGTAGGAAATGGGTTGGTGTAGCAGAGTTTTGATTGGTTGGTTGGTTGTGGGGTTTTTTTTGCAGAAGCAAAAAGCAGATGTAAGACAGTGTGTGTGCAAATGCTGTGGATCAGGGAAATAATCCAGATGTGACACAGCTCATAAGGGCAGTGCTGTAAACAGTGATGGAAAATGGTCAAATGCAGAAAATAATACCGGGTCTGTTCTGGAAGCTTGAGAATTGAACCACAGTATTATGTATCATTCATATTGATTAGTGAATTGTGAAAGACAATTAATGTCATTTTTTCAGGATTTACCTATTATTAAACGTGTTTGTTAAGGCAAAAACAGTGTACTAGCTTTGACTAAACTGAGAAAACAAAGAATAGATTGAAGGGGCCATATTTTGTGTCTGTGATTGCTTTTGTTTTGCAAGTGCAAATATAAAAAGAATTTCTTCCAATTAAAATGAAGGAGAAATAAGCTTGATTATTTTCAGAGTAGCAATGAATCTGCATTAAGAGCATTTAAAAATGTAAAAGTAGACAAAACTATTTTAAAATCTGACTATGTGCTTGCAGCCAAAAATATTTAGCTTGAAAAATATTTTCTCTTTTATAGATCTGTAAGACTTAGTATAAATATTTGTTGCATTAGTTTTCAGTTAACACATTTGTGTGTTCCAAAATGCGACAGAGTAGATTAAATAAACAGTTCTTTCTGAGGGATATGTATCAAATTTTTTGACACTTCTGCTCATATGCCAAAAGAATTTCATAATTAAAGAAGACATTTTGTATTATCGATGTGTAAGTCATGAAAGTATTGAGCCATGATCCACAACAGATGGTTTTCTCTGTCTTTTCTCCCTAACGTCCAGCTAATAGAAGCATAAAAGCATCTTTCATATAGGTTACTTTGCACATCAAGTGAACAACCCTGCAATTTTTAAGTATCTCAAAGAGGATGAATCCCAAAATGGTGGAGTGAAGCTTTTAATGACTGAATACTAAATGTATCCCTGATTTTGTGTATGGTTGCCATGAGGTAGTGAAAACTGCGATATAATAAAGAATTGATGTGTAGATACTGGGCCACCTATATATAACTTTTATGTAAAAGCACAGAGCTGCAAAGCAGAGGAAATGGAACAACTGCACACACTCCATGGTACACACATTAGTTCTCATTGACTTCACACTTAGACTTCACTAAATGTTCTTACTTTAACCTGGCTTAGCCACACCAGTCAGAAAACGAACAAACAAAAAACAGTGCTTGCTTTTCAGAGGCTCATAAGCATTGCTGAGTTATTCCCAAAAGTACCAATGGGTTATTTCAGTGAGAAGTGTTCTGCTCCATGAAACCAAGCAATGTGCCCACACACCATGCCGTTCTGCCATCAGTGCTTTGTCATTCTTGCCCTATCAGTTGTTTCTCTGCTAAAAGACTGAGAGCAATACGTTTCTTGTTTAAACAGTTTGGGATGAGTGGGAAAGTGCTACTCCTGAGCTGCTTCAAGGCTGTTTCAAATTAAATAATTTGGTGTTACTTTTAAAGAGGAATATGATTTAAACAAGAGATTTTGAAAATTTTAAGCTTCTAGAAATAGAAATAAATTAACACTTAGAAAATTGAGTCTCATACTTGATGGTGGTAGAAATGCGTAATTAAGAGAATGATATGTAATATGCCAAAGGTAAAAGCTGCTGTCTTTAAGCATTGCTTAGAACACAGAATTTTTTCCATGCAGGCAGAGTGCTCATTGTGCCTACCTTTTCACTTGCTTGTGATCAGTTTTACCAAATGAAGAGTTACTCAAGCTACTCCATTTCCCAGCAATAGCACCATGAAGTTTTGCCCTCCAGGCTGAGTAGCTGCTCATGAACAACCTGTTTATTGTTACAAGATGTTGTGGTTCTATTGGCTGTTATTCCTTGCATTGCTCATTACTGGAAAAAAAATAATAATAATAATTAAAAAAAAAAGATTTCAGAATTTACCGGAGTTTTGTATTTCCAGGCTTTCCTTGTTGATCTTGGCTTCCTCTGTATTCTGTTAATTTTGGTTAATTTCTGGAGGTTGCTCTCCTATTTTGACAATTTATCAAACTGTCAATAAAGCAATGAAAATCCTCCACTGGCTGTCAATATTACTTACTGAATGTTGTGGCATAGAACACAACACATCCTTGAGAGCTTGTCCAGCATCCTTTCATCTTTCAAGACACAGTTTGTTCAGTTGCTTATATGGAGAAGTGCTACCATGGAACTATTTGATGTACTTTTATTTGTTTCTAAAATACAGTTTGGCAGATGAAAACACCTTGGCAGGCAGCCTATGGATGCTAGTTTTCCAGGAATTATTAGTGCTCTGAGGATCACAGCATAGCTCCTACTAATGAAGGATTTGGAAAGTGTTTTGAAGGCATGGCCAAAGTATTACATCTTTGAAAAAAAAAAAAAAGAAAGAAAAGAAAAGAAAGAAAGAAAGATGCACTTGCAGCTAGCTTATTATCTGAAAAGATACTTGGGGTTCCAAACTCCCACTGCAGGCATTGTCTGTGCTGGAAAGAATTGTCTATGGAAGAGAGATGTAAGGTTTGTGTGCGGAGCGTCCTGAGCAATATGCTGTAAGAGCAGTGACTTGGAAGGACGAGATACATAATCCTTACAGGTGTTCCACAGAGTGTAGCTCAGGTACCTCGGATCTCTGACTGCTTTTTGTTTGTTTGTGTTTGTTTTTCTGGACGTTTGCTTTTCTGACGTTTTTAGAATTTTGCTTTCTGCTTTTGTTGCCTGTGTAAGTTACATGCTCTGAGCATGACTTTGAATCTCATTTTCTTTCTTTTATATGATATGGTATCATTTTTCTAATAACTGTAGTATATCATATTAAAAGGAGCCATTTAATTTTCTGTAACAAAAGCTGTGAATCATAACATTTTGCTCGTAGCTCGTAGCTTAATGATAACATTATACATTATTTCCACAGTTAATGTGAAATGAAAGCTATGAATAGTTAATAAATTCGTGTTTTTATTTGGTAAAATGAAATCTAAGATGACAAAGCAGTGCCAGGCATACTTATTCTTTCAAGGAAAATATTTTTCTGTGGCATTTATATCTTAAAAAGTCAGCGAATGTGTATTATGAAGCTTTCTGCATTTGCATACAGTTTAGCCATTTCTCTCATGAGACACTAAATAAAATGAAAGGATATACAGTCATTATAACAGAGTCCATTTCTTTCTGAATCGAGTCAGTGTAGTTAGTTTTTTACAGTATAATATTACATCTTTTAGCTCTTCAAGAAAGAAAAATGCATTCCGTGATTACTTTGCAAGTTGCTTTTCCTGATTTATCTTGATTATGTGAGGTGCATGGGTACATAGAATTACTGAGGTGATCAGTTGTTTTCTATTCTCGAGTATCATCAGTGTTTTCAAATACTGTATAGCAAGACAGAAAGGTTTACTGGCCATTAATTGCATTTTGAAATACAGAAAGAAAACAAAATCTAAAATCACCAAACCACACAATTCTCTTATTTCTATGGAAAATTTCTCTGCTCTTGTGTCCAGGAAGGCCAGTGGTATCATGGGGTATATTAAATTGAAGACCACCAGCAGATCAAGAGAGGCTGTTCTCCCTCTATTCTGCCCCAGTGAGGTCACATCTGGAGTCATGTGTCCAGTTCTGGGCTTCTCAATTCAAGAAAGACAGGGAACGTCTAGAGAGTGTCCAGCAGAGAGCTACAAAGATGATTAGGGGTCTGGAGCATCTATTTCCCTTATGAAGGAAGGCAGAGAGACCTAGGAATATTTAGCCTGGAGAAGACTGATAAGGAATCTTATCAACTTTTACAAATTCCTAACAGTTAGAGCTAGGCTCTTTTCAGTGGTGCCCAGGGGCACATCAAGGAGCCGTGGGTGAAAACTGGAATATAGGAAGTTCCATCTGAAGATAGGGAAGAGCTTCTTTCCTGTGAGAGTGACGGAGCACTGGCACAGGCTGCCCACAGAAGTTGTGTGTTCTCCTTCTCTGGAGATATTCAAGACCCACCAGTGCACTTTCCTGTGCAACCTACTGAAGGGAGCCTGCTTTAGCAAGGGTTTGGACTGGAGGATCTCCAGAGGTCCCTTCCAACACCTGTGATTCTGTGATTCTGGATTATTAACTTGTGAAAATTAAATTAAAGTGTATTATTTTGTTTCTTTTTTCCAAAATAATTCTAGCACCATTTTTTGGGGGTAGGGGGGAGAAGGTGTTCTTGTCCTAACAGTTGTTTGCATTGTGTTGGTGCTGAGTACTTTTCTCCCATAAGCTGTTTTCCACAGTGACTGTCCTTGAACAAACCAGAAAATGAATTTGATTTCTCTAATGCAGAAGATAATTGGATTTCTCTTTATGGAATGCATCCCTTTAATGACTGTCTCTGCTTCAACCAATTTAGCTGCAACTGACCTGACATTGATCTGGTGATACGACTTTAAATAAATGCCGAAGCTGGGAGATAAGAGACCAACTGTCTGATATCAGAAAGAACATTTCCTGCCTCATCTTGCCATTTTTCTCAGAAAATGTCTCCTTCTTGAATGTCATTCTCATGAAATGTGCCACAAATAATTGGTTGTAGGGGAGCAGATTGCATTCTTCTAGCAAATATAATAAGTATTTCCCAGAAATCCTCTGAAGCAACTACTTTTGAAATTGAATAAAACCTCTCAAAGTAACTTTGCAGGTATTTATTGCTATGTAGATCCTTCCTAAGTGATTAAGTGGTACTAGTGTAGTGAATTAAACCTTTACAGAGTTCTTGTTCAACATTAAATATTTATCAGAATATTTAGTTAGCTTATGGTAGTGTTATAAAAGGCATGATAGCATGTTGACCTGAGAAAAAAATTACTTAGAGAAAACAATTAATAAAGGTGATGTTTCAGAGCATAATGCATTCTTTCTTCAGGCTGATTTTAAAATGGAACTAGAATATCCTAGAATGTGTATTTCTACTTATTTAACATGTTATCCTTTGGATCCAGTCCTCCAGGCTATTATGCTAAGTGCTTTTAACTGTAAATGGACTAGGAGCCAAAATTTAGAATTTGGTTCCTACGTGGTTTAGATTTAATCATGGCCTATGAGTTCCTTTACTGTTGTTAATGTCTGTGAAAATAGTAGCTAACTCACTACATTGTAAATTAGATGCTAAAAACATTATACTAAATCAAATTCAATGGAAAATAATAATAAAAAGTCTTAATTTCCAGATTAACGTATTTCCTTCTAAAATTTAATTGTTATTTTCGTTCTAATCAAAACAATCAGTAATTTTCTGCTGTACTGGTACCAATGACAGACAGTAAGAATTTGTCCTACTTGTCTTTACTAACATTTGCTCCCCCTATTTCCTTTTTCTGTTTAATTCTGACTCTTCATGCATAGGTGGCTTTCCACATTTCTGGAACTTTTGCACAGTGGCGTTGATGAGCTTATTGTATGTAACTTTCAGTTCTTTATAGCACAGTTATCTGGAAGTAAGTAGATGTGAAAACAAGGCTTCCCAAAAGTGGAAGGGCCGGAGGGACTATTAACCTCCCACAGTTAGCTGAAAATCATTTTTAATTCTTTTGTGTACTACGCAGAAGTAGTGCATACATATGAGTCTCTGGGCAGAGAAACAGATGGTCTTTTCAGACAGGAATTATGAAAACGAGAATAAATATTTCATAATTTTAAATTCCATGCAAGTTTTAAGGGTTTTTCATGTCTCTGTTCCCAAGTGTGTTTTTCTTTCTGAAATCAGGAAGCAGGAGAAGATTATAAATGGCATATAGTGCTTAATTTGCAGGCTTGTACTCCCTGGTTACAACTCTCGCTTCAAGAGTGAAAACACTGCCAGTGTTGCTCTTGGAGAAGTGGGTCCCTGGCCCAGGCTGGACTGGAAAGCCATACGTATGTGAGCTTATGTATGGCCATAGGCAAAAGTAACTTACATCCTGTAGGTTGCTGCAACTCCTAGGTTAGTTCTTTTCTTCTTATCTTTGGATATCCCGCGGGTTTCCTTGTTTCTCAAGGAACTGCTCACACTTCTAGGGGCTGAATGTCTAGCATACCTCATGTTGACTGAAAGCGATACTGCAGATGCTGTTTTTCTATTGCCTAATTACTAACGTCATCAGAACTGAAACAGATTTGTTGTAGATGAAAAGAAGTGTTCTTTGAGTCCTTCTGAGTGTCTCGTTCATGACAGCAGTTTTCCTGTATGTTTTTTCTGTGTAGGTCACTGACATGATGCTTCAGGACAAACCCTACCCAGATTGGGGAAAGTCAGCCAGAGCTTTCTGGAAGAAAGGGAACGTTAGGATCATTTTATTCTGGTAGGAAAATAATAACATCAAATTATACTAAATGAAGCTTTTATAGAACACCCAAAAATGTGTCTTCTCCTTCTCTGTGTCATGAAGCAATGTAATGGCAATAGAAGGCAAGAAAAGAAAAGAAAAACTTAACAGTAGATCTAAGAAAAAGTTGATCATTACTAAAGCTGTATACATGCAAACACTTCCTAAACAAAGTAACTGATGTAAAAATATCATTTTAAAACTGATTTATACTGTTTCTTTTCTAATATACTTGGAACTGTTTATAATGAAGTTGCAAATGTTTTGCTGCACGTGATAATATTTAGATGTCTAATTGTCAGTTCTTTTAATTAAGGTAAGTACATACGTAAATGTCCTTTTGTGGCCTTTAAATTATTACGAGTAAATCTTTGAATTTGCTCTTGAATGGGATTGCAAATAGCAAATCAGCCACAGATTGTAAAGAGAAGTATTTAATAATAAATACAAAAGTTGTAAGGCGAAAGCAAATATTTGACCATAAGCGTAGTGTCTTCCAACTAAATTCAGATCAAGTGGCTCTGCTGAAACAGAACATAAATTATGCCAGGAAAAAAGTGGAAGATGGAAAATGTATAGTCTAAGGGGCAATCAAGAGGTCCTGGTGGTTAAAGATAAAATAAATTGAAGGGCTTTTTTCAGATACATTAGCAGCAGAAAATGTGATGAAAACATCAGCAGACCTGCTTTTTTTTTCCTAAGAGTTGAAGGAAAGACTTCAAAGGAATTTTTACAAAGAAGTTGAAAAAATTATGTAACTGAATTCTGCTACAGAAATTTCAAAGAACTATCTATAATTTTAAAGTAGTAAAGGTGAGATGCTATGTTAAACTGGGGCAATTAACGGAAACACGAAGAGAAATTTGGAGGAAATAGGAGATTGGAGGAAATAGGAGATTCAGATGGTTGAATGTCTGCAACCAAGTCTTACGGGGAACTGATGCAGATTTCATTGTCTCTTAAATGCCTAATGAAGAAATGAAGGCTAAAAACCGGTTTTTGTTTTGTTTGTGATGCTTATTTGAACAAGCAAGAATTATCTTATTGGTCAGTAAGTCTTAATTCAGTATTAGCTAAATGGAATGGATACATCATTAATAATAGAATGAGGAGAAAAACGGATAATTCAATTCCGCTAATAGAAACCAGTGTAGCTCTGCTGAAAGAAAACCTTCTCTGACCTGGTAGAAGTCTTTGACTGTGTCATCAAAATAATGGATTAGGAAGAAATGCTTGATCTAATTTGTTTGGACTTTCAAAAGGCTTCTGACAAAGTTCTTCACTGAAGGCAATTAAGAAAAATAATAAGCCCCGTGGAGTCTGATGAAATAATTAAGGAATCAGCTAAGAGATGTGTAGCAAAAGGCATAAATAAAGTAATGCCTTTCTGCTGCTCTCGGAAGAGTGGGAAGAGCCGTTCTTTAGTGTTAGAAATAGTGATTTGCATATATCATGTGGTTATGTATACATTAGTGACATGGCAGAATCTGAAGATGAGGCAAACAGTTTGAACAGGTAAGTGCTGGCATGTAACAAGGATCATAGAAAGCTAGGTGGAAAGATACTGTGATTGAAAAGGTAGAGTTGTGCTGGAAAGCTCAAACAGCTCCCTGTCATTATGAGACATGAAGAGGAAGGTTTTGCACTGTACTGAGGTGGGCAAAAAAGTAAAGCAGATGAATTTTAAGTGGCTCAGATATGTAATAAGAGAGCCAGCAAAGAATGGTGTAATTTGGTTAAGTCAGTAAAAAGATCAGTGTAGAACATCAAATTCTTTTTAACTAAAGAGTAGCCTTGTCTGAAAAGCTGTAAAGGACATTAATGAAGAGTGAAGTGAAAAAAAAACAAACCTTACTTCCTTAATTACACAGAATAAAAGGATGGAAAAAGGTAACATGGTAAAGAGTTTTCTTTTCAAATTTACATGCCAGATATGGAGAATAATAAGATATTATTGAAAGCATATTTATGTTGTTGCGAAAGATGCTATGACTTCTTGCAGTCTGAAATGTTATAAACGTATTTTTTTCAAGTAATATTCACAGTAACAAAAACTATGAACAGTTTAAAATTGAGATAAAATAATAAGAAAAGATATTTCTTTTTGTGAGCGATTCTCATACTAAAGAGTATGCTTAATGGGGTTTTAGAGGCCTAAAGTGCGGTATAAATGCTTTTATTTTTAACTTTAAGCATTGAACTAGCACCATCCTGTGCAGCAGTCTACATTCTGTGGAAACATTTAGATTGTGCATATTAGACATCGGTAAAAAATAGACTTCCTTTTCCTTGTAAGTAAGAAAAATGAAGAATGAATGAAAGTATTGACAGTCATGCACAATAAAGAGACGCATTCCTATTTCATTTGTTATTGTTTAAGCAGGGTGATGTGAGCAGCCTCCTTTCTGAAATGTTCCAGGTGAACCAACCTTGATAGTATGTGCTACACAGATACTGGTATACCAAAATCCGTTTATTCAGCATGTTTCTTACTGATACACCTGTTTTGCAGAGATAGTGTAATTCAGTCCACTGTACACTAATTATTGCAAATAATAGATATGTGATGCACAGTTTTAAGTGGTTAATGAAATTAAAATATTAGATACCCACTGGACTTATTTTTCTGGTAGCTTCATTTTTTACTTCCAGGTTTTTCTTCATAAAATTAGAAAGTGTCTCTAAACATACCAAAGGCAAATGGACTGTCATGGGGATAGAGACATCATCCACTTGTTTCTAACAGTTGTAATGACTTTGTGTTTCTCATTTGTCATTTAACATGCATCAGACCAAGTTAGGGGCTGACCTCCTCGAAAGGAACTCTTCAGAGAAGAATCCTAGTGTCCTGGTTAGCCATGAGCTAGCAGTGTGCCCTTATGGCCATGAAGGCCAATGGTATCCTGGGACGTGTTACAGAAAGTGTGGCCAGCAGGTTGAGGGAGGTGGTCTTTCCCCTCTGCTCTGCCCTGGTGAGGTCATACCTGGACTTCTGTGTCCAGTTCTGGGCTCTCCAGTTCAAAAAACACAGGGACTTCCAGAGAGTGTCCGGCAGAATGCTACAAAGATGACTGGGACCTGGAGCATCTCCTGTATGAGACCTGGGAGAAGACTAACAATGGATCTTATCGATGCTTATAAATATCTAAAGAGCCAGAGTCAAGAGAATGAGGCCAAGCTCTTTTCAGTGGTGCCCAGTGATAGAAGAAGGGGCACTAAGCCCCTAAGTTGAAGTTCCATCTGAACATGAAGAAAAACTTTACTGTAGGAGTGATGGAGCACTAGAACAGGGTGCTCAGAGAGGCTATGGTGTCTCTTCTCTGGAGATGTTCAGAACCTTCTGGGACTCTTTCCTGTGTAACGTACTGTAGGGAACTTGCTCTCATAGGTGGGTTGGACTCTGTGGTCTACAGAAGTCCTTTCCAGCCCCTACAATTCTGTGATTCTGTTATTTGGAACTATTTTCAGCTTTCCAATGCAACTAATTAGTAAAGATTTTAATTTAGTTTATTCTCTACTGCTTCAAATCAACCTTGGGAGCATTGTCAGCAACCACTGTTTGGCTGTTCATGAGGATTCTGGCTGTGTGTGAGTGTCTTCAAAACATAATTCTTCCACAAACAATTCAACTAAGTAAAAAATATCAATTTGGTATTTGTACTTGTCTTGTCCATCAGTAAGTGCTTTATTGAAGTACTTCATCCTTTTTTTATAACTTTTTGTTTTTGTTTTTAATTAAAAAAATCTCCATTTTTGTTATAGACAGCTCTGCTGATGGGTAATTTCACCATGTAGAGGCACCTTTGTATAATGTTATTATGGTCTGTGTTACACTGAACATGAATTGGGCAAGATGGCCTTCAGAATGCAATGAAGTATCAGGAATGGTGGTAAAACTAGGATGGTACAGGTAGGTCTGTAGACTACAAAAGGAAGATAGGAGTAGAATACTAAATATCTGCACCATCTGGCTGTCTGATGAGGCTGTGGTAGAGAGATTGTCTTCTAAGATCTGTGTAACCACAGAAGAGAAGAATGATATGCAGAGGTAGATTATCAAAATGGTGGAGTATGGAGATAACAGTGGATTGTGCAGCTGCATATTGATTGCAGACAGAGTGACAGAATAGTATACACAGCTCCCTGTCTGAATATGCAAGTAGCACGCTGGAATCCATTTCTGTGGTGTCCCCAGCTGTACGTCTGTTGTACATATACACAGTGATCAGTATTCATTGGTGCAGTAGTGTCTTTGACATAGGATTCTTGCCCAAAGTGATAGGAAAGAACATACCAACTTGGAGAATAAATAAAATGATATGGAAAATTATAAAATTATGATTCTCTGAGTTTTCTATGTTTGACTTTGGAAACTGAACAATATTCTCATAGTATGTGTTTCCATAAGCTCTCTAGCTTTCTTTAATGAAAAGCAAGATTACCTGTCCTCAAAACTGTGTTGATACTTATGGTACTTTGATTCTGCAAGTTTTTAATATAGTTTTAAAAGCTTTTATTCAAATTAATTGCTCAGAGTTGCTACAGGCCACAAAGTCGTATACATCTGTTATTTTGTGCTAAACATGGTTTTCTGTAGGATTTTTAATTGGACAGTATTTTAGACCCTGAGACTCAAGGAAGATTCCTTACAGGATAAAGAGCCATATCTCCCATCCAGAATTGAGTGATTTTCTGTTATGTACCTAATTAAGTGTTTGGTTTGATAAGTTAAACTTCCATATTCTGTGCCTTCACAGTCAGGGTGATAAATGTGTACTGGACAACTGTGTTCATTTCAATTATATGAATATAGTTCATATATTTGTTTAAAAGACAGCTTCTTAAACATCCATTCTTTTCATTATAATCTGCACTAAGAAAAGTGCATTATAGCTTTGCCAACATACTGATCCAAAGAAAACAAACCTTTTATTAAGTTTGTGTAAAGGCTCCCATGCTGCAGTCACACAAATACAACTGCACAAAGCAACAGAATAATTATGTTTATGTGTAGTGAAATATGCATTCACACGCATACATTATTATCTCCTTATTTTGAAGTTTTAAAAGTTTACTTATTAATAATTTGCCTTGCAATAGGAAACTCAGTCGGATTGAAGACCGGAATGACTTAGAAGGGAAGGAAGATTTCCCAGTAAATATTGTAAATATTGTAAGTCAAAAGAGCATAAAAGTAATTTACAGTATTGGTGCTCCCAGTGAATCTTTCATTCTGATGCTATAATCAAAGTGAGTAAATTCAATTTGGCCTCCAAATAGGCAAGAAAACAAATAAGTTCCTTGCTATTTATTTTCAGTCACAATACAAAGTGTTCACTTTCACAGAGGATTTATATTGAATAATTTGACTGCTAATCTGGGCAGGCATTGTTAAATGTATTTTGAGAAGATAAAACTGTCTGTGAATAGTAATTGTGGCATGTAGTCTGACAATCAAGAAGTAACATAATTTGTCAAGAGGTGACTAAAATATTTTTGATAGCTTTCATTTGATGTATTGGTAAACCCTGCAGTAAGATACGATAATTAACATGTCTTGAAAATAAATTATAATAATCCAGACCAACTTTCTTTCATACAAATGATGTTCAATTGTTCTTCTTATTTTCAGTTAACCATCCTATACTACATTATCTGGAAATATATTATTATCTGAAATATTCATACAGAGTTTTTTGTACAAATCTATGTTTGATCCTGTTCACATTCTCTGTTTTGTGTCATAAGGATTATTTTCTCATTTTGATAGCACAGTGCTTCTATACTGTCTAGTATGGAAAAGTGAGAGCAGTCAGATCTCACCAGAATGGTTCAAGTTTGAATAACCCCATGAGTCAGACCCCTTTCTGGGACTGTTTTTTGGGACCTCATTCTCTTATGCTATTTCCCAGCTCCTCATTCTATGAAGAGCACAGCGTCAGTAATTCACGGTTGTCCCATGAGTCTGCTTTACCCAGTGAGCTTTTGTTTTCAGCTGGAAGAGTTGTTCAGTCCCTCCTCTAAGATGCTTCTGCCTCCCACTGATTTCGAGTGCAAGCAATAGCTCCAGTCCCTGGCAAAACACATCCATTCCTTTCCTTTCTTTCTCACTCCTTCATTCCCTTCCTTCCACACAACAATAGCCCCAAAACTGCCAACATTCTGTGCTCTATTTGTGATAGGAAGAACAGTGGAATGAGGAAGGAAAAGCATTTGAGACAAAATCATGCTCGGGGAGCCTTGAGATCTCCGATTCAGAAGTCACTATCACTGTGAAATCCCTTTGGCATGAAGATTAGATTTGTTAAATTTATTTTGTTCGAGTTACATAAAGTGGTCACATTCTCCTATTTATTTTTATGGAAAGTCCTTGTCTCACTCCAGTTTATAGGAGGGAGAGGAGGCTCTTTGATATTTTATATACCCAGCATGAGATTAAGAAACAACGGTTCAAATGTTGGTTCGACCAGTTTTTTAGAAATCTTAATCAGGGAGATGGGGAAGGGAAGGATGGTGACTATTTTGAATTAGGATGATGGGGAAGGGAAGGAGGGCAGTAGAAAAGATAGGAAATAAGCAAGAATTGCATAAAGCGGGGATAGTCACCACAAGGATCCAGCAGTGGTCCCATTGCACGACGTTCCAATGGTCTGAGGGAAAAGTGCAGGTGGAGAACAGCAGCTGCTGGCCAGCCTTGGACAGCGAGCAGGTAGCAGGAAGAAGTGGCAGGGTAAGTCCAGGAGGAAGCAGCAGGGCTCAGGTAGCAGGCTCAGGGGAGTCCATCAGCGTGCAGGAATTCCGTAGTGAGGGATCTGATGGCAGACACCTTTCTTCAGCATGCGGGTTTCATGTCGTGAGGAATCTGTCGTGAGGCTTCTCATGTCCAAAAAATCCTTTTTATCTTTCTCCTTCTGCCAACATGGCTTTCCTGGGCGCTTGAGTAAGAGTCATGTGCAGTACCTCCTGAGATGGCCATTTTCCTTGAAATAAGCCCACATAAAAGACCGCTTCCTAGCCATTAATCTGTGGCTTATTTTGCTCTCTCGTTGCCCCTGGCCTTATCCATCTGTGTCCCTCAGACAAAGGATTTCACAACCCTTGCCCAGGACTTGTCCATCCGTGTTCTCTAGACAAAGGATTTCTCAGTCCTGGTCAAGGACTTGCTTGGACGTGTTCATCAGCAAGCTTGGAGGCAATGTCATAAAAGAATAATCTCTTATACTCCTGCAGATCAAACAAAATGTATATTCTTTCTTATTTGTGTCTGTGAATAAAAGAAGGATTGGCAGAGATGGAGAAGGAGTGCAGCATGGCAGTTAACTCTCATATGATGTAGGACACACATGCGCATCCATCTCCACATCCACCCTATAGACAGCAGAAGAGGTGAGTGAGGGAGCTCTCACCACCCGTTGTTCAAATGTCATTACCCTGTTAAGTTCTAGTGTTTAAGTATTTCATATACTGATGCAGTAAAAAAAAAAAGACTATTCTGACTGAAAGCTACTAATACAGAACAGAGAAAAAGAACACCCATTTGCAACAGTGGATTTAGGATTGGTCCTGTAAACTTTTCTTTCACCTTTGATTTGGCTTAAATTCTTTTAACTATTGTAGTACTCCTGTATTTTATAGCATATACTTTCAGTTGCTCAGCCTGTTTTTGAGCTATATTTGGTATGTACTTGCTGTCTTCAAGAGCTGATAGCCTGTTAGAGAAAGAGACTGTTGTTATGCCTACATAATTGCTAGATCCCTAAGTATAGCCCTCATAATTGGATGGATATGGCAACCCATCTTCACCTCTTAAAAAGTACATTTTATTCTATCTCTGTTAGTGAGCAAGAGGTATATCATGAACAGTTACTAAAAATATTTTATCCAAAGCGTAGCTTTAATAAAACTTCTTAAAATGCGGTGTCTGCAGTGCTTCAGTAATAATGGCCCTTCTAAATGAAAATGCTCTCACAAAATCACATTCTATGCCAAAAAAAAAAAAAAAAAAAAAGAATGTCTGTAATGCTTAGATGAAAATTCCCCTTAGCAGAATTCAAAAATTATTTTCTTTGAAGTAGTCAAATGTAATCCTTCGTTCAGACACAGGGGCAGTATAGATGTTGCAGCAAGGCCTCTTTTAGCTTAATCTGCACCAGAAGGTTTCCACAGACTTTTTCCTGAACAGTAGACACCTCTGCCTCCTCCCAGGCCCCGAGGAAGATCTGCCAGGAGAGCTGCAGTGTCACTAATGTGGTTGGTTGTTCTGTTACTCTTCTCTTTCTGATTGTTTTCCCTTCCCTCCTCATCTGCAATATGAATTCATTTGTTATTAACAAAAGCATCTCCAGTCTGTAGTATTTACAGCTAATGTATTTCTAGATACACTGTAAAATTAGAATGAGTATCAGAAAATTGTGTGCATTATATAATCATGCAGGCATAAGAAAATGCTGAAAGTTGAACTGTAGTAATATATAGTCAAATAATTGTGAATCCTACACCAAAAACAGAAGTTACAAGTATTGCAAATAGATCAGCACTCATACTGTGGGCTATTGATGATACAACAACAAAAAAATACATGTTGGGTTATCAGTGTAGGAATTCCTATCTTGAACCCTTGCTTAAGCATGCTCAGGCCTGGTAAAATTGTTGCCCAAAACATGCTCTGACTGGCCCAAACTTAAGCCTCTTTGGAGAAACCATAATGAGTCCGTGCTGCATGGAGAAGACACAGCCTCAGCCAATAGTTCTGTGCAAGATGGGCATTCTGAAAGGCCACAGAATTCAAAGGAGATCAGTAAATGAGTGCTGCTGGTACTCACAGCCATTGTTCACAGACTTTGTCATGGCTAGATTCCAAAAATCAATTCAGTTTTGTAAGATAAATGTGGTGATTAGAGCAATCAAATTATTTCCCTTCCTGGAATCCTGGAATGCTTTTTTAAACTTGCATTTCTCCATAATTCATGTTTAAACTTGTGCATTAGAATTTGCTGATGTATTTAGCTGAAATCTGGACTCATCATCTTTCTCATATTCCCGTATTTCCCATAAAAACTCAATATTTGCATGTTCTAGATTGAAAAGCACATAGGAGTCATTTCAATGAAAGTGATTACTCAATTAAAATTAATGTTTCAGGATGTGCTTAACAAAACCATGAAGGTGAATATACATGTTAGTAATTAGTCCTTGTATATAACCTCCATTTAGGAAATAAGGAGAATTTGTTCTGCTTCTTCCTTGCTTTTCTACTTTGAAAGCAAATCACTAGAGCTTAAAAATTAGAAGAATTGGTTGACAACCCTCTAAATCAAGACATACAATGCTAAAGTATCTTTTTTTTATCCTGGACAACATAAAGAAAATATCGTCGCCATGTTTTTATTTCAAATAATTGCATACTGTCTGTCTGTAATTGTGACAGCAGAGAAAACAGCAGCTCAGACAAAGAATAGATTAAATTTTAAATAAAATCACATTGAAAGACAAACGGAGCCTCTGGGGTTTTTTTGTTTCTTAATAGATGCTTTACTGTCTTTTCTAGATTTTTTTAAATTTTTTTTTAATAACACTTAAAAAACCACAGTAACAGTTAAATGCTGGCTCAATTTCAGACAATATATCTTTGAGGTACTTTCTCTAAATGGAAGTTATCCCAGTGAACATGATGAATTTCTCATATGCAGTAATCAAAGTCAGGAGCTTCAGTAAACATTGTATAAACAAAAACAGCATTATCATGGTACCAAATATTTTCCATCTTTTCAGATTCTTTACCTACTGAAGTAAATGATCTTTTCCTTGAAGAAAACCTTGAATGTGGTTTACTGTTGTTTGTCTTGCATTGATGATTACTTTGGTACATTGGTGAGCACAGCAATGATTCTCATGCAGACAAAGAATAAACCTTTCTGGATTTCAATGGGAAGGACATCAGCCCTTCTTGTCCATGATGGCCAGAGGGGTAATGCAAATCCAGGGCAACCGTCTGAAAACATATTCAGTCTGAGAGAGACACATCTTTTTGGAAGCTTTATTTCTTACACTCTAGGTCATTACTTCCCCATTTCTTTTTTAAATACTCTCCTGTCACAGAATAACTTTAATTTGATTTAATTAAGGAAAAAAATATAGTTTGGAAGGTGGAAGACAGAGGCAAAAAAAAAATTGTCAAAAATTGCATTAAAACACAAGGGGAATTCATGTCAATTTCCTACCTTGCTATTGCATCTTTTGTTTATTTACAGACGCACTGAAAATAAAAGCACAATTCTTATTTTAAAGATACTACATATAGCTTTCCCCCAGTGCTCAATAAATGTTCTCTTTGAGAGTTCAAGACTGCATTATTTCTGATGCAAACTCTTGAATCTATCAGCTTTATCATATGTTGATAAGTTGTATGATAAGTAGAATGTGCCTTTTTTTCTTTTTCATTTCTTTCTTTCTCTGCCTGCTCATGGTCTGAATCCATTATTTAGGTCAATTCTTTTAAAGTCTTATTTGAATTTTTACATAATTGGAAAATAGTGGGAACTTCTAATAATGAAGTGCCCTAAGGTGTCTCCACTATGAACTGAACCAAATAATTTAAAAATTTTAGTAGATTAATTTCCTATAAGCAACCACCCATGACCAGTGTTTCAAAACAAACAATTAAAAATGCACTCATTTAGGCTCTCCACCCTGCTGATGTTGTGTAGCCCAAGAACATGTGAACTCTTCACCCTAAGGAGGTTTGAGTCTGGAATTCAAGTTTTATAAAGAAAAATAACTCAGAGATACATTAAATACCTCATCTAGAAATACAACTTGCTGCTCACACAAAGCAGGATATCAGTAAGAAAAATAGCCCTTGACACATGCTCAGCCTCAAGTTATTTGCATGCTTTGACCTGACCTAATTGACTAAAATATTCCAGGCCTATTCGCACAGAATTATCTATCTGCAGAAAGATAGGTTTTGGTCAAGGAAATAAAGAGAGGCATGTTTTCAATGACAGTAAACAAGCTGAAAAGATCTCATTTGACTTTTAAATAAAACATTGAATTGCAAGAACTGTAATTTAGGTAGGAAATAATCATCTTCAAATTAAATAAATTTTATGTGGACAATCTGGAGAAAGATAACACTCACAATGGCAGTGTCATTCTTAGCGCATTGGTGTTCAGGATGAAACTTCTCTCGAAGAGCCAAAACAGGCCCAAGTTTCTTGTCATAGCTCCTCTGCAGTGTTCTATCACGTGAAGTCTAATGTAACCATGCTACTAAACCTTAAACGATGATATGATTTCAGCTATAAGGACAGGTTAAGAGAGTTGGGGCTTTTCAGCCCACAGAAGAGAAGACCTGGGGCGCCTTATAGGAGCCTTCCGATATCTGAAGGGGGACTTCGGGAAAGCTGGGAAGGGACTTTTTATAAGGGCAGGTAGTGGCAAGACTAGAAGAAATGGTTTTAAACTGGAAGAAGGTAGATTTAGAAATTCTTTACTGTGAGGGTAATGAGACACTGGAACAGGTTGCCCAGAGAATTTGTTAATGCCCCCTCGCTGGGATCACTCGAAGCCAGGCTGTATGGGGCTTTAAGCAGCCTGGTCTAGAGGGAGGTGTCCTTGCCCATAGAGGTGGGCTGGAACTACAAGATATTAAAGGTCTCTTCCAACCCAAACCATTCTATGATTCTGTGATTTTCAGGGATTCCTCTGATGTATATTATATTAGCTTGACCAAGCTGCATGAACATATATCCATTATAATGAAATACACTGTTAATGTAGTCATTTTTCATCTAGAGAGTAGTAGTACTGATGTTAGTTTAAATGTGTAAATATAGAGGCTTTAAGGCTGCGAAGACTCGAATGTGCAGGCTATCCAGGAAGCCAGGTGATGCCTAGTGACATTCATGGGATTGTTTCCTCAGAGAAGTATACTTAAGATGTTATCTGCCACAGTTTAAGTATACTTGTCCTTAATAACTTAAACTGGAAAAGTTTTGGTTCACAGTAGAATAATTTACATTTCACAACATTGTGACTGTTTGAACAAGACCTTTGAAACATTTAGCTTTTCCCCTTGTGTGCAGCCAATTTCATAAAGTTATTTGAACTTCTTAAGTTTTATTATTATGCAATGCAAAAAAATTTTTCTTGCTCCCAAAGCAAATTAATTTATATGATGAATGCATCTGGTATGTAATAATAACATTTCAAAGAAAGATAATATTATGTTTCAAAAAGATGGAGCTTTGTACTCACAATTAAACTTTGCATTAAAGTTTTGATTAGTAGAGTTCTTTAGCTGTTACTACCTGAAAGTTTTCCCTGAAGGGCTATTTTGGTGTCTTCATCCAGAAGTGCTACTTTCTTCACGTGCCACAAATGTTCCAGTGACTACAATATACTTTGGCTGGTTTCAAGGAGCATACATTCTCTTTTAATCTGTACACAACCTCAATTAGTGTTCAGGTCAGTAAGTGGGAAGACATTTATGAAATCAATCATTTTGGGTTAAGGAGTACACATACTGCAAGTGTACTAATGGAATGGAAATAATGCCTGGAACATCTCCAGAAGAGTCATAGTCTCAATGGAGCAATTAAATATGTATGAAGAATGTTTGCATTGAAGTTCAAACACATCAGCCTGAGGCTTATATTTTTGGTTAAATTTATTCACAGCCTTTCTGTGTACTGCTGCTTGATGCTCCAAAAACACTTCTGCACACTGCTTCCTGCATCATCTGTGTGTCCACAGAGTGACAGATACAGTGGCAATTGCTATTTTTAATGACCATCTCCAGAGCAATGAGTAGGCTGTAGTAGAAATGTGCAGTGTTATTATGCAGGTTAATAGATTTTGTTCATTACTATTATTTATTCCTCTACCATTCATGGTAAGGGAAGTGGTCTTCAGAATTAATTCAGACAGTGTTTGAGTATTTAGCAAAACTACACAGTCTGAACACTCTGGCATTACTAGGTCTTCAAACTAGAGTATTGCATGATATGGCCTATATTACATGTCTTCATATCACTGCTTTTATTCTTCATGAAAGAGATGCTTGTACTATAGCTAGAGGCTGCTTTTCAGTATAATCAGTGAATACTGGAGCTCTTTAAAAAGGTAGTGGTAATATTTTCTGGTAATTACAGTTCTTTGCAAAACATATGAAGAAACAAATGCTATTGTCATTAATAAAACTAAAGTATTTGGGGCTTTGTAAATAGATTCTGATTATTTTCATTTTGTCACTGATCAGAGAGCACCAGCATATTGGTTGGTTCATTTGTTATCAGTTCATAAAGTATGAATAAATGAGATTGTCATATAACTAAGCTTTGAGCTATTGGCAAAACATCTGAGCAGTCAGCCTCTTAAAAGGATTACTGGTAATGTAATTGCCTGTGGAAAATGTATATGTGTGTCTCCATATGAAAACAACACCATCTTAATATGTTGTTTAAGCAATGATATTAGTAGAATGAGAACACACACTACTGATAGGTATTTATTTAAACACTGAACTAAAGCCAGAAATGTAGTTTTGTTTCTTTAGCTAGTTTCAAGGCTGTTTTTAAAACAAAGCTTACTTTCTAATTACACTGTAGTTATTTTATTAAAAGCAATAGAATTGAGAGCTCAAAGCTTCTAGTACAATTTCTTCTAGTCTGAAGAATCTGTTTATGTAGGTCCATTAATAGCATCTGTAAAACAGCTAATATTAATATCACTAAAGCTCACAAAAAATGAGGTGCTAATATGATCACTATTACTAGAAATGCCAGGGATATATAATGGGACTGTCCTCAAATCATCCTAGAGAAGCAGAATCAATTTAGTGTCTTCATTTCAGGCACAGAATGAATGATCTTGGTGATGCAAAATTAAGGAAACCTCTGTGCTTGTGAGAAGTTGTGGTCAATGTCTTTTGATACGTACTTTAACAAGCAAGTCAGTTGACTTTTCCTAGTGAGAAGAAATGTCCCCATAAGCATATTGAAATAAACATCAGACCTTCATATTTTTTTAAATCACTGATGAAAGCCCAGTAGTCTTCAATGGAAATGTAATATTCTTTTGGATATTGACAGCTTCTTTTTTTCCCAATTAATTCTAGAGATGTCTTTCCAAAAATTTGGTTGCTGTTTGTTTTTGTTTTTTTTTTTTCGTTTTTTTTTTTCCCCTTATTTTCTGATTTTGAGTAATAATAATTCCTAAAATTCATACCTTTGTGATGTTTGCGTCAGAATCCTGACTGAGTTATTTCTTACAATATATGGGCAAATAATTGGCCTTTCTCGGTGTAAGAAGTTGTATGATTACTCTTGGTAGCATGGCATTCTAAACTGTAACGTTTAATAAGTTTCCTACGACAGCATGACATTTGTTATGCTTCATGGTAACAAGATCAAGTTAATCAAAGGATACTGGCATGTGTGTTCAAAAGGGATGTGTGTGAAAAACGTTTTACTCTTCTGGGAAAATGAGCAATAGCCAAAATGGTCATATATATACCTTCACTATCTGGTTGTACGATGTGCACTGGAATTGCCAGGTCACAGCCTGAACCAATGGTTCAGCACCAGATGAGAAGGTGTGGCTAAAGCAGGGACTGCAAGCAATGCACCTGAGTGACTGGAGGGAATGTAGTCTGGATCCACCCCTCCTCACCCACATTTAAAGGTTAGCAGCTGAGAGAGCAGTATCTCTCTGGGTAGAGATTGCAGTCTTCATGTTTTATCATCGGTTATTGGAAGCGGGGAGCCATTTTTTTTATTTTTTTTTAAAGCATGCTGTTGCTTTGTAGGGTTTGTATCCTACTGTAAGGCACTGTCATCACCTTCTTTTGCTGTACTGTATATTAATATTTTAAGCATTTAAAATGTCTTTGATTTTTATCTGTGTGGTGTTTGTTTGGCATGTGGTACTATGTAAGATCAGGCCATTTAAATATAATTATCTCATATAGATTTGGGTTCCTGCTTTAGATATAGGATCAAATGGTACTTCAATTAAAACACCTCATAAGGTCATTCTCTGTAGCATGTTGTCACTTATTTGATCTGTCCATCCTGTTTGCCCTGTCGTAGAATGCTGGTTATGCCAGTGGTGCAGCAGTTTGCACAGGCAGAGTGTGCAGGGGTGGCACAAGGCAGACCAGTGCCAAGAATGTGCCACAGCTTGAAAAGAGCATGCCCAGTTTTCTGCTGTTGCTCTTTCACATGGACACAGTGAATAACACTGTAAGCCGGAGTATGGGCAGAATCAAAGAAGAATATAAAGCCCTATGACCAGAGAAAAACAATAGTGCCCAAGTTATCTTCTTTTCAGTTTTTCCAGTTAGAGGAAAGAAGGAAGCCAGAAAAGGACAGGTCATAGCAGGTTATTCTCCACATCTATTCTCCCCCTTAAGCAGCCACGTATGTAATAATGTGTTCAGTTCTGAGTATTAGGACTTGGTTTTGACATCAAATGTTACTTTACTGTGAAATTACCTAACAATTAAAGGAGAATTTCAGTTTGCTACATCCTGTTATTTTTTTGCAGTAGTGTATGTACTAAAACAGTCATTAACCAATCTTGGATTACAAAACACAGACTTAAATTATTTCTCTGTAATAAAGTGCAATAATGGAAGTAAGAAGATCTTAACAGTACATAATCATTTCAGTTTTGAAGAGCTCCTGAGGTGGAGCTGTTCTGTGTGAAACTGATGGTTTGATCCACTGTGGACCATGTGAATCTGCCAACAGCCATGGTCTGTTCTTTTATCATCTTTATAAAGGAGAGTTGAGGACATTTGTCCACATAGTATGAAGCACCGTGACTTAGCGAATAATGAAACACTCTCTTGTTGTTGTTAACAAGTGATCTGTATATTGTCCTTGAATTCTGCATTGTCACAAAAAAAACTTTATATTCTCAGCTCTTCCCAGCCGAGTAAATCAGTAACTTTGCTCATTCATTACAGAGCCACATATCCTGCCTTTTGAACAAATTTGATGCTAATGTAATTCCAGAATTAAACTTGTTTTGTCTCAGAATTAGGTTTATGCAAATCCAGGGAAACTATCTTTTAATTGGTAGCGAAAGTGAAAACAGCATTAATCATTGGAAGGATTGTTAAGATTTGTTCTGTGACGCAGCATTTTCTCATGAACTTACGAGCTATGAAAGTTTCCATGCTGAATGCAGCCTTGGGCATTTTGTTTTGAGGGATGCTGCCTGCAAACATGTTGTGATGTGGTTTATAGCATGACTGGTTACCCTGTTCCTGTATAATCCATCTTGGAAGCAACCTTTAAATGTCAAGTGGCATTTGCATATAAAAGCAGTCATCTGTTATAGAGTTTGTGGACATTATACAAACACAAATAATAGCTGGTCTCATACAATATTTCATAATATTTGAAGGGTTTTAAATGGAAAGTCCATTCCTCCCTAAATCCAGCACTTGTAAAGGTAGCCTCTGCCTCAGATGTATTCTTCCTTTGTTTTTTTTTTTTTTGTTTTGTTTTGTTTTGATGTGATGTACAGCAATGGTATGCAGACTCTGTGACAGATTGCAAGTGATGACTGGAAAGGATCAGGACAGACTATAAATCACATTCGTCTTTCAAGGCCTCCTATCTAGAGACAGCAGCTATCTTTAAGGCTCCCAAGAAAGAACATAATGCCAAAAAACTGAGTGAAGAATTGGCCAAATTAATTTAATGTCTTGTCTGTACCGTGACTAAATAATCAAAGTTAACTTTGTTTTGATTAACAAAGTTGATCAAAAAGGCTTAAGAAAGCTTTCTGAGAGACTATATCTAGTCCTTAGTTTTACAGCCTTTGTGAAATGGATGTAGGCATTTTCACTGCGGTTGTCCAAAAGTTTGACTCATCCTAGTCTCTCCAGTTGTTGTTGATCAAGGAAGCCATGTCTTTCCAACTGTTGATCTGTTTCAAGTCTTATCAACAATATATAGGTTCTGTGTTTTGAGGGAAAGTGTGGCATTCTAAAATATAATCCTTCCAGAAGTTCTCTTTGAGTTGCTCCCTGTAGATACTTGCTGGAAATAGCAATCATGCAAGTGATGGGGAGGTGTAGGCTTTTATGCTTTTCAAATGTATGTTGAAGTGTTTTGTAGGAAGAAAAGGATTGTAGAGCTGTAAAACTGGAGGGGATTTCATCAGCTTTGAGTGAAGTATTTGACAGAATATTTTGTTAAAACAGAATATATATTTGGCAGAATTTAGATTGGCAAAATATCTATTAAACTGAAGGTCTCTTCAGCGTTATCTGTGCTGTTTTGAGCTCAACATGGTCATGAAGGCAAAGTAAAAGTCGATGAAGTTCATATAGTATGTGAGTTTTTGGAAGTTGGGTAAATACCTAACATGACCTGTATGTGGTCATGTTTCTAAAAGCTCACCTGTTTCTTGTGGATGGGGAAAGGGCTGTTCCCCCTCACTTCATCCCCATTCTAGCCTGGCTCCAGTTAAAGAACTGCCTTGTTAGACCAGTGTTAGAGGTAGGATTCTTTTTTTTTTAATACTTTCTGTATAAATTGTAACCCTGATGGAGACGAACACTAACAGAAAAACACGGGAGAAGCAACAAGTCCCACTCTAAGAGAAAAAAAACCTGAAGCCTTTTTCCACTTGCCAGTAATCCACTCTGCCTGAACTCTGCAGTGTCATCTGGTATTGCACTGTGCCCCTGCCTAAGTTTGTGCTAAGGTATACACAGTCATTTGTGTACATTCTAGGTGACCAAAACATCATCACATCCTAGGGTCAGAGAGGACATATTATGGATTACAGAATGCATTGAAATTCATGCAGGACATTAACTAAAAGTAAACGGTAGGAGATTTGCTTGTTGGTTATTTTTAACTACAATTACAGGGGATGAATCTAGCAAATTCAGTGCGTGAGAGACTGAAAAGCAAAGGGGGACATTACTTGAGAGGGACCTTTACTTACACTTTGAGAATCCTGCAACAAAACTTTTTGAGAATACTGAAACATTCAGTAATGCATCACTTTTGATTAAAATTTCATTGAGAGAAGTTTCTCATCTGTGGGAGGGAATTTCTGATCAAAACTGGTGAGATCCACTCTCTTCAGAATAGCCAATAGCATGGTAATCCATAGGGATGAGTGTTCATCTGAGCCTCTGCACTTTTTAATGGCAAGGGTGAAGAAGCATTTGTTTGGGTTTACTGGAGCTTGCTTCTCAAAATATTGCTGTTTCCTTCAGAAGTTACTGAAATTAGTGAAGGACTAGTTTACATGGCTTGGTCTGAAATACTGACAAGTTTCTTTGTGAGGGGACATTGCCATATCCTGACACAAAGTTTAACCAAGCAGCATGTCACACTTGTAAAGAGAAAACAAGAAAAGGCAGAGATCAGCTTGTGTTGACACTGATCAGTGTAGTATCAGACAACAGCAAAGACTCTTTTAGGTGTGTCAGTAAGAAGAGGAAGTCTACAAAACACTGATAACTTGCTGATCACCTAACAAGTATGAATGAGGATACTCTCTGAAAGAATTTTTTCTGCATGAAAATACATTGCCCAAGATGCAAAATTACAACAAAAAGCTTTATTTTTCTTGTTTGTATACCTTGGAATTGTGTTGGAAATACACTTAATCATAATGTAATCAACTTGTTAGAAAGAGCCTGCGTTTGTTAAAAATGGGAAAAAAAACCCAACACATTAAAGAGTGGTTCTAAACAGTTGGATTTTATTTTGATCTGTTTTGCACAAGTTTAATTTTGTGAAGTTACATCTCATATTTATCACAATGTATGAAACCTAAAATAATGAGAAATTTCTTACTCTCTCAAACTACTGTATAGTTGGAATATACAACTAATCTAATCCAGAACATAGAGAGCTATTAAACTACTATGATTAGCTTATTTTGATTTTATCTAGATTTTATTAGTTTTTTTGTTTTTTTTGTTTTTTTTTTTTTTTTTTTTTTTTTTTTTTTTTTTTTTTTTTTTTTTTGTTTTGTTTTGTTTTAATTTTGAGTGTGATTTTAACATTGTATGGAAATTGGTGAGGATATGAATGTGTACCTTACAGTTCTCCCACCTGCTCTTTTTTTTATAAAAAAAAATTATTTAAGAGCAGTGACAAAACAGCTAGAGAAAGGCAATGTATTCTTTAAGCTCTGTATAGAAAAATCTGACTGTTTAGATCCTTAGTATTTTGTAACTTATAATCACAAAGGCAGCAGGAAATTTTGTGATATTTTTTTTTTCAGTAACCTGCAGGGATAATTTTAACACTAAAACATAAGGATGCTATGCATTTCAATTTTCTAAAATGTGCTTTTTAAAAGCCAAAAAAAAAAAAAAAAAAAAAAGCAACCTACAAGACTACCTTTTACTGACATTTTTCAATTGACAGTTTCTAAATAGAGTCTTTTTCTTTGAAGACGTGTTTTGACAATTCCTAAATAAATTGTACTTGTTCTTCATTTCAAGCAAACTTTTCCCTGTTTTCTTGGGGGAAAAAAAAATACAATGTTTTATCAGTTATGAGATTTAGGTGCCCGGTATTTATGTCTTAATAATGGCTGTCAACATACCAGCTCCTACTGCAGCCAGCAAAGCTCTGACCAGCAGGCAAGGGACATTCGTGTTGCCCCAAGCAGAAATTTACTTTCAATCTCATGAATAGTTTTCTAGGCTCCACAGAACAAAGAAGGGATTCAGCTATGCAAACAGTCACCAAGTACAATTTGAAATGCTTTATATAGAGATACACAGACCTGGCAGGTGGGTGCAGGACTTTTACCACAAGGTCAAGCAAGTGCTCTGTATCACTCTAGACATGTGTACTTAGGCAACTGAATGTCACACCAGATCTCTGTTGGCTGTAATGACAAATTAGATGTTAGCTCACAGGTAAATTTCTGACTGAATCTGAATTGCTTATAGAATGTTCTATTTGTACTGAATTAAACCATGTGTACAAGTTATGTCCCTTAAAAAAAAAGAGAACAATTGTTTATACATATAGCTGAAATGTAGCAGAGTTCAGTACTGAGTAGGGAAAAAATCAGACAATTGTGTTATTTACTTGCTTACACAGAGTAGACAAACTTCAACTGGAGAGATTGAATAAATATTGTTATGTAGCATCCAAAATCTTAGTTATCATGGTATTCAACTGGTCAAATGCCTGCTCTGAATCACACAGAACAAGTATTTGCCCCTGGCCTATTTTCCCCACCTCATGCAGCTGATACAGTGCCCTAGCTCCTGGTTCCCTGAGTGCAATGAGATGCAGGAATTGTGCCCAGTTCTGGCAGCATTCCTCTCAATGCTGAAGTCAGATTTCCTGTATTGATGAACTGCACTCGCCTGCTTACAAACCATTTTCACTGAAAAATGCAAAGCAGATTTATCCTAAGTCACTGCTCTGAGAACGATTTTGAAATTTGTTTCTGTTGTTTCTTGAGCTGTCTTCCAACCCCATCCTGTTGACAAAGTGATGTATCCATCCAAAAATAAACCAGAACAACCCTTCTCCTTATGTAGAATTCTGTGGGTTGTTGTTTTTTTTTTTTCCCAACATGCATTCCTCTGGAATTAAGCAATTAACTTCTAACTTTGGAAGCTGAGTGTGAACTGGAGTGCCATAGATACAACTCATGTGAATCCTATACTAGCTTGTGTATGGTAGGTATTGATTGAAAATATTTTTTACAAGCAAGACCATGAGCCTCCATAAACTGTTTTTCCTTTTCTTTGTCACAGATAGGAAATGGCATTTGAGACTTAAAGCTTATAGCTGATTAATTTAATTTAAATGAGCTGGTGTTTGAAATAGATAACACTTTCATTTTAGTAAATTAATGATGTGGCAAAAGGAAACTCAAAGATGCTTCTACCTATAATAAAAAATGATACTCTCTAGAATTCTAATATTTCGCCATGTGATTACATTTCCTAATCTTATTCACTTTATTACATGAAACACAGCAAAGTGCTTTCTCTGTACATTAACATAAATGTAATTTCAGACTTTATAAGACTTTATACAAATCTTTGTACAAAAATCCCAAGTAGATCTGGAATCATACTCATACACTGTAATAAATTCACAACTGTCACAGTCTATGCATAGAAGCAAAGGAAGCTTTGCTGGAGAGGAATAGCTTTTCTTTGCCAAATGGATATGATTGGAAAATGAGCTAGCACTTCTTATATTCATAAAGATGTTTTTCATTTTTCTAAGTATAATGAATATTTAAAATGCAGAATAAAAAGCTTCAATTGTGTCTTGTACAAAGAGTTCTTTATTCTCTGTGTGGTCCAGTTTCTTCTGCTCACCAGGCAGAACAACAAGCATAGACTGGAAGACTTTAGCAGGAATACAAGGCTCTCAAAATGCACACTGTGTACTATTAATAAGCAATTATGAGCCAGTTCCAATATAGGCTTCCCTTTGCTATTCCCTATTCAAGATAGAAAATATTTCTGAAATTGGCAATTTCAGAAATGATATTTCAGAGCTCCCAGTTACTGGCAAATGCTGAGTTACTTATCCATTACTCCCTGCTGTAGGACAGAAGTCAGAAATGTTCCATTGTGAATTTTTTTAAAAAAAACATAATGCAATTCAGTGGTTTTTAGTAAAAACAATTTTCTTCTAACTGGTATTTAACTTTAGGTAAATAGATCTTTTTGATGGTAATGTACTATTTTCCTCTTACTTATGCCTGTACGTCATGCCATGAGGTATGTGAAGCTCTGAAATCTGATGGTGTTACTATTCCATGTCTCTTCCACACATTTGTCCCCTGAAGTGGGAGTATCCCTCTGGAATCTCACCTAGTGGGTTGCAGTAGTGGGTGGAGGTGCACGAGACACACGCACGTTGTCTGTCTCTCAGCACCGTTTCCATTCACGGCAATGCACCATGCTGCTGCACTGCAATAGTTGCTGGTGGGTGCAAGCAGAGATCCCAACCCACTGCTCTCTCTCCCGGTAGAGATCTGTCCCACCCAGGGCAGGAGAGCAGGGAGCAGCTGGAGTCACAAATCTGTGCCGCTCCAGGGAACCTAGATGCCTTTCACCAGCACAGCATCTGTCCCTTGCAATTGCTTAATTGCAGAAGTGGTGCTGACACCAAGCAACAGGCAGACGAAATATTTTATTTTAAACGGGTTTAGAGTTGCTATTTTTGACAGATTTAATAACAGAACCCTTCCTAATTAAAATGAGTGAAATAAAAAGTGTTGGCATTTGCGTATGAACATCTGCAGTAGCATTGTTCTTTATCGTTATTGTACACTGTGGGACAGTATGTTTGGCCAGTGCTGACTCTCAGATTAAGAGTTATGGAAAGTATTTAACTTGATGGATGATCTCGCTTTCCTGAGGACTGGAAAACACTCTTAAATATCAAGAGCAATAAAATTAGTTCCTCCTTTTCTGTATCAATTTTCACAGGGTGCTTTTAACTATTTTGTCAAATTTGTGAAAAATTGACGATATAAACCACCGCAACTGAAAACATAAATAACAATTTATTAAATATTGATTAGAATTGCTTTTCTGTTTCCTACACTCCATCTGAAGCTGGAAGTTTTGACAAATATTGGCTAACTGCTTGGTGGTTCTATTTAGTGTTTAAATATACTCAGAATATATGCCTGTTCGTTTCTTTATTTAGTAAGCCCATGTATGTTATTATATATTGTATTGATTATAGACACTCATTTCTTTAATGAGCAATAATAGAAATACAGAATTTAAGATTTAATTTTGTCAGTAATGTCTCAAATGTATGTGGTACTAAGCAATATCTAGAATTCCTCCTAGCTATGTTTAGCAATTTCTAAATAACCCAGCTTAGTGGAAATTATGGGTCAAAGTGCAATGAAAAGTTCTCACAATACAATGTCATATAAATCTAAGAGCTACTTTTGACTCAACACAGGTAGGTTTTTTTTGTGGAGAAGGTATGGTCAAAGGGCAAGAAATAGCTTTTTGCCTCTTGGAAAAGACAAAATGAAGAAGAGGAAAATAGTCAAGAGTTTGCCTTTCATCTCTTCAGTTGATCTTAGCAGAATTCTTGCTATCTGATCATCAAAGCTACAGCTTCATAAAAGATTTGGCAGAGGGTCATGCGAGACAGAAAAAAATTCTAAGTATCTCCAACAAAGAGCAGCTCAAAGTTGCTAGTAAATTGAAGATAGTATTATCTTCCCTTTGTGTATGTTTGGGCAAAGAACTGTATTTGATATTTGAGCAGTGAAAAGCTTTACTTTCACTGTGTGACAGTTTGAGAAATGAGGTTCCATCATGGGCCAGAACTTGTTTTAGTAGTACACTTTGTCCTGTTGATTTTGACATGAGGAATAGAAGGTTCAGATTGGAAGCAGTTCTTGTTCCCAACATTGAAGTTTTCTGTGAGCTTACATATATGTATAAATACACATAAATATATTTCTTAGCTTGTCTTCATATTCCTATATGCAAATTCTGTTTTGTTCAGTGTTCAACTTAATACAACTAACACAGACAGGAAGCTTGTTGCATTCCCTCAAGATGTGGCTGGATACAGTCAGAGGTGCTTCTGGTATAGCTCTGGAGAGTGAATTCCTGGCATGGAATTTGAGGGTGTCTTCAGGCAGTCAGGACCTAAGATGACCACAGCACATTGTGTCTTCTCTCAGGCAACACTTGAGAACATCAGTAACTTCATGCTTTGCACTGATCTAATGGAGTAACACAGGCAAGCCAGCCTTCCAGTTTGAACTGCCTTTGCCCTTAATGTTACTGAGTGAAAACATGCACTTGGCACAGACTGTTCACAGATACTGTTGGGAAACTCTTTTGCCAGTAAGGTTGGTGGCAGTGCTGTTACTTTAGAATTTGAACAAAAATAAATGATGTGCCTCCTCTACTCCTGAGAAAAAGCCAGAATTTCTTAGGTTTGCATTAACACTGGATATTGGTTGCAGTAGGTTGCAAAGCAGGTGTATTCTCCTCCTCTCCCTTTGTGACTTTGTGTCCCTTTTGGAGCTCTTCCTCCAGAACATACTTCAGCGTTTTGGAGTCCATCTGCTGCTCTGGCACATGGTGCTCTTTCAAGAACTGCTAAGGCATGGGATGGATGAGTGGCATTTCAGATACCAGACTGCAGTTGCCAAGATGACAGGCAACTGGCATTCTGAACTGCACAGTCTAAGCTGTGATGTTCCCAGGCACACTCTTTGAAGAGGAGTTCCCAAAGTGCTAGATTCGTATGGCAGAAGGTCTTTATTTCTTGCTAGTGATGGATCTAGATAATTTTTGATGTATGTGAATGCTGTTATGCATTTAGACTGAATGACTCCATTGCAGATCCTGGGAATAAAAAGACTCATTGTTTTCTGCACAACTAGGTCTGGGCTCACATTTCATATGCTTACTATGGAATAGGTGCAGGATAAATGCAGAATAGTTATGGACTAGTCTTCCAGAGCAAAGCTCCTTTAGGAGGTAACTTGATAATATAATTATATCCAGGAGGCAATATGACAACTCTTGCTCCTGATATCCTATAAAGCTGAGTATCACATGTTGTCCCTCCTATTCAGAAGGGGAAATAAGCCAGGCCTGCCAAAAGAAAACGGGAACAGTAGTTTTGCCACTATTTGATGATACCATTTGTGAAGTAGACCAGAGAGTAGGAATGGAAACATCTACTGGAAAATGGATACTGACAATGGATCTTGACAAAAAAATTCAGATTCTCACAGTGCTGTGGATTGGATTACTCACCACATTAAATTTTGAGTGTTTTTCTTTTCTTTGATTGAACATTTTGGATATATCCTCCTAGAAGAGATATTTAGGAAATCTTCCCTATCGTCAGTATTTTGGAGAGTGGATGGAGGTAGCCCTGGTGTTTTAATTTCAGATCATTGTCTGCACATCTCTGCTTACCTACAGACGCTACTCTGATTTTTATTTTTATTTTTTTCAGGGAAAGCATATTGGCCTCAACTGGCCCTATATTTCTTGTATCGCTTTTTCTCTCTGTGATAGAACGAGTGCAGTGGCTTTGCATCCTTGAAGTTTGTGTCCAGGTTATTTTTTCCATTACACTTTACAAATTTTTCTGGTTTATTTCATGTGTGTTTCTGACTTCTGATATCCTGAGAAGAATTTTATATGTGATTTTTGAAAAAGCAGGAGTTGTTTAAGAGAAAGGTTCAGTATTTTCAGCCTAGAGGCTAAAACAGGTGGATAACATTCATTTTGGACAGTGTAGGTATGGATGGATGCACAAAGTGAAACAAAGCACGCTGCTTCCAGTGATGTTCTGTTAGCAGAGTTCTTTCCTTTACATAAGCTGTGAAGTGCACTGCATGCCAGCCTAATGTGCACAGGTTTATGAAGTTTGTCTCTAGGTCTATCACCTCATAACAAAGAAGCCCAGTGCATGCTCTGTGAGCACACTGTGAAACTTATGGACAGAGCAGAAAAAAATATATAGTCTGATATTTTCAAGAGCCAGAATAGAATATGTATACCTGCTTACAGTACAGATTTGACCCTTGCAAAGACTTGGCAAACGAGGGCCAGCAGTATGGATTTAGTTTGACGTGTGATTTGATTTGACAAATTCAAGACAAATCTCTGTCTTAGCTACCAAAAATTGTGGAGATACAAATTTTAAAAAATCACCTGCTATTAAGAGGTGCCTGGCAATGGTAAGTTCCTGTCTTCAACCTTTCCCTCAGTTCAGTGTAGAACTGGAGATTTTAGATTGTTACTAACAGTGATAATCATAGTTCTGACTTTTCTGGATCTCCCTAATAAATTTTACTTCTCAGTATGTAGTTAACTAGGACAGTGGTTGTTTTGTTTTGTTGTTGTTTCAGGAACTGTTTATTTTTATTCTTCAGAGCACCCTTGTATCTTGGAGAGTAAGGGCTTTGCTGTAAAATCTGTGTTACCATATCTGATGAGGTGACCAGGGCACACAGTTGTTCAATCCAGCAAACCAGACTTAGAAGTGAAATATGAAAGGGCATTTCCTCTGTGACGAGGAGGAAGAAGCTGTACTTCCTAATTCCTACTAGAGAGAAGAGTCATCCCACTCTTGCCGTTCTCTTCATAGTCCTTCTATAAGCAGAAGATGGAGGGTTCCTCCCAGCAGTGCTGTGAATGTGATGACATAGCTCTTCCTTAGTAGTGTGTGTTGCAAAGTAAAGGACAAACTTCACTGGCCTACTGTGGAGTAGCTCACATCTGTGTCATCTGATCCAAGTCAGGTTAAGCTAAATCCGCAGCTTCTCTTAGTCCCCACAACACTAGGGCTGTGCTGTACTTTCTCAAGAAATGCAGTGAACTCTAACCCAGACAAACTCAGTTTATAATAGCTCCCAAAACGAGTATTTTGCTGTTCTAGTATCATAGGTCAAAAGTACAACTGAGTGTTAATGCAACCATTTCAAATGTATCTTTCTAACCATTTTTATCGGTCTCACATTTTCTTATTCTATTAGCAGCCAAATTTTCTGCTCCCTTCCCTCCCTGGTTGACATTTCAGAATGAGTAAAGAAGTGTTTTTTTAAGTGTATATGCATTTCCTCAAGGAAATCAGGGCTTGAGCACGCACACTGGTCTTTGCATGCATGCTGATGGAGCATGCATAAAAATGTCTTCCTTTGCTTGCATACAAGCCAAATTCTGACCTTATGTACTTTGAACTCTGGCTCCAAAATGCAAATGCATAATTTAAGGGGTCTGAAGCAGAATAGCACTGAGCATAACTTCTGGGTACATGGTTCCCATAGCAAACTGTGCAGCCTTCAACTAAATTTCTAAACTACTAAAGCACTAGGAGACATGAGTTCTGCAAAATGAGGATAAGGAAAGTCATTGCACCCAGCAGCCAGAGCAGCCTCCACCTGGCAGTGGGGAAGTGCTGAGGTCTGTGCTTTTTCTGGAGAGGTTCCTTCTCATCTCAAGGGAGAACATTTACCACCACATGTGCCAAAGTGGAACCTGTAGGAGTCTGTCAGCTTCAGTACTCACAGGTGAGACAGCAGCACGGCAGATGTTTTGGAAATAAGCAGGCTTGACTGTTGTTGAGGTCTAATTAAGTATAATACACCTCATTCTTTTTTTTTCTGGCCCAGGTGCTGGTAATGCGATCAGGGGATACTGTTATAATGCCAACTACAGTGTTGAATATGACTGAATTTATTTATTAAGAATGAAAATAAATGTGCAAACATAAAGGTAGCAGCAGTAAGTCCTTTTGTGTCTCATTATATTGTGGAAGAGACGGCCCATCGTGCCACAGAAGAATTGCTCATGAGTACAAATGTGTACACAACTGCTTATGTGCTTATTTGTGCCATAAAGACACAGCAAAGACTGATGTATAAAAATGAATGTCTGTAGACTGGCAGTCTGTGACTACTGCTGTACAGACTTTTCTTTGCTGAGTACTTGCTCAGATTAGAAGTGCCATAGGAAGTATTCTTCACAGTTTTTACAGTCCTCAGTAGCTGAAGGAAATTAGACTTCATTGCTCTAGAACAAACTCAACACTGCCACAGTAATTTAGTTCTATGTATACATTCAGATGTTGGTATGCCTCTATTACAGCATGGATTTTCTGGCAGCTTGGGCTAATGGGAAAAGCCTTGTTCGTCATCAGTTTACTAGCATATTTTCCTGCTTTCATTGGACCAGGAATTAAATCAGTTATCATTGCCATCTGAAAGGTGGTGAGGCACTGGCACAGCTTCCCAGGGAATCTGTGGGTGCCTCATACCCAGAGCGTTCAAAGCCAGGTTGGATGGGGCCCCAGGCAGCCTTATCTGATGAGTGGTAGTCCTGCCCATGCAGAGTGGCCCTGGATGGTCTTTAATGTCCCCTCCAACCCAAGCCATTCAAGGATTCTGTCATTCTCTGAAAGATAGCACCAAATTGCTGCTGGAAGTGGTGCGGAACTATTTTGTAGGGATGTATTAGAAAAAAAATTATTTCAGTAGCATATCACAGAGTTGCGTGAAGTACACAGATGTGTCTTCAGGAATTCTCACATCATTCATATGCAGGCATTGTTGCTGTTTTTAATTCACTCTTCATTGACTTCTCAGAAATACTGTGTAAAAAAAATTGTACAAATGACATCTTAGGAGATACAGAGTGGCATCTTTCTCTACAACCCACAGAAAATGCTAAAGATTAATTCAATGCAATGAAAATTTCTTTCATACAGATGGATGTTTTATAAAAAATTCAGCCTTCACAATTAATGTCCTGTGGTTCCTGCAACTGAGAAAAGATTTTTCAAAGATTCTAATGTCCTTGGAGCCTCACAAAATATTCTCTCAAATCATTTATTTGTATTTGGTGAAGATTATAGTCTTTGGTGTGTTTTAATAGTTCTATATTATTTTACTTAATTGATTAACATCTCAAATACAAAATATGTAATGAAGAACAAGAGTGATATATGCCAGCCTAACTTTGCAGCATGCTTTGTAGTAGTTAATAACTTTCTTTTTATTGAGGGAAGAGCTGACTGCTTCCCTATTTTGAATTACATGATTTGTTTGGACACTCAGATTTCTTCAGTGTCTTTTCATCAGTGGAAATATACTAATAAAGCAATGGTTGACCACTAGAAGTAGATAAAATAGAATGCTGTATCTTCATTACAATCATATTCTCTCTGAACTACTTTTTTTTTCCCTGCAGGACAGTTCTATTTACCCTGACCTCCGTAGTTGTGCTTGTCATCACTACCGACTGGATCAGCTGGGACAAGTTGAATCGTGGATTTCTGCCAAGTGATGAGGTCTCAAGAGCATTCTTGGCTTCTTTTATCTTAGTGTTTGACCTTCTTATTGTCATGCAGGTACGTTTTCCTAACGTTCCATTCCAGCTGACAAGGCTGCCTGCTCACTCTGTTTCCACTAGAGCACAAGGTGTTTTGCCAAGACTAGTAAAGATAAGTAAATATTTAGTTTGCAATCACTATTAGTGGAGGCATTGTGTAACATCATTCTCAGTGACTTTGCAAAAACCCTTTCATGGTGACAACATTGGTGATATCTTTTCTTAGACTACCGAGAAGGAACTTTCCAAATTAGAATGTTTAATGAAAAAAAAAAAGAAAAGAAAAAAAAAAAAAAAGACATCAGAAAAAGAAAGAGAGGCTAGTTGTATAAATTCATAGCTTAAATTCAAAGGATGGAGAAATCCAGATAAAGAATGAGTTCTGTATTTCGAGCTTTTACAATACTCGGTGTAGTACATTATAGTGGCATTTTAATAGATGAAAATTAATATTTGTTATTAAGATTCTACTTTCCACTTTGATATGAACATTTATGTACTTTCTTTGATGGCAGGTACTCGTATGCCTTCTGATAGTGAGGGTAGCAAGGGAGATAATTCCCTGTAGTCTGCCCGATGTCTGCTCCTTTGAATCTAGCTGTTAAGAAAGGTGTCTGGGTCACAAGTGTGTAGCCAAAAAACTTTCTTTGTGTGATGCAGTGCACTACCCTTTGATTTTTCGGTAGTTTGAGTCTTCTGTGAGAAACTCACCCAGTGCCCTGTGAAGAACAGGGTCATTTGGGCTGAGGCAAGGAAAAGGAATGTCAAAGCCTGAATGGCTTTTGCTGTTAGTTCTAGACATGTTAGGCTGTAAAACTGAACCTTAGCAAAGAATCCGAGAACTGAGGGGTCCTTTCTCTCCAATATTGTTAGCTGACTCTGCCAGAAAAGACCATTTTTGACACCATTAGCTCTCTTTAATGAGATATCTATTACTTGTGTAATTATCATGGAGGTGACACTGCACTGGCACTCAGAATTTATCACTGCTGTACCAAGGCTGCATAAAGTTGAATAGTTCAGTTTTATTTTCCAATGTCCACCACTGTTCAGTGTTCACTGTTGTTCACGGTTAGGACAAGAAGAATGGGAAATGGAATTCTATTTCAATTTCTAGCTTTCTAGTGTTTTCTTCATTTCACGTTTTATTTTGTTTACTCTTTCAAAAAGATTCAAGGGAATGTAAAATAAATGATTGTACTTCATAGGGCTATAATGAAAACGTGAATGAAAATACATGACATGTCAAGCTGCACTGAATTTGATATTGTTTGCCAGGTAGAGAAACAGACCTGTCTTGATATCAAATAATTATTGTCATCCTTTTGACTTTGAAAAATGGAGCTCCAGTACCTCAACCTTGGAGTCGTTCAATTCAGGGAATTTTATTTGAAACAGCCTGTCCTAAGTACTATTTCATGTTTTTGCAACAACAAAGTGAGAGTCTTCTCTTAATTGCATTTTTGACTGATGATAGTGTGATTGAGTTATTTATTTATTTAAAGTTATTTATTTGGCATGTGAACTCAGTTTGGCATGTTTTATTTATAGTGTAGTTCTAGCATCATTGCCATTCTATACAGTAAAATCAGATTTAGACAGCAAAGCATTAAATCACAAGTAAAAATGATCAGGATTGTGATTATTTGACTGAAGTGTGCTGTAGAATTAAACGTTTCCAGAAATTCTTTTTTGTAGTGTTGTTCGCTTCCAGATATTTTATTTTTTTCAGATTTAGCAACCTTTAACAGCAAACTGATAAAATTAGCTCCAAAAAGATTCTTGGCATTATTTCTGTTCGAGGCTGATGTTAAATAAGAACACAAATGAGGACTCATTTAATTTACTGAGTGCAAACATCTTCTGTCCATTTGAACAGCAGCATTAATGCTGCAAGTGTAACTGCTTTTAGCAACAAGAGAAAAATGGAAAACTGTTCTCAATGTTGCGAAAAATAATCACACAACTGTGGAGGACAACTTTGCTTATTTAGTATTATTAGAATTTCAAGTGTATCTAAGACCCATGTATACAGCATGAAAAAAAGAATTGTCTCTGCCCTGAAGATGTAACTCTTTTCAATTAGACATAAGTCAGACAGACGTGTGAAGAGGAGAACACGAACAGCTAAACTTATATGGACAGTTATGCATGAGCGATGCTTAAGGGTAGGTGCACTTTTTACCTTTGTTTTCCATCCTGCAACAAGCTCTGGCCACCTTCCAGCCTCACTGTCCTTTTAATGTGTAAAGGCTCCTTCAGTCCAAGTGATAAATGGGATGTTCAGGGGACAAGTCAGGAGGCAAGCACAGATGAGCTTGGAGAAGAAGGAAGACTTGTGACTGAAATGTAAATGTGAAAGTTATGACAGTAAAAATGTGAAAGTTATGACAGTAAAAATACTTAAGTCAACTGGAGAAGATGAATCATGAGGGAGGCTGCAGGACTTCAGCATGACTAGGTGGCTCAGTCATACTGTACCCACTGACACATCATTTCAGGGAGGGGATAAAAAGAACTCACCTACCTGTTTTAGATATCTGTTTGTACATCTCCACCTCATTTTAATCAGCTTGTCCTTGTAGTCAGTGGAGAGGTTGAAGTACAGCTGAAATGCTTTTAAACATACACAGTAGACTGAGACGTTACATGCCCTACCAGTGCATGTTTCCCTCCTCTGAGGATAAACAGATGCAGTGTGTAGCTCAGAGAAGCCATCCCTTCAGCCATGTGCAGGGGAGAGGCTGTGGTATAGCATCAGTCCAGAACTGAAGATCCAAAAGGTCCTTCTCAGCTATTGTCACTGTACTCATGTTTTATCAAGGGGAAGCTCAGGCCACGTCTGATTCCCGCTGGTAGGAAGATCTCTGATTCTCTCACTGCTTCCAGACTGCAGTGTGGAAAAGAGTCTGTGTATAAAGTAGTGTATCAGAGGTAACTGACATTCCAGGGAGTTGGAGAGGCCTTTATTCTAATCCTGCTTACTAGGATATTTTATCCAATGTAGATAATAAGACTGATTTTTAAAAATAGATTGCAGGTATTCCCACAGAGAAACAACAGATCAAATTCAGTCCAATGCAGGTGAGCATCAATTAATTTTAAGGGATGTGTTTGCTTGTAGTGAGAAACACCTTTATGAGCTTTTTATTTTTCTCCCACTATATAAAAGTGATGAAGTTAGTCATGTTCACAGCGTGTTTAATTGTGCCTGCCCTGATCACTGAGATGCTGAGACACTGACATATGTGTGTTCCTGGCACCTATAGCATTCCCTGCTCTACATGGGCGTCAATCTGTTTTTAGTCTTAGTTTCAGACTGGGTGCAAGACCATGCATAATAAAGCTGGATGTGTAATAATGCTATTATCATGTACTAGAACTTTTACTATTTTAAGGAAATAAATTACATTTTTACACCCATATGCAATGGAAAAGCTGTTAACTGAATGAGTAAGTATGAAAAATGTGTCTGTAATCCTGCATTCCATATCAGAGCAAGCAGACAGCAGATCATGATATGTACTATTCTGTGTTATTATTCTAATGATGTTCCCAGTGAGTTTGCCAATGGGTAGGAGCCTGTAATGCCTGGATTATTAAGTCTCATGTGTCTGGGGCTGATGGATTGTTTCAGCCCTTTCGTGTCTTCCATGAGCAGGTTTTTCCAGACTTCGGGGAGACTGTGGAGCTTTTCAGCATCTCTGTGGAGTTACACACCATGGCAATAGCTACTTTGCTGAGCACTTTGCAAATCCTGTGGTATTAATTCTTGATGTTCTTATGATTCACTGCAACTTTTTATCTGACAGTACAATCAAATACAAAGTCAGAGTGGTCTAAACTCTAGCTGAGAATAAGCCAGGCATTGCTTGTGGCTAAGATTCTTTGAGAAATCTCTGATGGTCCAAAACCTAAATAGCTAAATAATCCCATTAATTCCAGATGGGAATATGGTTGTAAACAGGGAGAATTTTTCAATCTGGATAACCTGAAAGAAATTGAAGTCAAAGAGAGTTAGATAATTAACCACATTTTTTTTATGAGTAGTGCTGCATCTCCCCTTATATAAGTGCTACGGTATCAGCACATGGAAAAGATAAAAACCAATTTCCAAATGCATTTTTCGTAAAACTTTTGTCTTTTAATTACTGTATCATGTAACTGTAGATCACTCTTGCTACTACAGTTGAAAACCCACATTTTTGTTGGAATCCCGTCACTTTATTTTCTTCTGCAGAACGTCTGATCTTCTGTCTTTGGAGGAGTATTAATAAGAGAGTTGGAAGGTTAACAGATTGAGGAAAAGCTGTCCTCAGGCTCTCCTGTGTTTTTTTCTTCTAGTTCTTTGCATTTCCCTAAAATATATCTAATTTAGCTACTTTGTGACATGCATTATGATTTATATATGTCATTGTTTAACTGAAACTTTGACAGCAAAAGGGAACAGAAACTGCTCTTTTTAAAAGATAAATAAAGCAGGGACAGTTTCATTTATTCTGTGTTATCCTGGTTTTACACTAACAGACAAGCTGTTTTGTTTGCAGTGTTAACTGCAATGTGAGTCCATTAAAAACCACCATCAATAGCATCAAGTGCATTCAAGAAGCTAAAATATTCTTGAAGTAAAAACACAGGCTTGTCCACACAAAATGGGTAAAAACTTGGCTTTTGGAGTTTTTATTTTCTTAGAAAGTCTATGACTTTCAGCTTTACACTATGAAATTTGATCAATGAATTGATCAAATGCATGAATACAATGAAATACATGATACAATGAAATTTGATTAATTTAATCAATGCAAGTAAGAGGAGAGTACTGATTACTTATGCAGAATGCACAGGTATAGTAGCTTTCCTTCAAAGCAACCAAGCGATGTATGATTTTGTGTTCATAGAGAAAGCACAAAATAATTTGTCATTCTGTAGATCCTTCCAACTGTAGGTTTGGTGTAAACATTTCCTTGTTTCCTAACAAGCAGCAGCAAGAACTACCAACCAATAGTTTCTTCCTGAGGAAGGAACCAAATTCTGAATGAAGAGCTCTAAAGATTAAGCCTTTTGCCAGCCTGGCTTCAATGTGCTCCTTTCTCAATTTGCATGTTGTTTGATCAGAGCTGGTTTCTGCAACTGTCCTTCTAAAAGCCTCCCATCCAGGGAGAGCTTTTCTGAAACGAATATTTGAATGTCAGGGCACATTCCTTCAAACCTGTGCTAGGTTTTGTAGCATTTGCAAACACAGTAATAAAATAAAAACCAAAACCCATAAGAAACATCTGTGTTGGTGAAGTTGCCAAACAACATGCACGTCATCTCTGACACTCAGACCTTCTGCATGCGGGGGGTCATTATGTTTTATCTTCATTTACTGCTTGCCCTTTCAAGATGGGAATTCAGACAGAAGGGCAGGTGACCAGTGACAGGTGTTTCTGTGGAGCCAGGGTAGATGGAAATTCACCTTCAATAAAAATGACAGCAGATCCACTCCTCTTACTGGCATCCCTAGTTGTTGCCATATGGCTTTATTTCACAGTGAGGTGCCTGTAGCCATATACCTGAAACATTTTTTTTTTCCTGATATTACGTGGAGTGTTTCATTTTGCTTGTCAGTAGCCAATTTTAGACACATCTGTCAAGCAGCATAGAAAAACGAGTAATTATTTTGATCAGTCATTGTGTTGAATTATGTGTTTGCTGCAGAGCCCAATGGTGAAAGAAGGGGTGTACAGTGCCCTACCTCTCATCAACTGCAGGGTCTCTGGAAGAAAAGGAGACAAGTTCAAGTGAGGTAACCAGCTTAACCGAGCTGGTGGCTGAGCACCACACAGTCATTTTCTCACTCCCCCTCTTCCCAGTGAGATGGGGAAGAGAATTGAGAAAAAAAAAACCACCAAAGTAGAGCTCGTGGGTTGAGATAAAACTATTTAGTAAGATAGAGAAAAAGGATAATAATTATGACAAATATATGTATTTTTATATATATGTATATAACAAGTGATGCACAAGGAATTGCTCATCACTCCGAGTGATGCCCTGCTAGCCCCCTGAGTAGCAGGAGAGAGCCAGAGGAATTCACACCCTCTTCAAAACTCCTTCCTCTTTATGTCGTAGGGTATTGGAATATCCCTTTGGCCAGTTTAAGTCAGCTGCCCTGGTTCTGTTCCCTCCCAGCTTCTTGGGCCCTTCTCACCCTACAGAATGGTCTTGGCTCTGCTTAGCTGAATCTATAAACATCAATGTGTTATCAATATTGTTTTTCTGCTAGAACCAAAACATAGCATCATACCATGCACTCCAAAGAAAACAATCCCAGCTGAGACTAAGACACTGTAAAGGCAGCCTTTCTATAGATTGTCATAGATTTTTCTTCCTACAAGTCTCTTATGTAGGAGACCTTTTTCTTCTCTTATGCCCTTTCTATATCTTCATCCTTCTGTAGATCATGAAAATGTTCCTTATCAGCACCAATGTAAAATATTTAAAAATAGCACTTGAAATAAAAGTGAATTAGAAGGACCAGACAAGAACAATTTTTGATCTACAGCTTTACTTAACACAAACTAAAGTGACAGACTCAAGTACAGTCCTAAACACTGTTCTGCAGAGACATTTCTCAGGGCATTGTTGACATCATGGCATTTCTGGAGCGCAGGCCTTATGAGGAGCGACTGAGGAAACTGGGATTGTTCGATCTGGAGAAGAGGAGGCTCAGGGGAGACATTATCCCTCTCTACCAATATCTGAAGGGAGGTTATAGTGGTGTGGGGGTTGGGCTCTTCTCCCAAATAACAGTGATAGGATAAGAAGGAATGAACTCAAGTTGTACCAGGGGAGATTCAGGTTGGATATTATTAAAAAATTGTTCTCAGAAACAGTAGTCAGGCACTGGAATGGTCTGCCCAGGGAGGTGCTGGAGTCACTGTTCCTGGAGATGTTCAAGAAATGTTTAGAAATCATACTGAGGGATATGGTTTAGTGGGAAATATTGATGATACGTAGATGATTGGAGTGGATGATCTTTGAGGTCTTTTCCAACACTGGTGATTCTATGATTCTTCCTGCTGGTTCAAACATAAGATATTGCCTGTCCTAGAAGTATTGCTTTTCTTGAATCTGCATGAAATTTCTTGAATCCACAACTACTACTCTTGCATTTATATCTGCATTGAATTTCTTGGTCCAAAATTGCTTTGCTTTATTTCGCTGAGAGTTACATTTTGGGGGGTCTGTCAGATGGCTTTTGAACACAGAACAGTAACTCCCCTGAGCTCCTCCTTATTCCCATCAGATACCTGTTTCCTCCTTCATCTGGGCTGTCACAAGTCCATGGGACCGGATGGGCTGCACCCTTGGGTGCTGAGGGAGCTGGCAGGGTTGATTACTGAGCCCCTCTCAGCCATCTATCAACACTCCTGGTTAACTGGTGAGGTTCCAGAGGATTGGAGGCTTGCTGATGTGACTCCCATCTTCAAGAAGGGCCGTAAAGAGGATCTATAGGCCTGTTAGCCTGACCTCAGTACAAGGGAAGGTTATGGAGCAAATCATCTTGGATGAGATTGCACAGCATGTACGCAGTGTCCAAGGGATCAGGCCCAGCTAGCACGGGTTCATGAAAGGCAGGTCATGCTTGACCAACCTCATCTCTTTCTATGACTGGGTGATTAGTCTGGTAGATGAGGGAAGGGCTGTTGATATAGTCTTCCTAGACTTCAGCAAAGCCTTTGACACGGTCCCTCACAGTATTCTCCTGGGGAAACTGGCTGCCCGTGGTCTGAACAGATATACACTTCTTTGGGTAAGGAACTGGCTACAGGGCTGTGCCCAGCGGGTCATGGTGAATGGAATGAAGTCCAGCTGGGAATCCATTAAAAGTGGTGTCCCCCAGGGGTCAGGACTGGGGCCCATCTTATTTCGTATCTTTATTGATGACCTAAATGAGCGGATTGAGTGCACCCTCAGTAAGTTTGTAGATGACACCAAGCTAGGAGGTGGTGTCGATCTGCCTGAGGGTAGGGCGGCCCTTCAGAGGGATTTAGACAGGCTGGACCACTGGTCTGAGATGAATGGGATGAGGTTCAACAAGGCCAAGTGTTGGGTTCTGCACTTTGGCCACAACAACCCCATGCAGCGTTACAGGCTTGGGGATGAGTGGCTGGATGAGTGTGAAGAGGAAAGGGACCTGGGGGTGTTGGTTGATGCTCGGCTGAACATGAGCCGACAGTGTGCCCATGTGGCCAAGAGGGCCAACGGCATCCTGGCCTGCATTAGAAATAGTGTGGCCAGCAGGAGCAGTGATCATCCCCCTCTACTCAGCTCTGGTGAGGCTGCACCTCGAGTATTGTGTTCAGTTTTGGGCTCCTCACTACAGGAAAGACGTTGAGGCCCTGGAACGTGTCCAGAGAAGGACAACGAAACTGGTGAGGGGTCTGGAGCACAAGTCTTATGAGGAGCGGCTCAGGGAGCTGGGATTGTTCAGTCTGGAGAAGAGGAGGCTCAGGGGAGACCTCATTGCACTCTACAACTTCCTGAAGGGAGGTTGTGGTGAAGAGGGATTTGGCCTCTTCTCCCAGGCAACGAGCAGGACACGGGGTAATGGCTGCAAGTTGTATCAGAGGAGCTATAGACATGAGGAAAAACTTTTTCTCTCAGAGAGTGGCCAGGCACTGGAATGGCTGCCCAGGGAGGTGGTGGAGTCGCTGTCCCTGGCAGTGTTCAAGAGGCATCTGCATGACGTGCTGCGTGATGTGGTTTAGTGCTTGTGGTGGCAATGGTGATGAGGAGACGGTTGGACTAGATGATCTTGCAGGTCCTTTCCAACCTTGTGATTCTATGATTCCATGATTCTATATTTCCTATATGTTCTGTCTACAACCGATACCAAAGGAGTGGGTTATTTCCTGGCTATCATGCGCTGGCAGGGACAAGTTACTGTCATCCCAGAAATGCTCTACTTGACAGTTCAGGAGCAAACAGCTGAGAAGGGAGTCCCAGAGAGCAAGCTGTCCCTTTCCTGGCGGGTATGTGAGTACGTGCAGACTCAGAGCAACCTGTGTGTGCATCCTCCACCTTCCTTCTTCATGTTACCATTTTCTGTGGACAAAGCATTAAGAAGTGCACCAAAGAATAATGTATTGCATTTGAAATGCATTACTTTTATTTTCAAGAGAAACACATTTAAGTTTGATGGAAATGTATGTAGAGCTTTTGTAAAAGGGTGATAAGGAATGGGGAGAGTACTGTATTATTATGTGTAATTATAGCACAGAAGACTTCACTGGAATATTTTTGAGATTAAGGTGGATGTATAAATTCCTTTTGAAAATCCCTGAAACATTCATTTGTCCCCCTACCAGACCCTATTATAAAGTACAGTTTATTTCTTCAGAACTTTCAGTTAGTTTGGGACTAAGAAAATGGTAAGCAAAATGATTCCTCTCAGAGAAAGGATGGGTGTATGTTGTCCATTATCGTGCAGTCTATATCTTGCCTTTTTAATGAGCTGCCCTGGTTTATACTGCAGTGTTCTCATTCTGTGCTTGTCTAGTTTGATAACTGGCACCATCATTTTATGCTGTGGATTTTTCAAATGAGACATACAAAGTACAGTATTTTTAAGTACTTTTCCTCCTTTGGACTCCTTGAGGATGGTTAAATCTTACTTGGACACATTATACTTGTCTCAGGCATTATAGATTCAATTTGTGAGTTTCTTCCAACTGCTGTAACTTGTTATATTTGTGCTGTCCTGAATCCTATCATACCAATCCATGGCAGCCTAGAGCTGGGCGCTTTTTAGCTCTGTGACACCGTTCCTCATTTGCTGGGAAGGAACAACTGTAGTTCTTTTCTTTCACTAGTTGTCTGATTGTCTGCTTAGCCCCTAAGGTGCTCAGAGAAGGATGCTGTCTGACTTGGTAATGCTTTCAGCGTAATCAGGCAGCAGTCCCAGCTGCAGCCCCCTTGGCTCTGAGATGACTACACACAAAATGAATTAGCTCAGGAAGCTTCTCATTTGTCACAGTTGTTCCCTTTTACCTTGACAATGGGTATCTGCCATACATGTGACACCGTAGCCAATCTTTCACAGGCATAATGAAGCAGTTCTCCAAAAGCAGACTTGCTATTTTCACACACTGCTCCCCTGAAAATGCTGTATCCAGCCCAAGTACACAGAAAAGATGAATTCTAGAAGCAGGAAAAGCTGGCGATCATTTGCAATTCTTTCACAGAAGTATTCTGATCTTTAATTGCAAACAGTCTTTTCACAGTTTCTGCTACCATCAGTGTGTGATAGGCTTTGTTGCTGGGGTGTAAATCTGAGGATGCATTGCTTAATATTGTATTGCAGTGATATATGTTGAAATAACAGTAATGCTGACATTCAGATAAATTTCAGTGCTCCACAGCAGTGCTTAGGAATATATTATTTGACCAGAAGTCTGCTTTGTAGTGAGCCTTGTTAACACAGTTTTTTTTCTCGGAGTGAAAAATCTGAGATGAGATTCAACAGATTCAGCTGTTTTTAAAGTAATGGAACTGTTCGCAATTTGTAAATGCAACCATGTGCGTTAAAAAAAGAAAAAAGATAAACCTCAGTGAGCCATCACTAGATAAAGTGACAAGTTTTATGCCTACCCACAATGTATATTTAGCCATGCAGTGTACTGAATTTACAGGATGTAGTGACAGGTGATATGTGGACATTTGAAGTCTGCTGAGAAACAGCACTGAGCAGAACCAGCTTGGTTGCACTTAATCAAACAGTGGCAGGAATACGCCTAATATTGTTGGCCTATGTGCATTATTTCTGCAAATCTGATTGAATGGCAATTGTTTATGATTCCTCAGAAAGTTTGAAGGCTGTTATGTGAATAAACAAAAAGATATGCTTATTTTTATTCTGAGTTCTTCTGATGTCCAATACAGCTGCTGCTTTTTTTCTGTAACAGAAGGGACATGTGTAGTTAATCACTGAGTGTCTTGTAGTAATGAGTACATTAGAAATGTTTGCATCTGTTAGAGCCAGACTTTATTGTACCCATCAATAGTTAATTGTCCCTAGTCCTTTCTAATGATTTGAAGTTATAGTTGCAGTGGTTCCTGTCTTTGAAATAACACTTAATTACTCAGCTGTGCTGTGTTTGGAGTCACATCCCGTGAGTCAGAAGTATTGTGCAAGTGTGGCCATATTTCAGCAAAGATTCTCCTCTCCTGCAGACCAGAAGCTAAAATGTTTCTATTTCCTAGAGTCTGCCCATGTTTTCCTTCCCTTTAGGGAGAGGAGTTTCCCCAGTCTAACACCTACCAGACATGACAGATAGACTGGGTACCACTCCTGCCTGACACAGTGTGAATCTGTGTTTCCCACTGGAGCAGTGGAACAATGAAATCAGCATGCCTATGGAGTCCTCCAGCTAGTCTCTTGCAGTTAGGCTGCAGCTTTGGGCTGTATGACCTCTCAGCTGGTCCCCAAATAATTAACCTCTTAGTCTCTTCCTCGTGCCTGGGTAGTATTTGCAATATCATTTTTTTCATTAAGATTCCTTAGAGCTCTGCATGAGCCAAAGTGTGCTGTAGGAGCATTAAGGGTGCTGTAGTTGTGGAAATTGTACAAACACAGATTAAAAAAGATGTTAATCAAGGAGGTACCCTCACCAATTCTGTTTTCATCTCCTCCTCAGTAACCTTGGAAACTTATCTTTTTGTCAGTACATTTATGGCTTGTACATCCACAGCATTAGTTCCCTGGTACAGTTACCCAGAACACCACATTGTTGCTGTTATTTTGGGGAGTGGTTTTATTTCATCTTTTAGGGGCAGGCATTCCAACTCTTCCTTTCATACAAAATCATCTTCAGTTTCACTCTCCATCCACTCTCAGTGAGTTGTGCTCTGATGTGGTTTCTCGTATCGGGTACTCTGTGAGAAATAAAATGATTTAAATTGTGGCTAGGTAATCCACTTTATCACCTGGAGATGAAAACGAAAAAACAGTGTACGTCTCTTTCTGATGTATCTTGGTATGGATTTAAGAACATAATCTTATAATCCTTCTTGGATGGCTCTTTGCTTTTAGTTTCTCTCAGGTGATCTTTGGGCTTACCTATACGCAATGCGCAGCACGCATTGGGTTTATGATTACACTTCATTCCACTTCAGAACGGTATGCCCAAAGCAGAGAAATGGAAATTCCTCAGCAGCAGCAGTGATACCATGTGCAGCATTTGGTATAGGCAGCGGAGCAGAAGTGATCTGCCATATCCATGTTAGAGAAAGCAAAAGGGACTGCTTGCTGTCCACAACAGCACTTTTTGATGGCTTTGATTCGTGCTCTCTATGGCTGGAAGATCTGCTCTGGCCATCCAGACAGTCCCACAGCACTTCTGATCACTGACAGCTTTACGCCGCAGCAACCACCAGTGGCTGCTCCCACTGAGTGTGTTCTCTTGGCTTCAGTCTGGCCCTTTTGTTCTGACCTTAAGTTGCGAGGCAGCAGCTACATCTTCTGAATGAATGTTAAGTTCTCCCGGGGATGTTCCTGGCATCCAGACCAAACAATTACTGCACTAATTTAAATTATACAAACTTCTGCTATTCCTCAAGGTCGGGCTGCAAAGATTTGCATATCTAGACAAAGTGTTCCCTATACAGGGAGGGAGACAAAGGCAGCACACAAACAATCCTAACGTCAGAAACAAGCAGTCCGTAATTTAAGCAAGCACAGAGTTGTACCTAAAAATGGTGTTAAAATGAGACAGCACTACTGAAGCTGCAGAGTCACGCATTCACAGTTTTTAAAAGGCCAGAATTAAGGTCACTGGAATAAACCTTTCACCCCCACTGTATTGTGATGCAATTTTTAATTATCTGTTGGCACCCATTTTCCCACAGGACCTCTGTCTCATTGGCAGCATTGGATGAATGGTGTTCACTTAGCAAGAAGCTATTCAGTATTTTGTTTTACCCGTTTTGTGCACTGTGTGGCCCTAGGCCTTACTTACTGTGCACTACTGAGACCTTGATATGAAGATGGAATCATTCATTTCCTTGAGAGCTTTTTTGTGGCAATAATTGCCGCAGTTCCTGAGGGCTTTTCTAACATTAATGTATTTATCTTCACAATAGCTTTCACAACTGGAGTATTATTGTCTCTTACTGTCCACATTTGATACTGAGGCGCAAAGAAATTACAGTCAAAGGGTCCCTAATTTGAGATGTCTGAGGACATTATTATGAAAATGTATGTTATTACCCATCCTTTAGCTGAGCGGTTAGCTAACTGGGGGCAGAAGAATCTAGCGTGTAATTTCACTAGGCGTAGACAGAGCCACATATTTATTTGATGTAATCTTATTTATTATTATACTGACAGCCCTATTTCCCAAATGGTTGTAGAAGCAGCTTCTTTGCTTGTTCTAAGTGACGGCTATGACAGTGTCATGCCGTTGGATCCATTAAAAAAAAGAAAGTTACTTTTTTCCTGTACTAGGCTCTACAATATTCTTACTATCCCTAAAATATCAGTACAGTATTCTTACTATCTCACTTACGTTGTCAATCCTTCCTCATCTTCCCAGTGGAGAATATATATTCAGGTCCAGCCTTGATGGATGTCTAGAACTGCTGTGGGCACTTGTCACTTGAATAGATCGAAGCTTAGGTGGGTTCTTGAAAAGAAAGGCAAACAATTTAAAACTGCCTGGGAATACTTTGCTTTTAGAAATTCGCTTAATGTTTCATATAAAAAAATCAGTTCTTCCTTGCAGTGGTGAATCCCATTATAATGAGTACAGGTTTCTACTTCTGTTTCTTACATTTACACCCTGCTTTCCACAACCTCCCATCTCCTGTTGCAGATACAGAGTGAATAACTCTCTAACACTATATATTCCCACCTCATAATCACTATGGTTAAATCCTTTTTTACAGAAAAGGGCCTTTCCTCTATGCAAAGGTCATTTGCCTTCTGCAACAATCCTACAACATGCCACCTCCTTGCCCCTCCTGCTGGGCTCCCCTTGCAGCTAATTCCAGTTTTCCTATCAACTCTCTCTCTCCTTGCTCTCCTTTCCATCCACAGTGTGTCCCAGGGGAAAGCAGCCCCCTGTCACATGGATGTGCTGGGCTTGGTTCTTGGTCTCTTAAAGAGCTGGTGGGGAGGGGAGAGGAGAAGTTGTGTCACTGTGTCCTTATTTGTCTCAGACAAGCTGGCTCCCAGCCCCTCAGCTGCTGTGCTGGTAATGGCAGCTCCACATCCCAGCCAAAAGCAATGAGGTGGGAGACAAACAAGAATGAAGGATGTTCCATCTCTCTTCCATAAGTGGCAGTTTTGAAGTCGAAGAAGTTCTGGAAGCTGAGTCCTTTAGGCACATGGGGTGGTGCACAGTTTGCACATACGCTTGCTTCTGAACTTTTAGCTTCACTCTCACAAATGAGAAAGTTATGACTTTTCAGAGGTACCATAACTCTTCCAGTTTGGGTCAGTGATACCATGCTGCACGTGGTATCACTGCTGCTGCTGTCTCTGCTCCAAAGTATGAGGCTTTTTTGCAGCAGACAAAGAAGCTGATTTTCTCCTGGTTTTGCTCTCAGAAGTGCTTAACTGGTGCTAGTTGAAAATGTCAAAACCCTAAAACAGAAACATAGAAACAAACAGAAGAGTAAAAAACAGCCCAAGGCAGACACCTGGCATGGAGTTTGCTCAACCCAAGCAGTTAAATTTGGAAAAGTTATAAGCAAATGAAATAGATGTTTTGTACAGACATACTTGAACAGTAAGCAGCAGAGCTGATTTCTGCCTGTTCCGTATGGCACCTGTCCCAGTGGCAACTCTGTGCCCTTGTCCTGTGAGATGTATGAATTCCTCTAGTATCACTTCAGCAACAGTAAAGTATAAACCTAAAAGACTTTCTTGTAGTGCAAACTGTTTATTGCATTTATCTTTTTATGAACTTAGAAACTACACCTAAGCACAGAGAAGGGATAAAATGGCCAGGGTTTGTCACCCCAAGCTTTCTTGTTCCTTCTTCTGGTGGCTAGAAGGGTTGGGAGGAACAGCTGCCTGTGTGTGCAGAGAGCCCTCTGCTTTCCCCCCCTGCTGAATTTCAAGAGACCGACCAAGGAGGGGCTCTTCCCAGCTCTCCAGAGCAATTCTCCAGCACCACAGCACCATTTTCAGCATTGTCTTTCAGGCTGTGGCTCCAGCTTGACACAGCTGTATTAATTTGCAGGCAAAATGCCTGGTCCACCCTGGTGACCTTCAGAGTTTCAGCTGAACTGTTAGATAGCCACTTCCATGTCATCGTTTTTCAACCTCATTTTCATTTTTATAGCAGTAGTACAGCACTTTTCCAATGCGTAACACTTGTAAGTATAGGCAACTTTAAGCACTGAAAATATCTGAAAATAAAAAACAAATTTTCATTCCCCACACAAAGATTGTCAATAAGTTTGCACTGAGAAACACCTCAGTGAGTACTTCTAAAAGGAACCTGTCAGGACTCTATTATCTGTCGAACATAACGACTTATTCTATCAACTACCACTACTCTTACTTTGTAAGACATAGATTGCATTTGAAAATGCAGAATGTTAGTTGGAGTCCTAAAAAGGAACACTCACACAACAGGCTTCCCTGGGGAATGAATAGCCCCAAGGGATGTATATCCATGCTGAACCACAATGTCGTATATGCTGCATGGGTTGCCAAGTGTGATATCCAAACCAAATAAAATTATTAACATATTTTGTGGGGAAATCATCGTTTGCATAGCTTTCCTTAGTAATCTGTTTTTAAAGGGTGACAACAAAGAGTATGTGAACTCAGTTGAGTTCACATCACAGGAATTGGTGGAAGCTTTTCTTGTTACTTTCAGATCTGTAGATTTTTGTCATTATTGCCAGTTAAGAAGCAAAGCCTTAAATAGCTGTTTTTCTGTGCAAAACATGTTTCATGGAGATTTGCTTGGTTTTATTCATATAAAGAAGGAAACAACGTATCTAGTAAGGATCCATTAGCAACATTATCTAGAATTAAGCATGCAACTGTATTTACTAGAATTATGTTATGTTTATCTAACTAGGAATAGTACTGCCCATTGCTTAAGTTGTTGCTGCAAAATATACCAGAATTACAGAGTGACATTATCCTCACATTGTGACCCAGCAGTTAAAACAAGAAGATTGGAGCTGGCTGCAGGATAACAGAGAAATTGGGAAATGTGGATAAAATGGGTGGGGAAAACAATAATTCCTACCCAATTCATGGAAGCTGTTAGGTGAGTTTCTTAGGGGAGGTGAAGTCATTCTGTGTGATTGCTGGGGAGTAGTTTCTTTTGCTGTAGGAGCTTCTAATCTTCTGTAAGTCTCATGTGAGCTTTGATTAAAAGCTGTTCTGGTCAGTGTTTTTGTAGCCCACATCAGGGGATTCTGTCTTTTCTGTATATCTGTAGTTTGCAGTGGGAAGTCTATCAGATGGAGCTCTCAGAACCTCTCAGCATCTGCAAGATCTGTTAGCAGGGTCTCTGCCAAAGGACATCAGCAAATGTTATTTTAATACCTCAGCTTTTTAATTTTTGCTTGTAAAAAGCAGTGAAATTGCTTTTAGGCCAGAACAGAACATTTGGCCAAGCTCTGCTGCCAGGCATGCTGATACAGACCAATAGCACAGTAGTCTTTAATTCCTAAATAGTACTTTGCTGTAATAATAACGTGCAGTGTGCTTCTGAGGTGCTCTCTTGAATTATACCTCTCCACCTCTATATTCATATAGACATTTGAAATTGTAGTAACACTTGTTATAATTGGCTGTGTTCATATTTCATTTATACTTGCATACTTTTTAGCCACATTTTGTACAATCAAACTGGTAAACCTCATTAAGAGTATTCTGAGCCCAAGGAAACAAAAGCAGTCTGTATTTTCTTTTAAAAACATGACAGCAAGGGTACTACTGTCTGGACTCTAAGCGTGTAGCACTGCAAGTGCCTGTCCAATATCTCTCAAATGGTAGTTTATATTACTGTAGGTGAACACCCTTGCCACTCCAAATACATTTTGTAATGCGTTTCTCATACCTAAACTGCTACATGTAAGTGAGCATTTTTAATAAATTCATTATTTTGGTTAATATAGATTGCCCAGGACCCTCCAATGTATAATTGTATGTTTGAATTACTTGGGAAGAATACAGGAATGTTGTCAGGGTCTGCAGGGATGCGACAAGGAAGGCTAAAGCCCGCCTGGAATTAAATCTGGCAAAGGGGATAAAGGATAATAAAAAAGGTTTTTTCAAGTACATTAACAGTAAAAGGAAGACTAGGGAGAATGTGGCTCCCCTGCTAAGTGACGGGGGTGTTCTGGTAACGGGGGATGCTGAGAAGGCGGAGATACTGAATGCCTTCTTTGCTTCTGTCTTCAGTGAAAAAGCTCCCCCTCGGGAATCTGAGACCCTGGAGATTAGTGAGAGGATCTGGGGAATGGAAGACCCCCCTTCTGTCAGGGAAGAGGTGGTCCGGGAGCGCCTAGGCAACATCAATGTTCAGAAATCCATGGGACCCGATGGGATTCATCCACAGGTGCTGAAGGAGCTGGCAGAGGTGATTGCTGAACCGCTTTCCGTCATCTTTGAGAAGTCTTGGAAGACGGGGAAGGTGCCTGAAGACTGGAAGATAGCCAACGTCACCCCGGTCTTCAAAAAAGGCAAGAAGGAAGACCCAGGCAATTATAGGCCAGTCAGCCTCACCTCTGTCCCTGGAAAGGTGATGGAACAGCTTGTACTGGATGTCATCTCCAGACAACTGGAAGAAGAGGAGGTTATCAGGAGTAGTCAGCACGGGTTCACAAGGGGGAGGTCGTGCTTGACCAACCTGGTAGCCTTCTATGATGTTGTCTCTGGCTGGGTGGATAGGGGGAGAGCAGTGGATGTAGTCTACCTTGATTTCAGCAAGGCATTTGATACTGTCCCCCATGACGTCCTTATAACAAAGCTGAGGAAGTGTGGGATAGATGAGTGGACAGTGAGGTGGGTTGAGAAATGGCTGACTGGCAGAGCACAGAGGGTCGTTGTTGGTGGTGCAGAGTCCGGTTGGAGGCCTGTAACTAGCGGTGTTCCTCAGGGGTCTGTGCTGGGTCCGGTCTTGTTCAACATCTTCATCAATGACCTTGATGAGGGGATAATGGCCACCCTCAGCAAGTTTGCCGATGATACGAAGTTGGGAGGATTGGCTGACACGCCTGAAGGCTGTGTTGCCATTCAGCGAGACCTGGATAGGCTGGAGAGCTGGGCAGAAAAAAACCGGATGAGGTTTAACAAAAGCAAGTGTAGAGTCTTGCATCTGGGGAGGAATAATTCCATGCACCAGTACAGGTTGGGGGATGACCTGCTGGAGGGGAGCTCTGCGGAAAGGGACCTGGGTGTCCTGGTGGATGACAGGTTGGCCATGAGCCAGCAGTGTGCCCTTGTGGCCAAAAAGGCCAATGGCTTACTGGGGTGCATTAAAAAGAGCGTGGCCAGCAGGTCAAAGGAGGTGATCCTCCCCCTCTACTCTGCCCTGGTAAGACCTCATCTGGAGTACTGCGTCCAGTTCTGGGCTCCCCAGTACAAAAAAGACAGGGATCTCTTGGAAAGAGTCCAGCGGAGGGCCACGAAGATGGTGAAGGGCCTGGAGCATCTCCCCTATGAAGAAAGGCTGAGTGAACTGGGTCTGTTCAGCCTTGAGAAAAGGAGACTGAGAGGGGACCTGATCCAGGTCTATAAATATCTAAGGTGTGGGGGGCAGAATGGCGAGGCCGGACTCTTTTCAGTGGTGAGTGGAGACAGGACAAGGGGAAACGGCCGGAAACTGCAGCATAGGAAGTTCCGCACAAACATGCGCAAGAACTTCTTTACAGTGAGGTGACGGAGCACTGGAACAGGCTGCCCAGGGAGGTGGTGGAGTCTCCTTCTCTGGAGATGTTCAAGACCTGCCTGGATGCCTACCTGTGCGACCTGCTGTAGGGAACCTGCTTTGGCAGGGGGGTTGGACTCGATGATCTCTGGAGGTCCCTTCCAACCCCTACAATTCTGTGATTCTGTGATTCTGTGATTCTGTGAATGAGCACAGCAACTTCACTAGCAGACATTTGTTCTGTAGGAAGGCCCCCCGCTGTAGGGTTTGGGGGTTGGTTTTTTTGTGTTGTTCTTCTAGAAATTTGCATCTTTTAACCCATTTTTTATTGCTGAATGAAATGATGCCTTTTTTATTGCTGAATGAAAAAAAAAGATGAAAGTACTGTTATAAACTGTAAGTTGAAATAATTTTTTTTTTAAATATGTAATTCACATAATGATTGTCCCTTTACAAATGTTCACATGAAATAACCATATCATTTGGAATAATTCCTCCTTGAGGAATACTGTGAAAGAACAGCTCATTCATTATCTTGACTTGGTGAATTGCTCTAAAACATCCCCTCTATGAGAAAATTGATTTAGCATTTCTTTAAACAATTGAAAATAATGCTTGAATCTTATATTTTCCTATGCAGAAAGCCTCAGTAAGTATCTGCATTATGTGGCTTTGATTGGCTAAACAGACATTTCCCAAAAAACACATGCATCTACCTCTGCTCTACATACGTACACATGCAGAACTTTGCTATAAAACCCACCTGGTCTATTAATCACACTGAGAGAGTAATCACCCAGCTGCTGTTACATAGCTCCTGTGATTCATTGGTGCCAGTCATTGCACGTTTTGGAGTCACACTTGTAAATTTGGAAGCCCTGCATTTGCATACACACAGTGCATCTGAGAGAGGGCAGTCTGTAGTTTTTCTAAATTTTTGTCAGGAAAGTCCTTAAAATTAAAAATTTGAAGGGTTCATTTAAGTCTACTTTGTTGATAGATGCTAAGGAGAAAGTTAAGAAAATACAGAGAGGAAAAGCATGTACATGCTGTCTCCAGTAGCAAAGGTCATGTGGGTAGACAAAAGAAGTAAATTTCTGAAACAGCAAATGTTGGAAGAGATCTTCCCCTCCAAAAAGAGGGGCTCATGGGCACTTACAATTGACCCAAAGGACATGAACTGTGAGAGGAGTAGGCGAGTGGTCTTCCAAAGAGAGCATTGGCAGTGAGGTGAAAAAGGGATTACTTGCAGAGCAAAAGTAAAGAGTGACTAGGAGGGCTGCAGGAGGGTTTTCTTCAGAAGGCTCTGGTAGTTTGGATAAGCTTCTGCCAAGTGCTGTAAATATGCTGTCTTATCTCCACTGAATTTCCATACCTTTTGAGGTTGTCCACCCTGTTTCATCTTTTTTTAAAGCAGTAATTCAGCATTTCCTTGTGATCAGCATAGTTGCTATATTTGGATTCACATCTCACTAAGAGAATGTTTTAATTCATTCAAGGCACACCACCAACCTGATTTTGTCTTTGAGGTTCAAAAAGACACCTTAACAACATTCTCTCTGCTCCCAAGGATTTTGACGGAAGTAGTTTTGAAATTCAAACCAAACTGTTGTGTTTGTCAAGAGCAGGATGAGTTAGTGCAATTAGAACTTGGTTCACTGTGTTTTTGACAAGTTCTCCCAGGAGATTTCTAAACATTGAAAACCTTTTAGGATGAAGTTCATGTTTTCTGCATACAGTTGGCAGAGGTAGATATATCGCTCCGGTCTAAAAAGCTGAAATTGCGTTTTTTCTCTCTCCCAGTCAGGCAGTGAGTTTTTGCATTGGGGTCAGAGAGAAGACTGTAGAAAAGAGTTATCTTCCCTAATTTTTATTCACATTTGAGGCTATATTTTTGGATTTATGATTTTGTTCATTCCTTGAGGCATGTAATTTATACACTTGTAACCTACAGAAGATTTTACTTTGGAAGAAGGGACAGACAACTCAAGAAGAGTACAAGGATATTGCTAGGTTATGCAGCCCACTATTGTAAAAGGTAACAAAAAGTGTTTTTACAAATGCATTAACAACAAAAGGAGGGCCATCCTTTCTTGGATGCAGCGGGGAACATCACCACCGAAGATGAGGAAAAGGCTGAGGTATTCAATATCTTCTTTGCTTCTGTCTTTAATAGGAAATTCAGTTATCTTCAGGGTATGCAGCTTGCTGAGCTGGAAGACAGGGATGGGTAGCAGAATTAACCCCCTACGATCCAGGTGGAAACAATTAGAGATTAGATATTCTGCCTGCACTGCCACAAGTCCAAGGGGCTAAATGGGATCCACCCAAGGATGCTGAGGGAGCTGACGGAGGTGATAGCCAATCCAGTTTCCTTCATCTATCAGCAATCCTGGTCAACTGGAGAGGTCTCGGCTCACCGGAGACTTGCTAATGTGATGCTAGTCTGTAAGAAAAGTAGTAAGGAGTATATGGGAACTACAGGCCAGTCAGATCTCAGTGCTAGAGAAGATTATGGAGCAGATCATCTTGGATGTGATCACATAGAACGTGGGATGGGGGAATCAGGTCTAGACAGCATAGGTGCATGAAAATTGGGTCTTTCTTAGAATCATAAAATATTACAGAAGATCCCAAGTTGAAAGGATTCTATGATACTCATTATGCGCCAGCAGTGTGTCCACGTGGCCAAGTAAGCCAATGGCATCCTGGCTTTTATAAGTGGTGGTATAGACAGCTGGACTAGAGAAGTGATCATCCGCCCATACTCAGCACTGATGAGTCTGTACCTCAAGTACTATATTCAGTTTTGGTCCATCACCACAGCAAAGACATTGAGACCCTAGAGCTTGTCCAGAGAAGGGCAGTGAAACTGTGAAGGTTCTAAAGTACAGGACTTGTGGAGAGTGGCTGAGGGAACTGGTATTTTTTAGTCTGGAGAAGAGGAGGCTCAGGAGAGACCTTATTGCTCCTACAACTGCCTGAAAAGAGGCTATGTTGAGGTGGGGGTCAACCTCTTCTCCCAGGTAAGTAGATACAGGATGAAAGGTAGTAGCCTCATGTTATGCCAAGGGAGGTTCAGGTTGAATATTAGGAAAATATTCTTCTCTGGAGGAAAGGTCAGTTATTGGAACAACGTGCCCAGGACAGTGATGGCGTCACCATCCCTGTAGGTGTTCAAGAAATGTGTGGTTGTGGCACTGAGAGGTATGGTTTAGTGGGCATGGTGGTGATGGGCTGACAAGATGATCTTAGAGGTCTTTTCCAATCTTAATGATTCTGTAATTCACTTCAAGTATTTCCCCAGGGGATAAGAAAAGGAATGAATTTTTGCAAAGGGTAAATTGGAAGGTCAGAGCTCAAGTATATAATTTCTGCAACTATGATGTCACATTCACTCTGTAATGAGAGGATGTTTCATGTAACTGAACTGCAGTGAATGACTAATGTAATACTATGGTCTATATGAGATATGCAGTGTAATAATCCAAGTAATACACTAGTTTTTTGTAGCCTCTAAGTGAAAATAATAGAAGTGGTAGACCTGTAGGGACTTATGTAGGGAGACTACTGTTTTCTATTTTTTTCCTCAAAATCTGTTTAGTCACTAATGGAGAATAAAATGAAATAAGGGTATCTTATGACAAAGATCTTATGGTGATTCTTAGCAAATGGTTTTTCCTGTAATTTTTCGCATGCATGTTGAAGAAGAGCATATTTTTGTCTGATTCAGTAAATTGTCTTGTAATTAAAGAGTTTATCATAACGTAGGAAACAACCTAATGTAATAGAGTGACAGAATTTAATTCACTTCTGAAAATGCATTGCACATCATTTTGAGGTCTTGTTCCAGTGGCAAGTTCTATACTCACTAGAAGTTGTCTCATGCAGGATCGCTGCCAGTCTGAAAACCTCCCATTTTAGCTTTCAGACCTTCTAGTGTTAGACTGGGGATGCCTTAGAACTGGATATCTCTTTCTGCTTAACTAGATGTTTAACTAGGTACACCCATATTCTGCTCAGGATATCAGTCTCTGACAGGACGTTGTAGGGTAGAAAACTCTCTGACACTGCAAACTGCTAAGTACTCTGAGCTGGCTCAGATCATCAGACACACATGTGGACAGAGTCCAGTCCAGTAAATTTAGCTTAATTCTGCAACTAGCCTCCTGGAAAAACATTCTGGGAAACTGTCCATGGCTCCTTCTATTTATGTGACTTTTCAAGCAGAACATCACCAATGGAATACATTGACATTTCTTTGAAATGCTTGAAAGAAGACTGACAGGCAATCACCATTGCTCTGAAAGATTTCTTTCCATGGGGCAAGGCATTTCCACAGGGCAGTACCTCTTTGCTTCACCCCTTCATCTCCAGGTAATGTCATCTAAAATGTCTGTTGCTGGCTGAGGAACTCTGCTCATGGAGTAGGTGAGGAAAACAGAAGAAAGTACAGATAACCGTTTTATTCTGTGATCAAATATAGCTTTTTCCTGTGTCTGTTGTGACAGAATTTGGCAATTTGTATTTCACGCACTGGTCTGAGTCTGTGCACAACAGCACAGTTAAGCACTGTTTTGTTTTCATGGATTTATACTTCCTATTAAATTTTCCAGTCCATTTGTATCAGAAGGCTGGGCCATTTACATCCTATTGAAATATACAGTGGCTTGTGCTGAGTTGTAATTTCAGGTGGCCAAGGCAGATGCTCGCATTTGATGAGGATGTACCAGAGCAGCTCCATATGCATTCTGCTGTTTATCTTTTAGATCTGCTGTGGGAGACAAGAGAAAGTGTCTCATATGATTACTAGAATTATTACAGTCAATGGAAAAATATGGGTATATGACTGAAAAGACAAAAGGTCTTCAGAGGTCATTAGACCAGACATCATTGACAGTTTGGGCTTAAATATTCTGAAAAGGACCTTAATTGCAAGAAAGGATGTCAGCTTTGTAGTGCATGTGGACAAGCCTAGAGTGATCCATGGTGCTTCTGGAGCGAGACTGAGCTGAATTTCCCAGAGCATAATTCAGCTGGAAGATCAGAACCACCAAATGTGAGTGACTGTAAGATCTCTATGCTAGTTCCCATTGTGGTAAATGGAAATCTAACCCACACAGTCAATAAATACTAGAAACCTATTTGGCAGTATATATAATGCAAATTAAAATGGACAAAATAAGCATTCATATAATGTTTATCTATTTTCACTTGTATTGTAGATTGTTGATTATGGTTTTTGAAGACATGTTCCAAGATACTGACATGCGAGTGATGCTGATTTTATTTCTATATGCACACCTGCTAAGCTTTTTGTGTTTCCTTATATCTTCTTTTGCTACCCAGATGTGTTTATGTAATGTCTATGGAAGCATAGTGTATGCATTTTGTACTGCCACCCCAACTGACAGCAAACAAGTAACAACTTGTGAAATAGATGTGCCTAATGGCCGCACCACAGCCTTGAAAGGTGAAATGGGGGTTTAGAGGGAGTGTGGAGGAGGACTTCAGGAATGCAATAGGTTAATGTGTTGTCTTCAGCAAATAAAGGCAACACATTAGCAAGTACAGCATGCTGCTGCTAATCCTATTAGCTAGAACTCAGGACACAGAAAATTTTAGCTTCAAGTAAAATTAAAAGAAAAGAAAGAAAAATAAAAAACAGAAGGAGCTGGAAAAACTAGATGCCAGATGTATTTTATATTACTGTTGTTCCTGAAACTTCAGTTGCAGATAACCAAGTTTTGGAAAGTAAGTGTTTCTTCTATCAATATCTGCGCAGTTGTCTTTTTCTTTGCTTACGTGCTAAAACCAGTATTTTTAATTAGCAAATTTATGAGGATAAGAATAACTTCGGAAGAGACTTATTACTATTTGGATTTCTTTTTAAAAGAAAAGGAATATGGAATTTGCACTGACTTTTTTGTAAAGCCCAAATTTAAACACATTTTTCCGTGCATTCTGTGTATATCTGGCCTTTTTTACTTTCTGTAAGAGAGACTGTGGATGCTTCTTCCGTGAAGGCTTTCAAGACCAGGTTGGATGGGGCTCAGGGCAGCCTGATCTGGTGGATGGCAACCCTGCCCACATCAGGGGTTGGAACTGGATGATCTTTAAGGTTCTTTTCAACCCAACCCACTCCGTGATTCTATAAAATGCAAAAAAATATTTCTTTTTTTCTTTGTTTCAATTGAAATTGAATGTTGCTGTTTCTCTACTGTTTACTGCAAGTTGAACCCTGCACAAGCACATGTTATTTACAGTTACAGATAAACCAAAAACCAGCTGGATGATGGTTTTCAAACTGAGACCATTGGTCTAAAAGCATCACTTCAAACTTGATCCTAGAATGTGCATAGCACCATAAAGGCAAGCTTATACTGTTGTCTGCAACTAGCCCCAAATTTTCTCAGAGCATATGATAGCAAAATTCTTCAGAGCATGTATGAGCTGAAGGAGTTTTGTCCAAGACAGAACAGCTCTTCAGTCACCCATTCCTAATGTTAAGGCAGCTGATTTACTTTCCATGTTCAGTGAGCAACATGTAATATAACATATAATACTCTTGGTCGTGATATCCTTTCTTTCTATAGCATCATTTTTTATGTTGCAAAGCTCATAGCAAGGAAAATATCTGCTCAGGTATTTTACTGCAAATCTATCTGCTTGGATTTAGGCAACACTAGAAAACATTTTTTATTTGTATATCAAGCAACAAGGAAATTTATGTATGCGGGTATTTGGAAAGAAAAAAGGGTGATATATATTTTAAAACAGCTGAAATTAACTGGAGATAGCAGCCTCAATGCAAAATTATTTAGAGCTCTAAATACAGCTTACCATTCCCAAAGAGGTACAAATGGCATTAGCAGTTTTTGCAAATCCTGAAATGCTCCAGATGTCATATTATCGCTCAGCACAATGCAAGGGTACGTGTATGAGTGCATAGGTACTCATGTTGTTGGAGTTGATTTCATAGCAATATATTTAAGTTTTATTTTTATTCTCCAAATCATAGTCAGACTTCAAAGATACCAGAAAGATTAATTGCTCTGTCATAATTGATTTCCCTTGACAGCAAGCTGGAGACTTAGGAAATCAGAAAGTATATGTTAGTTCATTTCTCCTATTCACCACAGAAATGGCTTTCATGAAATGTGTCACTGAAGTAGTTAGAAGTCATTATGGCCAACTTGGCTAACTTACTACTGGCTTGGGAAGTTTTGCATAGGAAACAAAACACAGGTGCTTTGTAGGAACTAATTTTTTTGTCTCTTACACATATACAGTATTGGAAAATTGCTCCTTTATCTAGCAGCTTATCCAACCCAAAAATTAACTAGAAAAGCTCTCACTAGTTTTTCTCATCCAGAAGAATTGTCAGATATTTGTTTTAACCAAGGCTAGACGTGAGTAAGACAGTAAAGCAAAAAATAACGGCTTAAAAAATTTGGGGAAACACAGACTCAAAACAGAACATTTACTTTTGAGCAGCTTTTTTTAATTAGTATTTTCAGCAATTGTGAATAGATCAGCAACAGGCAAGTAGAAACTGTAAAGATGAGTGTCACTGTGTCCCTGACCTTGTACTTGCCTGGTGGAAAAGTTGGTGGACATCTTCCTAGGACATCCTGGGTGTGCATAGAGGCTGTGCTTAGTGATGTCTACATCACCCCTGGCAAGGAAAAGGTTGCTTCACCTTGCTCTGTCTAGATTCCTCCTTAAAGACTGAGAGAACTGAGTCTGTTCAACCTAGAGAAGACTGAGATGGAATCTGGTTAATGTTTATAAGTATCTGCAGTGCAGGAGGCAATTGGATGAGGCCAGACTCTTCAGTACTGTGCAGTGATAAGATGAGGAGCAGTGGCTTAAAACTGGAACACTGGACATTCCACACAAATATGCAGGACTTCTTTACAGGGAAAGTGACAGAGCACTGGAACAGGTTGCCCACAGAGGTTGTGGAGTCTCCCTCTATGGAGATATTCAAGACCCATCTGGATCCCTACCTGTGCAACCTATGGAAAACCTTAGTGAGGGAGTTGAACTCAATGATTTCTAGAGGTCCCTTCTAACCCCTGCAATTCTGTGATTCTGTGACTCTTGTGAGTATTGAAAACTTGAAGTGAAGTGAAGCCATGAGAAAGAACAAGTTTTTGTTCTCAGAGGGAAAGAGGGACCAGGCTATTCCTGGAGACTAAAATTTGTCTAAAAATGTGAGATCGTGTATCCATCCTTCATTGTGCACTGTCTGGTTATCAAACACGTGTTTTTTTCTAATGTAACAGAATGAATTGATAACCATTAATTCTCTACATTACTACCAATACTTGTCCTATTGAGGAACTAGTAATTGTCATTAAAGGCAGGGCACTGTGTTACTAGCTGATGTTCAAAGACAACCAAAACACAACTCTGATCCTAGAGCATTTTATGGTCAAAGAAAAGTCGAGTTATATCTGCATGGAGAGGCATGTGTAAGCAGTAGTGACATCATTTGTCAAGATGACAGGTAATCCTGGATGCCTAATGCACGACATCCTCATGTTTTCTCATAGGGAGCAAGGAGTCATAGAGGAGAAAACTCTGCAGCTGATAAAGAACCACAGAGAAGAAAATTTCTTTAAATAGCAAAAAGAATCATAGCTTGAACTTCCATATAAACTGATAGAAGGAGCAGATGTCAGATAAAGAGTCTGTACCAAGGATTGTGAAAGATCTGAAGGGATTTGAATATGAAAAGAAGTAGCCTATATTTTATCTGATCAAAGAAGAATGACGTGGCAAAAGAAACAGACTAGAAAAATGGTCTCTGCGGCAGGACTTCTCTATCAGTGGAGAACTGCACTCGTCAAGTCCAGAGGAAAGAATGCTGAATGATGCTAGCAAATGATGAGAGCCTCAATAAGAATTCCAGCTGTGGGGTTTGATAGGAATTGTCATATCTGCAATATGTTATGCAGAAAAGATCCGCAATATCAAGGCATTACCAGGTTGTGAGGAGCAAACAGAGGGTGATATCTGAGTTATAGTCACAGGGGAAAGAGAGAGGGAATGCTGTCTGTCACAGAACAGTCATCTGCTAGTGCAGATAGGCATGGCTACAGATCTTTCAGGGAAATGCAGGCATTTCTTGTTTTAGGCAGTCTGAAATTTTGAGATTGCTTTGAGCTTGTTCAAGAAAACTGGAAGACCAGTTCTGACATTTTATTAACAACTAGCACTGTTTTGAGAACATGTGCATACGTGGCTTTGGCTTTGTTCAAAATGTGTTAATATGTAAAATCAAAATGCAGAGACATAGAGCTTATTTGAGATCTGGAGGGCATGGGGATTTTTTTTTTTTTTTAATGAGCAGAAATGGACAGTAGACTGAATTACTCTAATGATGTTTTATTGAAAGGGGTCATTCAAGTCCAAGCACAAAAAATAAAGGGAGTCTCAGTTGCTGCTTTGAGTCACAATGAGACAGTTGCTGCTGTCCTACTAATATCTTCTCAGATAATTGAGAAATAAGCGAGGGTTGTAGTGGTGGTTCTAGAGGAAGGCCACTTGTAGGAGGCAAAGACTGAGGAGGACAGGAGTGTAAAGGTGAATAACAGTGAAGTTGTGGGTGCATCCTTGCCTTGCTGTACACTGCAGAAATACCTTTCTATTGGAATGCGCTGTTTGGAAGCAGTAATTAGAGAAATTCAGGGCAGAAGTAAAACAATTCTCCAGCGTGTTTTCTGAGAGGGTGTTTCAATACTGAGGCAGTCATTCGAGTGTTAGAGTGGATTTTCTGTATTTTGTATTCTTCACAGCTAAGTGATGAAAGATGTATCTACGTCTGCAATTAGGGACTTTGTGCCACGGCTCCTAGTGGAGTTTTATGATTGTTATTGCCAATAACAATTCAAGCAGGTGAAGCATAAACAGGTGAACAGATCAAATAACACTTTCTGCCCTTGAAAACTGCGACTAGATTAGCACTGATAGAACCAACATGGACCTCCAAGTCCTCTGAATAATAATTTGTCACGCTTCACTTTGAGTGATAAGTAGCCTCACTAAAGCCATACAAGCATACATGCAGGCAAGGTTAAGAGTAGCTGGGTGTTCTTGGTTTAGTGAAGGCTGAAAACTGCAATGTATATCAAACTTCCTTCCTAGTAAAATAAGACATTTGCAAAGAGCAGGAGGCCAGAAACTCAGCTGTGAATTTGATACTATATGCATAACAGTGAGTTCTGGTTGTGGCTGGTGACTTGTTATGTATATTGGAGTGAAATATTAAAATTGTGTTTGTGTTTTAGCAGCTCACAGCTGCAGAGATCACTGTGAGCTGCAGCTCCAAATGAAGTTAGAGATAACCACAGAGGATTCGGGCCTTTGTCTCTGAATTCCAGCTGCTCATTTCTTACTTCAAACACTTGCAAAAATTTATAGACATTGCTTGTCATTAAATCTCCTCTATCTGCCTGTCTTACCACGCTCTGAGAGCTGAAACAAAGCTGCCTAAGAGATGCAAAGATACCTGAAAACATAAAGCCTCCAACCTGATAAGTTAAAAGGATTTTTATAAATTAAATAAAAATTGCTATTGGCAGTTTCTGGAACAAACACAAATATGCACATTCATATGTACATTTCCTGAATTCTTTCCTTCTGTTTTTTTGTTTATTTATTCAAAAGGGTTTAAAGTGCAAATGTGTTCCTGGTATTAAATACAGTACATATCTTTACTACTTAAAGCAGAAATACTCAGTGTGCATTTGTCCTCTTTCATGATTACATCTGAACAGTGTTTATATTATTTTAGCATTATTTTGTAGTTACTGTGTACTGATTATCCTCTGAGCTACACAGAGGCAAGAGGCAAGATGAAAGCATGGCACATTTGGCTGCCATTAATCATTACCAGCTTTTAATTCCAGCCCCACCTTCTCTGCTGCAGTTTCCCTATTCCTTGGTGGAGAAGTGCTGGATGCTGAGGAACGTGGGATCGTGTGTGTATGAAGCATGGGGCACTGGGGGCCAGGATGGAGCTTCTCCTGCCATTTATTTTTCCCAAATGATGGCAGAGAATGGCCAGATTTTATCATAAAGTCTGGCTTTGATGCTCAGCTACCATTGCTATTATATCTTTACTTGAAGAGATACCAAGTCAGTGCCTCCAGTTGCACTGCAGTACCTTAAACCAGTACCTGGCATTGTGGCAGAGAGTGTATGCATTTGTTTGTGTTAGAGATTGGAAGCAAAGGCAAGAAAATCAAAATATCATGGCTTCCTTTGCAGCATCTGTTTTTATTGCTGTGCCTGTGGATTTAATGAATTAAGTCATGGAAATCAGAGGTGCTCTCTTTGCCCACAGCAGCACTAGGATGAACACCTCAGTGATCTTAAATTTATCCTCTGGCTGCCCTTTTCTCATGACTGCAGAGTGAAATGAGGTAATAACCTCATTTGATTTGCACATCCCACAAAACTTGCCAGTGAGGCTGGAGACCTCTGTACAGCTGATTTAAGTCTCGTGGTGCTGGGTTGGCTTTTTCTTCACAGACTGCATAGAGGTATTCTGCAGACCTCCAGGTTAGAAAATGCAGAAGTAGGTGAATGTGAGAAACATGAGGCTGACAAATTTAAAGAAAGAGAGAGAGAAACGTAGTTCATGCAGTATGAGAGGAACAAACGTGAGTGACCAGTATATCTACACAAATTTATTTTTCAAACAATGCAAGTGGAGATATGGTCTAAATGAGGTATTTTGGGCACAGTTTCCAATAAGATCATAGATACAGCAAAATACAGACACCTTATTGGTGAGGACTAAAGATGATCAAGTAAATTTCATTTAATTATAAGCTGAGAACTTAAAGAACATGGCATATGTCAATCATGTCTCACGGGTGAGCACAAATTGGTAGCACAGACAGAAATCAGATCCCATGCAGAGAAAATACCATGTGTGAAGGTATGACATAGAACTAGGCTGTATTTTAAGGGGGGAAGCATTTAGATTTTGGAGTTGCACATTCAAGCTGTTAGTGTACCTATTAGGAAATGATGCGGATGATTCCCACCAGGCATCTGGAATTTCTTAGAAAACTGTTTTTCTGGGTTTATTCAAGTCAAGTTGTCTTTTATTGGTTAGTGAAGAAGAAATTAAAAAAAGATAGCAGAGTCAGAAGACTTTGGACAACAGTTTCTTGGAGTCAAGACAGCAAAATGCTTTGTTAGTTTGGATTTGTCAACCTGATACTGACATTGGCTAAGAAAGTTGATAGTCATCAGCTTTTCTCCTTGATAATAATGCACTCATATTTGCAGGTGATGTATGTGCATTCTTACTTATCAAATCTATGAGCCAAATAGAGCTCCAAAGGCCATTTGATTTAGTAAACTGAAGTTTCATTCTTCTGAGTGCAGTCACAGACTGTAGTGACCTTCATTGAAGTCAATAGGCGTAACTCATTATTTTAGTTGCTTTTGTTGTTGTTTTTCATATTACTTTCAGATACATTTCCTTGAGTTTTCTTTTATTTTATTATTGTTATTTTACATTTTATTTCTTTGTTTCTTCTTGTTTTGAGCGGGTTTTATAATCGGTCTGTGAGAAGCTTTACACTCAAACTTTATTTATGGCCATAGAAGAAGCGTACCTTCTACGTATAGCCAAGATTTTATTAGTAGCATCCTTTAAATTTTAACAATGTAATCCAATAACTATTATTAGTTGACTTCTAATTCTTACAAAAAATGTTTCAGTAGTAGTACTAATGTTAAAATTGTTCTATGCACGCTTCTTAGTTTCTACCACTTTTCACGGTGTTTTGTTCACCATCTGTTGCTCCTGCAGGCCCTGAGGCCAGTGCTTTCAGGCTGGTGGAGGTTGGGGAGCATTCCAGCATGTCATTGACATCTGGAGCCTTTCCCTGGGATGGATATGATTTTTGTGTTAATGGTTTATTTTTCCTCACTCTGGGATCCACTTGGAGTCATTTCATGCTTGCTAATACAATTTTAGACTTTGCTTTTTCTTCACTGGTCTGAAGATCCAGGTTATGACAAAATTTACCATACACAGTTGCTTTCATGTCTGTTAGATGCTATTTCTTTGTTCTGTTTTTACACTTAAAAGATCCAGGTCTAGATTTCTTTAGCATAGCAAGGTCAGTTGTTCATAACCATGGGGTCTCTAATGCCAGTGTCCATCTTTATCACCTACACCTGTACCTCTCTGCACTGAAGCTGCAAAGCTGGCAAAGCTGTGGGCTGTCATCACCAATGGAAACCACATATTATGGGGCAACAGGATAACAGAGGTGATGACAATTCCAGTATGATTTGCACAGTATGAAGTATATATACAGAAAATGTGAACCACTGTACCATGGGAAAGGTACCTGTAATAGGGAGTATCAAATATGTATTTTTCTAATGGGCTTTTCAATCACCTTCTTTTTATAATGTAAATGGGAGCAGGCTGTTGGGGTTGGATCTCTGTTTTCATTTGTTTTAGGAAATGTTTTCCAGATTCAGTAATGGATTGCCAAAACAGATAATTTGGTATGTTCCAAATTTGGCAGAGCTGACATTCTAGTCACTGATTATTAATATCATCAACAAAATATGGGTGCAAAAACACAGTCCAATACAAAATTGTGTCTAATGGAATTTTATCTGAAATTCAGCAAAAAGCAGTAGGAGCACTGGGGCAAGGCAAGGCAAGATTTGTAATTGTGTGCTGAATTATTTCTAGTTCCCCATTTGTGTTTTCTTCAAGAATATGTAATGGGTTTTTTTCTCCCTATTTATTCCTATTTTTTCCTGGATGAGAATATGTTTGAGTTACCCTGAGATATGAGTCCAGAAATGTGTATGATACCATGAACTGAGGGTGCACATCCATAAAATATTAATCTTTGGACACTTACTGAATGTCTCCCAAATCTAAGGGGATGTTTGCAGATTGTGCAGCAGGGCTGCTATTACCATACCTGATGACCAGAAGAGAATGCTTTGCATTTGTGGTAAGGGAAGATGAGAACATCCTTATTTTCTCTTGTCTTCTGCATCTGTAAATTGGCACTTTCTCTATCACTCTAGACACTGAGAACCAGGTACAGCAGCTCAGGGCTTCTTCTCAAGTATACTCATGTTAACCCATTTAGCTCAGTATCAGAGTATGTTAGCACAAACCAGCCTCTGTTAGTGTTTGAGCCATGATAAATTTCCTGCTGGTAAATCCCACTCTTTTCATTTCCCTTCCACCATTGAGAATGTTGGAGCTGTTCAGCAGCTCTTGCATGTTAAGTCATATGCAAAGGAAGCAGGAACTATTTACAGAGCTCCTTCCATTTCAGATTCCTTTTTCTTACTGTCAGTAATTCAAGTGTGGGTTGCACTAACTGTGGGATACAAATCCAGGTGCACGTATGGGAACAGGGCCAGTATGTTTTTAACAGCCTGCAGCACACTGGATAACCACCCAGCAGTAATTATACTGACTCCAGCAATATTGCTGGACTTTTAAGTTTTGGCTGTAATGAACCATGCTATTATACCCATTTTCAAGTGATCAGCGGTGGGTACAGATAACCAAATGAAAAATTCCTCTAAATGCAGCTCCTCCTCAGCTCAGTTATCACATGCCACAAAATATGCATAATAATAGGTAAGAGCTTCCACATTTCCAGCATTACTTTGTCAGCTGAAATATATCAGCAGAGAAAACTGCTTGGATTGATTCAGGCAGATTATGCTGAAGAAACTTCAGTTGCAGAGAATGTTTATTTAGATGTATTATGAGCAGATGCTGAAAACACCCCATAAGTTGAGCGAGTTGCAGGTATAAAGACTTGAGGGGCCAGACCTTCTCTGCCAATTTCTTACCTGTAAACTGTTTGCCAGATTAGGAACAGAAGTTGTAACTTTTATTGCAGGGGTGCTGTAATTAGTTACATCATGAAACAGTTCTTTTTACACAGTGCAATATACAGGTGCTCATATACTTGGACAATTTTATGCTGTCAGCCAGTGCAGTGGGCTCATTATTATCGTTCTGAAGTGAACTTTTAAACATGTAATTACATGGAGCTGAAGTAAAAATCATACTGTAATAGTTAGTATAAACAAGATACTCAATTTCTAGTGGTTCCATAAAACTTATAGTGGGAAAAGTCAATAATGGGAGGCTTAAAAATAGAACCATGCCCTTTTGATAATCTAAGCCACTCTAAAGGGCAAAATATACTGTGAAATCTTATATTTAGGGTATTGCTTTTCTTTTTAAACAGGACTGGGAGTTCCCACATTTTATGGGTGATGTTGAAGTGAATCTTCCAGGCTTGCCATCTGCACACATGCAGTTCAAAGTACCTTATTTCCAGAAGATCTTAAAAGAGGAGTATCACATTCATATAACAGGTATGTAACCACACAGACTGTGATACAGGCACATGTTGAACTGCTTCTGTGTAGGAAATGAATGCTAGCATGTCTTTTGCCACATATTTTCTTTGTTCTCCCCATCTCCCGAGGTGATTGCTGTTTTTCTATCTGTTTAACTCTCCCTATCAGTACCATCCATATATAAGCCTCTCAGGGAAATGAGGAATCTCTATCTTACAAATCAAAAAGACCTGCTGTTTGTCATGGATTTCAGCAACTTCTTGTGACACTAAGTAATACCTAGTGTAGCTTCAGAAATCTTTTATCTAAAATTACTCTCCAGGGGAATTAGCTGCTTATTTCATTTAAAATCTCTTATGCTTTCAGATGCCTTTGCTGTGATTTATGCTAATGTCTTTTCATAACTTCGGTCATTCTCATCTGGCAAAGGCCACTCACAGCCATACTTCCATCACTCATCTAACCAAAAGCAGGCAGTTAAATAACTTCAAATAAAATAGAGTCACAGTTATTCAAATGGATGGCACATACAGATAAAAGCACCCAGTCCTTACATACTATGAGACAGTGTTTGAATAACAGTAGAGAATGAAAAAGAGAGGAAGGTTAAATAGAGATAAATATTTTGCTTTTACTTTCAAGCTGTGCAAAACAATGTGGTGGCAAGAGAGAAGTAAATAGTACTGTATAGCAAAAGAATGCAAATGTGAATTGACAGAAGTCTTTAGCTGCTAATATAAACAATCACAGCACATGACAGTGTACAGGAATAGGATATAGACAGCATCCAAAGATACAGCCATATGAAATTCCTGCAGAGCAGGGACAAAAGGAGTATTCAGACATCATACAAAGACATGGGCAACAGTTATCAGGTGAGCCCTAAGCCTACCAGGCATCTAAAGACAGGGAAGGAAAATGTGCCAAGCAAGAAAGAATGAGGAACTGGGACTCACTGGAGATAGGCTGAATGAAGAGAAGGCATTTTCAGAAGAGATAATAGAAATTGGAGTGATCAGGTTGGAAACCAGAAAAAAAATAAAATAAAATGAGTGCAAAAGTTACCTGCAGGCTGTTGAGTAAAAGGAGGCAGTTGGGTCAGAAAGAAAGTAGAGATAGAGAGATGGAAAGTTTTTTCAAACTGTATGTAGGTTCCTGTTGGAGTACTGATAGGAAATAGACAGTAGGCCACAGGAAATGAGTTTGGGATACTCTAAATGAGATGGTTTGGGATCAGGAGCAGGATGAGGTGGAACAGCTAAATGATGTCATGGTCAGTGACAGCAGATACAGAATGAGAAGAGATCTGACGAAGAACACGTTTTTCTCTCTGAAGTGAGAAAAGTCTTGGATAAAAAGGGAAACAAAGAGAGCAAAAACAGAGTATAAGAATCAAGTATCTGACATGAATGGGCATGAAATTCAGACCTCGTGGAAAAGAGGGTTTAATTCTGTTTCTCAGGTCTAGAGCATGAATTTGAAGAGACCCAATTCTATGAGGATTCCAGATGCCCTGCAGTTATTCCATGGAATAAAGAGCAGTAGTGAAATGGGTGTACATAGTAGCTTGAACAAGGACTGAGTAATGATTGGGTGAGCTGTACCATTAGATACAGGAACTTAGGATATAATTAATGTAAATGAAAAACAGTGGGTGGTAGAAGAGGGACTGAAGAGTGAAGAACAGTTTTGCATTGCAGAAGAGTCAAGGATATTGATAAACAGAGAAGAGCTAGAAATAAGCAACAGCAAAGAACATAAATTATCAAAAATACAACTGCTGGCAGTGCTACTGTTTAAAAACAAATCACATAAGATTGATGTTTGTACACTGTAGAATCTTCTGCAGAGAGGACTGGAGGTCTTTCTGATTTTCTGGCAAGAAAGCATTCTTTTAATGAGGATGAGCTAATGAATAGGGGCTGAGGAATATTTTTCCCTGCTCAGCATTAACAAGATCCATTTATTAGATTCACTAGACAAATCAATCCATTTGACTGCACATCACGTACTCTGTCTACTGAGTGCCTGTTTTATCTCAGTGCTGCACCACCCTTTAGGATATCTAATAAACAGCCATAACACATGGCACAGGAATCTCCCTTTGGGTAAGTTTTGCTTGAACCATCTGTTCTTGCCATCAGTTCTTAGGTTAGGTTAGGGTATCATCTTGGATCATTTTCAAACTGTAGTTCTTGTGTGGATGTGTAGATTCTTCTAATTTTCTACTTAAATCAAGTAACTAATAAAAGAAGGAAAAAACTGGTTCTTTATATATATTTAACAAGATGAATGTAATAAAATCTAAAATGAGGGTAGAAAGTGAAAGAAACTGCAGCAGATGACGTGTAGGTAGGGTATTGATAATGGAGGGAATGTAAAGCCCTGTGAAAACCTTATTTGTTTAAGCCTTGTTTAATTCATGGGATCCACAGTGTTAAACTTAACTGTGTAACTTTTTTTTTATGTTACAAGCAGGAAAAAAAAAAGAGCCCAAATATCATTTATTTTTGTACTTGCTATTGTGATAAGGTCAAGTTGTAAAACCATAATCTATGCCCCAATGTCCAGAAACTGAAAATCCATTTCTACTAGTAGTGAGAAAAAAAACCTCATGGCTGAAATATCATTTCCCATCTTTTTCCTTGCAAATATTATTCATAGTTTTATGTATTTGGTCACTCTTGACTGATACAAACAAGAGCAGCCCCTGGACTCCCCTGAGCAACCCTATTCAGTGCTGGGTTGCTCTAATGAGCAATGGTCCCACAAAGAATCAGTTATAAGTGTAGAGACATGCAGAGAAGTAAATGACATTAAACCACCTTTCTGTTGCTGCGTGCTTAATGACTTGGTATATGGTCTGTACAGAGAAAGGATTTCACAGTTTTGTGATCTGCGTTGCCAGCTCTCCTGATTTTCTTGCAAGTCTTTTAAAATAGGTGACTACTAATGTGTTTTTTTGTTTTGGTTTGGTGTGGGTTTTTTTTTGTTTAATCTTGAAGTCTTCTCTCCTATATTCTGCACCTGTGTGAGAACATCTACTTTCATATTTTTAAAAATGTACCTCATGATGGCAGAGAGAAAAAATGTTGCTTCTACATAGGTCCTTGTCTCAAAAAGCAGATAAATGAAGGAGTATTGAGTGCATTATTTTTCACTTATCTATCTACTTTGAACAGGGAGCATGCTTTCTTAGGCCTGACTTATGATTTCTGAATGTTTTAAACTGGCAGTTATGTTAACATCTGCAGCCTGTTGCTTACATGCTTCACTGTAATTTTAAATTTACTATCAAAAGCCTATCTCAGTTTTATTGGTAACTTAGTACCTCATTTTGCCCACATTTATTTGCATCTAGGAACTCCTAGCAAGTATCTACTCAGTATTAAACATTTTTATCCTGTTTTGATAGATGCTTTTATCTATGAACATAAAAAATATCTTGAATTCCTGCATTTGCTTAACTCATCTGGATTTCCCTTGATAGATGGTTCACTATAGTGTGTATGTTTTCCTTCCTGGCTGTTGTTTATGAAAATACATAATCTAGCCTAGTTTCTGTAGTACCCAGGGAAATTTGTAATACTTTAAAGAAAATTTTGTTACTTCTGACTATTTTATTGTTGAAAGGCTCTTGGGGGCCAGGCCGGTGACATCTAATGGCACAGATCCAAGAGAATTGGCTGTATAGTTTCAAATAAGTTCCAAATGAGGAATGTTAAGGTTTAGGTATGAAAACAGGTAGGGGAATTTTTCTAGCTGTTTGTGTATTTCTGAGTTCTAATCTAGACGTGTTCTTCCACCCAAAGGAGAAATTGTCATCTTCATGATTGGCAAGTACCTGGTATGGCTGGCTTGTGGAGTTAAACCAAAAGAATGACTAGATCCAGGCCAAGCATCACCTACACAGATATGCCTGAAGGAGTCCGAGGGCAAAAATAGAAAGGTTAGAGGTAAAAACAAAGCTGTCCATGCACATAGACATTAAAAGATCTCAGAGGATTTGCTGCTTAGTTCAGCTGTGAGTGGTCTGCATGGATGTATCTAGCCAATAGCACTGATATGACAGAAGAGATGAAGAATGTTTCTAAGATATCTGTATGTTTTACAGAAGTGTCTGGATGTTTTTAGACACAAAATGCAATTGAGATAAGAATCTGAAGACAACATTTTCTACATAAGCCTCTAGCTGTGGTTGCACAGCATGTGGTCAATTGAATCTAGCCTTAATAAGTGTGATTTTCATATCTCCTCTTGACCTCTAAAGAGCTCCTGAGGACTAGTTTCTACACTAGAATTCTGTTTTTAGGACATGACTACTCCATTACACAGTGGACTTACTTACAAAAATAAAAATACTCCATTATCAGAAGCTGTTTGGGAGCATTTAGACCTGCAGGATCTTCCTGCCACAGTTGCCTGGTAAATCAATTGCACGTGATGTTGTGGACTGGTTCCTTAACCACTTGTAGAATTTTTGAGCCTCTTTAAGAAAAAGAGCACTGCCCAAATGTTTTGTTCAGCTGGCAGAAATGTGTGACCCTTCAGATGTCATGTGTAACAGATAAGGACTTCAACTCTGTAAATGATGCTTGTGAACCAGGTGTGTTTTAAGTAGTGCATGGCTGAATGATACCCAGTTTTGTCACCTGATTTTCTTCATTGTAACTCCACTGAGGAGTCTGGGTATAGTCCTCATTTTGCTGAAATACTTGACTGGCCTTGTGGTCTTGACATCTGCATCCTTCCAACTCAATTTGTCTATGGAAAATCTGTCTGATTGAAGAAGAGCTAGACAGTGCCAGGTGTATGCAAATATTCTTGGATGCACAGACCTCCCTAGAGCTGATCCTACAGAAGTTGGCTAGGAGACAAATTAAATGACTTCATTACATGGGACTCTGTTTTCCCTTCCAATTTTTATTTGGGAATTTGAAACATTGCAAAATTAATTATATTACGGTTTTTTAGTGGGTTTGATTTTTGTTGGATTTTGTTTTTGTTTTTGTTTTTTGTTTGGGTTTGTTTGTTTGTTTTAAAGAAAAAAATTTATAAAGATTTAAAGATTTTTTAAAGAAAAACTTTATAATATATTTATCCCAACTCTGCAAACTGAGAGGCTTGAGACTATCACAAGATGCAAGGTCAGGAGTAACTCCTAACTTACAAAGTTCATTTCCTGTATGAGCTTGACATGTGATTTAAAGTTTGCTATAAACAACATTATGCTAAAATTGAGCGGCAATAGACAGTGATTTTATATACATTTTTGTACAGAGATTATAGTTGTATATAAAGCTAAAGCTTGGTTAGTATCTTCAATCTCAAAAAACAAAATGTCATATGGAATTATCATTAGAGAGATGTTTGTGAGAGGAGACTGTCAGACCTGCTGGGTCAGACCTGCTTCAATACATTTTTTACTCATCTAGAAGAATTGCTTAGTAAACTGGACTTACTTGTCTATCATTCCTGCTAATGCAGCTAAGTAAAGTACACATCTTGGAAGAGGGATGAACAGCAGAGGACAGTGTATTCTAGAGGAAGGTAAATACTTTCTGTAAGTAACCAAGACAGCACTAACTCCTATTTTGTGTCACAGCAGATTAACACAGCCCTTGGCTACAGGGAATATGGAGTAGGAATTGAAAGATATCGTTGTGTTCATATGCTTGTAGTTAGACTGTTACAGAATTTAGTTCTGGTGTCAACAGTTTTCAAAGGAAAAATCATTGAACTCATATATCATGGCAGTGAAGCAGAGAATGTAAAAATAGTCTAGAGGTCAGAAATTAAAGGAGTAGGTCCAATGGAAAACAGAGAGATGTCAGGCAGCCAGCTGGCTCTTAGGCATAATGGACATGACTCAGGTAAGTGGAATTTTTGCATGTAAGCTGATTGTCCAAGCACCATTTACAAGCAGTAATACAACTGATACACTCAGGGAAACTTCAGGCTGTGTTTCTGTCTACCTTACTGTATCTGGGGGCTGAGTGAGGAAGTTTCAAGTTTCATACTTTTAATTAAACAAGGAGGAATTGAACATCTCTTTCATATCAGGTGAGTACTCTAATTCTTGGTATGAGGGTTGGAACCTTTTTTAAACATATCCAACACAGAAGATTCACGGTGGTGTAATCATAGTGTAAGAGAGGTTCTACATGAGGCCTGAGACCAAGCACCTGGCAAACTCTATTCAGCATTTTCAGTATTTTCTACTAGTTTCTTAGGTGACTCCATCATCAGGCTGCTATCTTGAGTCTTACTGCTCAGGTATTTTATTCATTCATTTTATACACATTGTACTTAGAGCAACACGATCACAGGTGAGAACTGTGAAATCCACTGGGTGCCATCAAGCCTAAAGTTGTGGTAGCTCACATCTCAGTATTAAAACATGTAAGTTCCCTTTGTCATTCATACCTGAAGTTTGTAATAAAGATTATAGCAGTATCATTTGGCCTTGATAAAGCTCATCTCAGTAATTTCTCCAATTCATTACACTTCCTGTTTTGATCTTTTAGTTGCCAGTTTTTTCCTTTCATGTTTTCACTGTTGCCATATCTGTCGGATGGAAGGAGCAGTCCTGGCCCAACATGAATGTTTTCACTTCCTGTCATCCACTTCCCACAGTCTAGCAGTCTCTGGAAACATTCATTTTCTTTTTCACTTGAAACATAGTTAAATATGGTTGTAGCATAAATGGTTTCATTCATCGTCAGTAGAGGCATTCCTCCCCAAATGTCCTTCCACATAATGCTGTCATGTCAGTCGTAAATTCTCCATCATAATACAGCTTTGATGTATGTAGTTTTGCTAGATTCTTGGGTGGTGCCAGTCATTACTGCATAGATATGATCTTAACATATGTTCAGCTAAACGTGAACGAAATGCCTTATGAAAATTATGTAATTTTTTTGTGTGTGTTTTCATAGAATAATTTGGCTTAGAAGGAATGCCTGGAGGTCATCTGTTCCAATATTCTGCTTAAAGCAGGGATAACTTTGCTATTGCATAAATTTACCTTTTATATATTTTGGATGCCTAAAGGAGGCATGCAAAAGAGTAGTTTTAAATGATAGACAGAGAAAGCATTCTTCCTCCAGTATTCAGGGACTTAATGTTAGACTATGAGTCACTCCTTGGAGGAGTTTTTCACTACGTATAGCTCAGGAAAGCTAAGCTGACTAACCTTCCAGTGTTAAAATCAGTCCTCACTTTTTCTTAAGGGAGTAATATCTCTAAATCTTCACTTATCCAATTGCATCACCTGTGAACATTTGGACACCATGGTTGGTATATTAAACAATATCTGTATGTGCTTAAAATGTAAATGCTTATAAAATCCCAGAAGAGTCTCATTCCAGTCATTAGTGGCATACAGATATTTCTATTAAATATAGCCTTTTCAAGGAGAATTTCCATGTCAATATTTTCAAAGTCCTGAAATTAATGTTTTTTATGTGTATTGATCTATACCACATCAGGTAATTATCTAATCAGCAGATCACCTACTAACTGCAATGTGAATTCAATTGATATACTGCTGTGCTTGCATTACAAAATTATTTTATTATGTGCCCAGACCTAAACTGTAAAATACTAAAGGATATTCAGCACAAAGTTGATTACAGTGAGAATATTATTACAACTTTGCTTTACAGATTTATTACAAAAGGATTTTTGCTTTTAGTTGATTTTACATATGAATGCACGTGTTCTGCTTCTAAAATGGATATATCAAATAACAGATCTTTCTTTTCTCCAAACAGGCAAATGGTTTAACTATGGGATTATCTTTCTTGTTTTAATCTTGGATCTAAATATGTGGAAGAACCAAATATTTTACAAACCTCACGAATATGGTCAATATATCGGTCCTGGACAGAAGATCTACACCGTGAAGGACTCAGAAAGCTTGAAAGATCTTAACAGAACTAAGTTGTCTTGGGAATGGAGATCCAATAACACTAACCCGTTGACCAACCGGACCTATGCTGAAGGAGACATGTTCTTGCACAGCAGATACATAGGCTCTAGCCTTGATGTCAAATGCCTGGCTTTTATTCCAAGTTTACTGGCTTTTGCTTTGTTTGGTTTCTTCATCTGGTTCTTTGGGCGATTTCAAAAAACTGACCAAGGCATGGAGAATTTAGACAAATCATACACAAGAATGAAACGAAAGTCACCGTCAGATATGGGAATGACACGAGAAAATACACAGGTGTTAGTAGAAGAACCATTAAGTTTTCAAGAACCACATCTGGTATCCATAAAATCAGACTTAAGTGAAATAGTTTTTAATTCTTCTCTCCTAACTTCTGAAAACTTGAACGCACAGTTGAGTGAACAAGATAGCCCCTTACAACCAGTACCAGAGTCCGCTGTCCCTAAGAGTAACCCTACAACATAGAGTCAAATACCCAGGAAAATCAGTTTAAATAAGCAGTTGCTGTCAGAGTTCAGTTTTACCTTTTGTAAGTTAAGATTTACATAGTGTTTAGAATAAGAAACTCAGTCTATACCAAACGGTGCTCAGCATGCTTTTTCTAGGGTTTTTTTTTTTAATTTGTATTAGAGTACGTGCCTACTGTATATCTAACATTCCTTTATAGATTGCTTCCCAAAATTGCACAAGCTATTTATTAATACATTACCTTAAGTGTACAATAGTGTATTAGATGATTACTTGCAGGTATAAAATTCTACCATGGTGGTGCCTTGAGACATTAAACTGTTTTTTAACTCAACACCAGATGTATAGCACAGTTATTCTGATCTGTTTTGGAGTGCTTTTTGTATATGGTTATTTTCAGAATCATTTCATGTCTTAACAGAGGAGATAAACACAGTTATTCCTTGAGGAGATTTTCAGTTAGAACATCACAACTTGACTTTGTTATTTACTCATCTGTGGAGCCAGTGACTTTGATGACCGGACTGCAGAGAAGCATGTTGATTACCTTTTAATTTACGCTGGCTAGCTGCCAAACACAAATACAGATTCATTATGTGGTAAACAGTAGAGCAATAATACAGCATGGGTCACTACTTACAAAAATATGACTTTCTCCATCAGTAACAGCAATTAGGTGATAATGCCTAATTATATTTTTCATAATTAAAGATAAACTGCTCCTTGATTAAAAATTCTGCCCTTCACCTTTCAGAAACAGAGGTGAAAATACATGGTTGAAGCAACTTTTTCCATCATCACACCAAACCTATGTCACATCAAAAAGCCAATGGACTGATTACAGTAAAGGACGCAGAGCCCATTAAATCCTGTATTTGTATGGTTCGGGGCACGTATGGTGAAACAGGCCAGAGAAATGCACCACACATAGACACTCTGAACACAGTGAAGAAGTGTTTAGGAGTTTCAATTAAACTAGATTAATACTTGAGTTGTTTTGTACACTTTTCTTTCTTCATTCACTATCCATGAGTAAATGTAATGTGGAATCAGAAACGTGCTGAAGTATTTATTTTGAAGTATTTATTTTGGAAGGGGACTTTGGAATTCTTTGCTGTACGATCAAACTGTACACATTAGAGAGCCTGTGTATCTAAAACATCAGAAAGACTGTGATTTGCCTCTAATTCAATTCTATAAATTGTTGTTACAAGTTACTAAATAATAAGTAATTTTTAAGTCTGAGCTATTTCCCTGTCATTAACTTGCCGTGTTTTGTCTCTGTGACATTTTTACCTCCGTTGTTTTGATCTATCTGCTTTTAAGTTTTTGGAATGCTGAATTTAGTATGCACAATAGGACTATGCATTTATTAACTGTCACTTGAGAGCCAATTCTAATAAATATAATTAGACTATTGTTTATTATGAGGCAGGGGCATATTAAAAAACTAACAAGTTTTGGAGTTTAAAAAAAAAATTCAACATGGCTGTCCTCCTTAGAATCATAAATATTTCTGGCACTAGAAAAGACAGTAAACTCAAAATCAAATATTTTGCTTATGGAATATTTATTATTATATCAAGCAAAATCTCACTTTATAATCAAAACAAATGTTTTCCCATTAAAAATGTGGATAAAAATAATTGTTATTAGCTTTTGCCTACTGCAGTCTATAAATCTGTTTATGTAACCGAAAACAAACTATTAATTAGTAATAGTAAAACACTGTGAGAGCCCACCTGTGCTATGTAAGAGGTGACTATAGAGATACTTGACTTTCAAGCAGAATTTGATTTAAAAAGTGAGATCATATGTTAAGTGGGTACAGAAATAGCTGATTGATTTTGCAGATACATGCTTCTCTGAATGTTTTGGGCAAGATAAACCCAACCTTAAAATTCCCCATGAACCTATTTCTCTTTTTTTTTTTGCTCTTGGGAGTGGTTAAATCCATTAATAAGCTGGCAGAAAATGAAAGGCTTACTTGAGCCTTACAGCCTGCATGATTACATGACTCCAAGAAAACTGCTATTAAGCAACTGATCCGCAGCTAAAATAATTCTGTGACCTCACATTGAGTTAATGCTTTTAAGGTCATTACAAGCCTGCATGAACGAGAGAAAAACATCAAGTAATCCTAGATTTTGGAGGAGTATTTAAATTAATGGTCAAACAGAGAGACTGCATACAACACAGATTCATAAGAAGCAGAAAGTCTTAGCATAGCCACTCAGCACAGTCAGTTCATTCATTTAATTGGAGGAAAAAGAACTTCTCAGCTGTGTGGGAGTCTCGTTTGTAAGCAGAGGTGGACAGAGCGGAATGTTTCACTCTTCTTTCAGTATCTTGTTTGAGAAACCTGAGATAGGTGGCTAGACTTACCCTGAGACCCTTCACTTTAGCTGTAGTCTGGTCCTAAGAGCTGATTGACCAGTAGTGTCTGGAGTATGTTTCAGTCAATTCTTATGTGCAGAGACCACACAGTTGGAGCCAGGGAAGAGTAAGTAAGCACACTCTAAACTCCACTCCTGTACAAACCTACTACTGCAGATTCGTCCTCAGTCTTCTGAAGCAGCTTTTCTTTCACTGTAGAGTGGCTCATGGGAGACTGGATGGCTAAGTAGCCAAAAATTGGTTTCCTGAAATGGAAATATCCCTCCCACAAGGATGTTCATTGTTTTCAACTATTCTCCATTATTCATATTCTGAAACGTTTTATTAACTCAAAACAATCTAAAATCCTTTCTTCTTACCCGCCTCTATGACTTTGACATGTTTAGTTAACATTTTCCTGAATATCTAACAAAAATTTTTATAGTCTTTTTTTTTCTTGTCATGAGAAGCTGAGCAATATATGGAAGGGAAGAAAATAGAAGTTAAGCTTTCACACGTGTTGCACACATCTCCATTCTGCTCTCTGTGATAAGCCTTTAATATAGGGCTGGACTTGGGGCAATAGCTTTTTTACCTTTTTTTTAGCTTTTTTTTTTTTTTAACACAGATACTCTGTACAGTAATAGATGGTAGATACAGCTTATGGAGCATGTGTAGAAGAGACATCTCTGGGATAAGCACATAAGATTTATGAGCCCACAGATGCCTATAAATTACGTCAGCATCCTCAACAACATCCTCAACAATTACCCTTGATGAGATGGAAATGACAGGGATGCAATAGAAGGTAAGAATATTTGTAGAAATCACCCTAAATATTGTCATCACGTGTATGAAGACATTTACATGTCTAAAATCCAGTTATATAAGCTGTATGTGTGTATGTGCACTTGGAGTCTAGGGATTAGTTGATTGTCTTGGGGAAGCTGCTGATTCTCTCAAGCAGGCCATTCATTACTTCCCTCTTTATTCTATGTTACTCTATGAACATTATTTACTCCAGGTTGTTTCATCTCTTCTACCTCCACTTCTATTGCCTAGAAACCAAAAAGGAACATTTAATTTCACCATCTGCCGCCCCAAATTATATTTTTGTCTAATGTATACAAAAAAAGTAAATTTATTCTGTTTAAAAGAATTCTGTTATCTTCAGCTAGTACCATCATACTCTGGGCTACTACACAATTGTACAGTGTGTACTGAGCATGCTTTTCCTGCAGTGAATAGCTTCCATCACAACAACCACCTGGAAACAAAGAACAGACACTTCTCAAAGACTGGAAAGACATCAATTCAGATACCTACTAGACTGGCAAGCTCGTTTTCCCAGAAGTACACAATTTATGACTTAACAATAAAAGATGTGACAGATTTTTAATATACTGCCCTTAATTTTAACAACCTTCTAGGAGGGGCTTAGTGAGGGGGAACTTTATATCTGAGACCATAAAGTTGAAGTGCTTAAGGTCCTGCAAGCAGAGCACTTCAGCTTTTTAGGTTGCATTTAAAAGTAACCTGCTTAAGCTTTCAGCAGATTGCAAGAATCATAAAAATTAGACATACCAAACTGTGCATAAGACCATAAAGCTGATTGACTTGTAGCTGCCTGATGGAGGATATAGACAAAGCACATGCTTATTAGATGCTAGAGTGACCTTGTGCATGAGATTATAGATAGTGACACGCAGAGCTTCAAACTGCATTTGTTAATGAACAGTTGCAGTTCTTTTATTGACGAAGATGCTGCTGCACACCCAGACATCCCAGCTCTTCTACTACCAGTACCTCTCCTGTCCATCTGTTGTAAGCCTCAAATGACAAAGGGATTTTTTGTCTTTATTTCTCTCTGCACTCAAAACTGTCCTGTGGGGAGCATGGGTTCCCTGTCCACAATGTGGCACGCCATTGGGATGCCAAATGCACAGACTAAAGTAGGACAGTCAAGGACAAGCAAGAGGCAAAACTTTGGTCTGTGAGCTGTGCAGCACTGAAGTGAGGAAGAATACATTATGTGACAATTTCAGGGGTAAATTGGTAAAAACAGAAAATCTGTTTCATAGGAACACTGGGAGACAAACGGAGTCGGCAAATCATTATAAACCCTATCCATCCCCTTCACGTACTCAAACAGAAGAGCCAGTCTCTTCCCAAATGTTCACAAACAGCTCTCAGCTTCCAGATGACTTCTGAGTGACTAGGTTTTAACACCGTCTTATTTCTCTTCTAACACTTCCTCTGCATGGGGGATGCCAGCACCTTCTCACTGTTTGGGGGAAGGGATAGCTTTCTGAAGAATTAGGGAAGAAGCTTACAAAGAAGAAACTCCATGACGCTCACAGTTTCCATAGCAAATTCTGTACCAGAGTGAAGAAAAGCATGAACCCAGCTGCTTTTGCAAAGAGGAATCTAGTAGCATCAAATCCTTTCAGAAATGTATGTTACAGCTACTGCACAGTCACAAAGATACTTCTAATCTCTGCTTTTCCTTTGATCTCTGGCAACTGGGGTCTGCAGAAGGGCAGCTTATCTGATTCCCGCAGGCAGGTTATAGACCTGGTTCTCATGCTGTTTTGTGACATATGGAGCACTTCTCTGCATTTTGAATTCCTTCTCTTCTTCCTTTTCTTTCTTTTTTTTTCCCCCTCAAACCTCATTCCTCTGTTTATATTTCAAAGCTATTTTTTTATTGCTGGTGACCTAAACCACAAATCACCCACCAAAGGCCCATAATTGCTGTCATTGATCTAATACCATCTGTACACAGGCTCTGCCCAGCCAACAAAATTGAGCCAAAGGAGCAACAGGTACCTTTCCTAAAGCTTTCTCCCAGTCTAAGGAAAGATGTAACATGAAAATGATACATTGCAATACTGTATGCTGTGTACAGGAAGGTGTTTGTTCTGTCTAACCAGGTCCCTCCATGCATTGTTACCAAGGAATATTTACAGTGTCTTTATGCCTGGATATTTGTTCAAGAAATTGCATAACCAGGTAATTCCTTTAAAACTAAAGCCCTGCCTCTTCTATTGCAAGTAGCTTGCTTTTTTTCTCTGCTACATTTAAAGGAGACACAAGCCACATGAACATAACAGGTATTTTCTTCCAGTCTTCCTTCCTCATAGCTCTTCAGTTCCCAGCAGCTTTCAGCCTGCTTGTGCACAAAACCCCAGTGTGTCAGGCTTCAAGGATGAGGATTTGAAGAAAGAGTAGGCTCCTTTCTTTTCAAACAGACATGAACTGTTGCAGATGCCTGTGGTGGAACTCCAAACTATTGTCAGGGAAATGAGAAATACAAGCCAAAAGGACTCATAACAGTCAAAATTGAAATGCAATATTTGTTTTTAAAATGTCAGTATCGACTGCTTCTTGGCTCCTTCCTTTTTGCTACCTTTCACATAGGCAGTTTAAAAAGGATCTATACGTACTTATTTCCTCAGCTGTCATTTTTCTGTTCTTCCTCCCTTCACTCACTATAGGAAATCTCTTTAACTGTCAGTATCCTCCAAATGATCTGTAGTTTACATTCAGAGTCTTCCTTTCCTCTCTCTTACCTCCTCTTTACTTCCATAGGTTCACAAGATTATTCAGGTTGGAAGGTGACTCTAGGCAAGCTCTTGCACAAAACAGGGTCAGCTCAGAGCTCAAACCAGATTGCTCAGGGCTTTATCTTTGCAAGTCTTCAAAACATCCAAGGATGGAGCACAACCTCCCTCTGCAGATCATTTCAAACCCTTTTCAGTATTACTATGTATATGTTGCCACTGGTGAAACGAAGAAATCCACAGTATCAGTAAATGTGGATGAACAAACTGTGTATAAAACATGACAAGTGACATGGTGCAAAGCCAAAATTGTTAAGAAGTGAGCATGGCTGTGTTCAAGTATCCTCTGCTCTGTGGGAATTAATCTACATCTATCCCTTACTAGGAACTGCACAGGCATTACTGAAAGCAGAAAATTGAATGCAAGCATGGAAAAAATTGAGAGAGTTTCTTTGTGATGCTGAAGTTAATTGTAATTATACTTCATACTGATATAGCTGGTATCAGTTTATTGCCTGGTAATTTATTTGCATATTGAAGAAGTCAATTTCCTCTTCAGTTTGCAACCTTGGCTCATGTAATCTATTAACCTGTGTGAATGTTTAAAATTGCTGATGAAAAAGTCATACTTTGCTCTATTTTTTCTAGAAGAACCAACAGCTCCCACTAATAGAATGAGCTATTACATTTTTGGAAAACCTATTTGGAGTGGTCAGTAGGAAACATTGGATAGCTGAACTTAGGCATTGCCTAAGTCATGTATCTATACAGACTGACTGTAATCAGTATTAACTGCAAAATCATTTAGATTAATTGGAAAGAAAAAAGAAGAGACTTCTTTCTTTTCAGACCTCCATTTCTATTGACTTTCCATTACTGACTTTGTGTATGTCTAAACACACAAGAGCATTAGAGTTGGTCTTTAAAAGGAAAAACAGATTAGAAACCAATACTTACATGTTATGTGGATGAAGCCTGGTCAGGTTGGGTGTGGTTTTAATTAAGATCTGTCTAATGTGACAAAAAAGCCCTTCCTTCTACAGAAGTCTAACAGAGGCAATCAGAAGAAAGCTGGCCCTATTCAGGTTTTTTCAGGGAAGGTGGCAGATTGCTTACAAGAATGTGAAAGGGACACAGAGAACTTTGTGGGAAAGCAAAAGTTTTAATCAGGAAGGAAAGGGTGGAGGTAGGTCACGATCAAACAAATCAATATGGTATAATCCACATTTGTGTCTTACAGCAGTATCTTTTCTGAAGAGCCTGTGTAATTTCAAAGGATGAAGAGACAAAGGGAAAGGAGCTGGGTAATAGGAGACTATCTTATTCAAAAAGCTTTTTAAAAAGTATTGATGTGCTCTCCTTCCCTTTAAATAGAGATAGATGTTGATGGTGACTGCTCTTGAGAAACTGCGTGTCTCATTGGCCCTTCTTTGAGAGGTCTAAAGGTATATGAAAAGAGCCAATGCTCTGGTGGCTACTAAGTCTTTTGGTTAACGAAATACATATTCAAACATGGACACAGTTTTGCTATTGAATCAATCACAGAATCATTTACTGAAAACAGGTAAAAGCAGCTAGAGTAAAAATGTTCCAGAATTGCAGGTGTTCCAGCTATTCCAGATGTTTGAAGACCCTTGTAAGGTTCATTCATTACCTGCTGACTATGGCAGCCTTGCCAGGTAACATTGCCAAGGATGCAGATGTGGCTTAACTTCTGCATCCTCCAGCAGTAAAACAAACCTGCTCCCACAAGTACAGATGAAGTGTAACTATTTCCAGTAATCATTGTTTCTATGTTTCTATGGTTACTGGAAAGAGAAAAATCTCTGGTTTTGCTTCATGAAATTATTACAAAAAAAAAAAAAAAAAAAAAAAAAAGAGCATTCTCCAAAATCTTGCAAGGTTAACATTAAAAAATAAACAAAAAATAAACAGACAAAGTAGCCATCCATATGTCTCATCTTTTTATACACTTTCCTATCCCCTCTGACCTGCACAAATCCCACCAGTTTCACAATAAGGCTACTTTTCAGAAATAATCCCAAAGGGTGAAGGATGCAGAGATCAGACTCCTCTGTGTGAGGTTCTGGAGAGACTGCAGGCATGGCTCATTCAAAAAAGAAATAAAAAAATATTGATTCCATGGACTAAAGAGCTCAGCATTTATATAACTACAGCTAAAGCATATGAGGCAGAAGTCAGCAGTAACCTCCTGCTCCATTTTCACAATAAGTCACCCTACCAGGACCAATATTTGTTGAACCTGTCAACTACAAGTAGGCTTAGTGTGCAATATTTAATGAAACCTCCACTGAAATGTGTGGTTGCGCCTAAGTGTTTTGGTTTCTAAGTTTTCAAGCCCAGATGATTGATACCTATGTCAAAAAAGAAAGGGTGGTGGTGGCTCCTTTGTTAGTAAGTGGTTCTTGAAATTCATGGAAGATTGTTTTATGGTACAGTGTCTCCATTAGATAAATGGCAATTTTCTGTAACTGCACCTGAATGGTTACTGCTCCTGCTCTGAAGAGTCTTAGGAAGGACACAGTATAATATTGGTCTAACTGAACTGTAAAGACATGAGGTTCATCTGGGTGTGTTTCAGTGCTTTGCAAAAGGTGTACAAAGGAATAAACACAGGTCCAAATGCGACTCCTGGTGTTTTTATGGCTCCAATGTTGCTATACAGAAATCTTCACCATCTCTGTAAAAGTGAACCAAATATTTGATGAGACCTTTCCTACAGATCTCTTCACACTGTTTTCTGCAGTATGCTGGAAAAAAGTACTTGACTGAAATTACCCAGATGTGATATTGTTCTTGTTACTATTTATACCAGAGTAGCATGAAAGTGCCTGAGAGAAATGAAACTATGAAGACAGGAAAGGAACTGCTTGAAGAATTTGCAATACAGACAACACGCAAAAGGCAGAAAAGAAAATTAAAACAAAGAGTTTTGAAATGACTTGCCTACATTCCCAGGAGTCAGGTATCCCACTGGTACGTATGTCTGTTCTGTTATACCTACTTTGTTAGGACCTTGGCCTTTCTGGCTTGTTGATGTCAACCATTTTATTTTGCTTCTTGTTCACACAGACACTGCATAAAACATCCCAGGAACAGGGTTATGCATATTTTACCCCAGTATATATTCCATCTTGAGAAATGCAGTTTTTGAAACCAGAAGGCAGTTTTGCTAGCATCAGATACCAGTTGCCTACTCATCAGGATGCCAGCAGGGTGACCATAGTGAGGTGTGGGAATACTTCGTTTCTTCTTCAACTGCCTTCTCGAGTCTGCTGATCTCAGTCTGGCTTCAGGCATCTGAGCCAAAATAGACTTCCACAGTGCTTCAAATCACAGCAAGTAGCATGCAAAGAAATTACAAAGCTGCCTTTTATTTCCCCAAGTGCTCATATCCTATTGTTTCTTCACAGACTATATTTTGTAAAAAGGAAGTTGTTAAATTCTTTTCCATATTATTTGCGAGGACTGCCACTGCTTATGTGATGGCAACTTCAGAATTGATACCTGGTGGTAGTTTTCCTTCAGCTGTGTCATGTGTCACTAAGAAACTAAGCTGGAATTTCAGAAGACTAGCAAAGAAATACACTCTTTCAACATATCTCTGCCATATACATTGTGAGCACCTTAATTTTTGCTTGAATGATGAAAACAGGGAGACCTGTAAAACAACAATCTATTTGTAATGAGATTCTTCACATGGCATCCTTATATATGGTCTCAACTGAGATATGGAAGGGGCCTTCCAGTGCCAGAATGATAAATACCATTTTTAGGGACAATATGAGGAGAAATATCAGCCCTGTGTGAGCAGCAGAATGTGACAATGCCATGCAATGACACACACCCAGGCTGGGAAGTTTTGTCATCCAAAGTTGATCTGAAAGCACATGGGGAATGACAGAAGGCAGGTGGAGTGTGAAATGCTGATTTGGTTTGGAGACCAGGGAAGGTTCTGAGCTCTGGCTAAAGATGGGTGAGTCCTGGCAGGAGGCTGTTGCAAGAGGCCTGATGTGGGACTGAGGTTTTGCCAGAGGACACTAAAGCTCGCCTTCTTGAGAGCCTGAGGACATGCTGGGAGCCTGCAGGGCACCTGCTATGGCATGATATTGCATCAGTGTGCTCTGAAGAAGCAGCTCTCAGTTCATATTGTGTAAATCACATCAGAATCAGGGTGATTTATTCAATTAGCAACACCTAATTAATCAGCAATCTGCGAACTATACATTCAGGCTCAATATCAGCAATACAGCAGATAAACCACAATACTAGGCACTAGACACAAATGCCAACAAACACCAAGAAATGCCTAAGCACTCTTCTAATCCCCAAACTCCTTCACCCACACAGACACATATACACAAAATTTTAGCATGGACTACACACAACATGTCCCTGGGAATGCCTGTTTGTGCAGCCTGTGCAGGTCCCCCTGCGTGGCAGCATGACCACTGGTCCATGGTGTCACCTGAAGCTGATGGACGAACATCCTTCCAGCAGCATCCATGCCCAGGGTCACACACTGAGTGGATGTGGGGTTGGGTTTGTGCTGATCCTGCTGTGGTGGGTGATGAGTCCCAGAGCAGACTAAGGCAAAAGAGGCAGTAGGAGTCATGACACACTCATACTTGCCAGGTTCTATCCTGCTGTATGTATCCTTAACCTTCCTTCACTATTCACTGTGTGAAGGAAGCCCTAAGGCAACAGTCTTTGAAGGACTTAGGTCTTCCTATAATGATTATCCAGTCACATACTGAGCTTCAGTCCCTCCCTCCTGACCAGCTTTGTCGCCTCATGAAATCTTGGAAGAGCCTTTCCTAGTCGAATGGCTACCACCCTTGCCCTGCCTTCAGCTGCCCTATGTCTCACATGCTTCTTGTTGCCCGGCTACTCCATTGCCCCCATGGATCACCCAGCTGCCCACCCAGCCATGCTGGCAGCTGAAGGTATCTCCCACAGGTCCCTCTGTGACAAGGTCTGTCTGCTCCTTGTCTCTGCCCAGCATCTGGCTTATTTCAAAGCTGATTTTCAAACACCTTGTTCTCTACTCTTACCATACCTCTAGATAAGACTAGGGTGGGCTTTTATCTCATGGTCTGGAGCACAGCCACCTTCTAAGCCTGCAAAGTATCTAGGGCACTGTTTAATCTCCTGCTCTTCCTTAGCCATCAGATCTGACTTCACGAAGACCACAGGCTCCCTTCATGTGCCTTCCTATCTTGGCTAGTTTTGGCTAGTTTTACCCTCTTGTTTTGGAAATCACCAGAGCACCTCTGCAACCACGGTTTCCTCTTGTGAAAGCAGAGCGATAATATGTACAGATCTTGAAAAACAAAAATATCCTTACTCCTTGCATCCAATTGCTCCTAGATCATTCTCGTAAATGTCTCTGTGAAGGCTAACCTTGATTTTCATTCAGAATCATGATGCTCTGCTGCACAAACGCTCTGGTATGGCTGCTATGATGATAGGCACCTTGCCAAAGATGGTGGACATGGCACATGGAAGGTTAGAGGTTCCTACCAGCTCATAATTGAATGTCATGATGTTATTTCATCTCACGGCATTGGTGACAGGCAATGGTTTTGGCAGAACCAGTGCACTAGTGACTCCCATGTTATCAAAGAGGGCAGTGCCTGGCCAGCACTCCAACCTTGTCACTTCATTTTGATCTTCCAAGGAATACTGACCTCCACTGTTACTTAATCTCCTGTACAGAACAATGCAGCATACAGCAAAAACTACCTTTCTAATGTAATTGCATGTCCTGTTGGCAATATCTGTTGTGAAGACACTAGTTGCACCAGGGAAAAATACATTTTTCTTCAGGGAGATGCAAAGGATCACAGAGCCTTGGATGAAGCAGCAGAGGTAATCGACATCAGTCCTAGCTTCTACCATCAAGAGAACCGGCATGGGGAGAATGAGTGGAAAGGCAAAGCACAGTGAACTATTGCTGCTGGACAGATGGTGTTCCCCAAAAACAGCATGTCCAAACTTGTGAAGGAACATCTGAAGCTGCTCATACCTCCACCAGGCCCTGCCTTTAACCCAGACGGCAGTCTTCCTCACTACACCACAAGTGGCATGGCTGAATTATCACAGTGTTCTTGAGCATCTGTTGAAAGAATGCACCCATGCACATGTACACATTTTCACCTGTATTTAACATCCAAATTTAGAGAAAAGCAAAAAATATATATTTGGAATAACCGTGTTTTACTTGTTCTACTTGTCCTGATGACTGATCATCCCTGTTTAGGTAGACTTTGGTTTAAATAAATAAATAAATAAATAGGGCATCCTATTTCATGAAGATTGCCCAAAACTTAGACTTTAAAGCAAGAATTTCTATTCTGGATCTCATAGAGCTCCTTGCATATCGTTCATTCTTGAGTTCTTACAATGCTCTTTGTACACTGTATGTAAAAAACATCTCTGTATATGGGCCTAAGCCCCAGGACAACAATAGCAAAACATATTAAAGGTGTAGTTTTAATGTTAAAAGAAGAAAAACTGAGTGCTGAAAGTTAGTGAACACTCAGTAGTGGGCATGTAAAGCACAGGATCAGAACAGTCCCCAGTTCAGATAGATGGTTCCCCTTATCTTATCTTTTGCACGTCCCGTGTGCTCACCACTGATTACTTGCAAGAGTAAATATCTCAACTCTTCAGCTAAGACAGTACTGTGTCTGCAGCAAATCCCTTGCATGAAATAGGAGATGCAGCCAGCTTTGCTGGTGAATGTGGAGGGAACCTCTGGAGGAAAGCTGAAGTGGAAATCAAAGGTGTGGATCCCAGAATCCAGGCAGCTGTCTGAAAACCAAGCAATATGCTCTAGTCAGAAACCTCTTAAACATTTAAGATGTTTGTACCTTCCAGAAACCTTGACATTTCTTCCAGAAATCAAGGTGATGTTACCTTACCTCACCTTACCAGCTGGTATTTCACACAAAATTTTATGAGTGAACTGCGCGCTGCCTCTGCAGGTTAGCTGCTGGATGTTTGGGCAAAGCAGACTTGAGAACTGCTCATCTGCTCATCCTGACTCACAGTCATGAACCTGCAACTTCTAGCTAATCGTTTAGAATCAAAATAGACTAACATGGACTCTTAACTGCAGAAAGCAGTAATAGTCTTCTGGAGAGTGAAATTATGTCTTAACTCCCATTTTTCTTCTATTTTTGTCTGCAGCACATGGGAATGTGATCTGAACCTTGTGTTTCACCTTTGTGAAAGACTCACTCACAATAGAAATAATATTGGACACCTTCCTTGCCCAATTTTGAGACAGGAATATTACAATCCATTCCTTCTAAAATCTTTGCATCTGTGCCACTCCATCTTAATGAAATTCAGCTTTGTATAGGTCCTGCTGACTTTAAGACATGACTATCCCACCTATGTAAGCATATGTTTAGCCTCTTTTGACCTGATAAGAGCAGCTCTTGACTCTGCTTATCCAAAACTTCATTTCAACATGCATAAGTGCTGTCAGTTTTATTGTCCATATGAACACTTTTGTTCTTCCTAACAGCTTGTGCCAAAATTTCACTTTGAACAGTAGTAGTAGGGAATCAGAGACTGCTAGAGTTTTGTCCTATTTCTGCATCTTTTTGCAATGAATTCAACAGTGTCTTATGTTTTAATAGTCTAAACTGGATATTTTTGCTGGCAAAAGAGTCTGGGTAGTGTTTCCGAATGGGAGGGGTTTTTTTTTGCCACATGGCATAACAGCTCTTTCAATCGATCAGTTGTAACTCAAAAGGAAAAAAAATGCCTAAAGAACAATTTGAAATGGAGGAAACTGAAATTCAACTTCTTAGATAGATGCAATATAACAAATTCCTGATAGTTTGTAGGAAACTGATATTCCAATATCTCTGAATTCCCCTGGGAAGTAAAAGTATGCTCCCCTTCCCCTAGCTACCCATGTCTGGTAGACATGAACCCCATTGCACAGGAGAAACCATCCATGTGGGCTCCAAAGCTTATTCCCCTGAAACCACGTGAGTGTTACAACTTTCCTGACAGCTGTAGAGATGGGAAGGACTCCCAAGAGCCAACTCCTGGGGGCACCCAGAGACATTATGCATCTTGGTCTTCAGCAAAACTTGGAAATTTCAGTCACACTGTGACTGTGTTTACTGGCGAAAAGACAATGGCTGTGGCTGTGGGCTAAGTGTGAGTGTGCTACTGGTATGAATGACCAGAGGGACACTTTCCTATGAAGGGCAGAAGAGATTTCCTGAGGTGAGACCATGTAAAGCTTTGCTTAAAGAGCTTCAAACTGTTTGCTGAGCTCCTGGCTCCTGTTTGCTCTCACTCAGGGATTCTGTTGGTGCTGAGCCTTGGTAGCACCAAAACGCCGTTTTCTTTTCTGGATCTAATTATCCTAGCAGTGTTACCAGTCAGATTTGACAGTCACCAGTAGTCAGTTCTTAAGCAGTCATTATCTCACAATGAGACTATACTGAGTTCCAGGAAATGGTGATGAGGTTTACCAAGGTTAAAAGGAAATATGTCAGTATGCACCAGAAGCCATGTACATGCAATTCTTACACAGACATCAGCTGTGACCCAAGGTGGATATGTGGTAAGATCAAATACCAGGCAGTAACATGCTATGAAGACCATATTAGCAGCTGAGTGTCAAAAGCTGACACAGGCAGGGATCTGTTCAAACATACATTCCTTCTATGCCAACATCAGTGGGGAGCACAGAGTATTCAGGGTAAGAAGAGTCAGGTCTGTATCTTCTTTCATGTTTTCAAATGGCTTCCTTGGACTTGTTAGAGCACTTCTGTAGAGATGCAATCAGTGCTGGGAAAAGGAGCAGAAAGACTCAGCTACAGTAGGAATAATCTGTTATTAAACTGCACTGCTTTGGCAAAGTATGGTGGATGTGAGTGCTCAGCTCTTCTGATATAAGGAACATGAATACAGGTGACAAAATGTGGATTTAAGAGTATATTTAAGTAACCCTTATTTCAACTTCAGCTGAGGAAATACAGAACTGAGACGCATTACAGGTACTTGTTCTTCTAATAGCAAAAATGATTTTTCCTACACTTAGTCACTTTCTGTCTTTCCTGTAAGGGCTGTAACATCTGGTAGCCCATAGCAAGAGCCAGCATACTGCAGGTCAAGGCTAAGAGTCAAAGGCACGTGTAAGGGGAAAATGATCTCTAGTGTGAAGTAGAGCCTTCAGGTCTGAAAGGAAATGAAGCCTGATCACTGCAGGTCATAGCTCAAATAAACAGCTTCAGAGCAGTCTAACTTCATTTCTAAACTATTCCAGTGCAATGAACTTTTAGCCAATTATCTGTTGACTAAATCCTCAGGACTCCCAATAGACCTGAAGAGAGGCTGAGAAGAGGAAACGCTCCTCCTAGGAGGCTTCCATTTACTGTAGATATCTCCTGAAATAAGACACTTGTCTGCAAAGAAGACTGTCTTTGGTGGTCATTACATCCCACTGACTTAACTCTATTTAATAAACATGTAATGTTTAATCATTAGCTCTGCATTTACACGTGTGCATGTTAGAGTGTATGACACCTAAGGGGTGCCCTGCTGCGGGCGTGCCTCTTGGAGCAGGAGAGCTGGACAAGACCTCCAGAGGTCTCTTCCAACCTAAGTCATTCTGTGTTTCACACTTGTGCAGTGTTTTCAGTGTATGTCTGTTTGTTTCTTGCTTCTCAGTAAGGATACAGCAATAACACTAAAAGTGCCTTCCCTACAGTTGCAAATATAACACTTTTATACTCAATTTAAATATTGTGGCACGTGAAAAGTAAGCATTTCAGATGAGCAAAGAGTGCTTCAGTGACGTCCTTGTGACTAAAGATTTCATACCTGCAGCTAGACAGCGTGCAATGGCTGTCTGTGCAACAAATGTTCACAGCTACCAGAAGTGTGCTGAGGGCACTTCTGATACTCTCAGATGCTACTTTCCATACTAGAATATTTTTATTCATTTCTAAGCACCAGTAGCCGTATGACATAGTGAAAAGGAGAATGCCATGGGATAGAAGCAAAAAGTATTGGTGATACAGTAGATAAATTGTAATTCAAGATTGATATTGCAAACATAAGTGGTGGCCAGAGGACTGCAGCAATTGCTAGTGAGATCTGAATACAGCAGAACAGGTGAGCAGCCACTACACCATCCTTCTGAGCAGTTTGGCTGAGGCAACTCTTGTTCACCTAAACAGGATGCTTGGCAAGTTCTTATTGTAGTGTGGGAGCCCTTGCTGAGTATGGCTAAAGGCAAGGGACTGAGGTGAATCTCAATCCTGAAAATCTCTTTGTCACATGAGAGTAATTCCAGGCAACTGGAGCTGCTGCCAACACATTCCCTGCAAAAACATCATCAACAAAAAATAACAACAATAACAACAACATAAAACAGTGTCTGGCTCACTAGTGTAGTCCTCAGGTTCTGTTGGACACTTGGAACAAATGAGTGCAGAATGCTCCGGTCTGCATTGATTTGGGAAGGGAAAAAAAGAATGCAGGGAGAATGGAGGGTTCTTCAGCCAGGGGAGCAGGGATGAACACAACCAGAGCAAGTGGCGGGGATCACTTCCACTGCTGATGCCAACAGACAGATGTCTGAGCCACCAACAAGCTGTGAGCCAAGAGAAAGCATTGGCACCTGCTCCGCAGAACCTGATTCCAGGGGCAGTGTTCTCAGCTGCAAGCTGAGGATCTGGGCACACAATGAGAAATACTGAGTATTAGCTGGTCAAGACAGCAAACAGTTTAGGAAACAAGGCACAGCAGAACTTTGAACTTTAATCCTATTCTCCTACATGCCAACCACTCACTTGCTCCAGTGCAGTCAGGATTCTCCTTCATAGTCCCTGTCCCTCACTCCTGCAGTGTTTTCATTTTTGTTGTTGTTGCTTTCCTGTTTTTCCTTTTTTGAAGGAAAAAGTATTGATGACTGCAGACTGTTGTTCTCAGTTCTTGGCTGCTGCATCTTGTTCTGTGAGTTTCTCCTTGTGTTGCTCTGTTAAAAAATAAACTCTTTGGGAGAGGAATTGTTCAGTATCCTGGGTTGTAGTGAGAAGGAACAGCTTTTCAATGGGTTACAGAATTACCAATAACATAAATATCCTTTTTTCTTGCTAACACTTGGTAATTTTCAGCAGTCACGCATCATGAACAACCTGCATGGTTATAGGTAGAAAAAATAACTTACAGCTACTTGCATGAGTCAAGATATATCATCAAGTAAAAAATTGTTATCCATGATAATTTATGAATCAAATGCTAAACTTCCACGATTTTGTGCTCAGGCACTGATTTATGCATTACAAAAATAGCTTATAGCTATGATCTCCATACTACCATTATACCAAACCAATATTTCATCTCAATCTGTATATCCCCTGAGAATTTTAAATACAATCTGAACCTGCTATCAGTCAGTAAAGGAGGAAGAATTGCTTTTAACTCATAATTTGTTCTCCTTCCTTAACTCTATTTTCTGTCTTGAAGACCAGCTAAAAGTTGTGTAAATGTTGTTTCTTCACATCGAATGACCTCTCTACAAAATGATCTTTAAATTCCCTTTCCAGAAGAACAGCATAGCTCTTTTAACAAAAGCACCTTTAACAAATGCAAACTTCAACAGGTACAATAGAGAACATTATATTCTCTCAGCTTATGTTGATGCGTGGTGTCATTGATTTTGAGCTTTCAACTGGTATCAGCCAAAATAGAACCTTTTGTCTGAATCTGCTGCACTTCAGAAATCACAAATGGAAAGGAAAAATATATCAGTGCCTCAATACATTTAATTTTTTCAAACTGAAGCCACAGCTCCCTTTCATTCATTTAACAAACTTTCTGCAGGCCCATTATCCTTCATATGTTTATACAGACTTCAGGGAGAGCTGTGTCATTATTTCCTCCTGGTTTTGTTTCTCTGAGACTCACATGGACATAGCCATAAGTTTGAGCTACCTCCTAATTTTATGGAAGACCAAGTCCTTGAGCTTTTAGTGCTGTATTTGTGAACCTAATGAGGTTGTGCTTGCGTCAAGGCAATTCCAGATATGTATATAGACTGGGAGAAATCACTGATAAGGAGTTGCATTTCTCACATAAAGGATAGTTGAGAGCACTGGGCTTATTTAGCCAGGAAAAGAGAAGGCTCCAGGGAGACCTCATTGTAGCCTTCCAGTACTTACAGAGAGCTTATAAATAGGAGACCTATTTTTTGCACAGTCTGATAGTAATAGGACAACAGGAAATGGTTTTAAACTATGAGGACTGTTCTGAAAATAATGCCTCCTATTTTATTATATCATTGAACACCACCAGAGGCAGATGCTGGTGGTATGGAAGTAGAGGTTGAACCTTCCCACCACTATTCATTCCATGTTGTTGCCGTATGACAGATGGCAGCAGAGGGGCAGTCTGACAGAATGGAGTTTGACATGGAAGTGCAGATGAAATAAAGGTGTGTCAGTGAATACTCCACGTGGAAAAAAATGGCACTCACTGACATTCATCAACACTTCCTGAATGTTTACAGAGACCTACTTGTGGATGTGAGCACAGTGAGGCAGTGGGTGGTGTGTTCCTGTAGTGGAGACAGCAATGTGAAATACAAAACGTTCATCTCTGACCAAAATACACAGCTAATGGTCGTGACTGAAGAATAGAGTTTTGTAGATGAGAATTTTCTCTATCAAATAGTGTTATTGTATCTGGTTTAGTTTCCGTGGGAATGAATAGAAGGCATTACTTTCGGAATTATATACATAAAAAAGGGGAGATTTTGATTGTACATTAGGAGGAAGTATTTTACTCAGAGTGGTGAGGCACTGGCACAGGCTGCACAAAAACGTGGATGCCCCATCTCTGAAGGGACATTCCTGGCCCACTGTCACTCTGGTTCCCCAGAGATCCTGAGGCCTGAACGAATTTGATGTGACAAAGCAAAAAGGAGACCAAGGTTAAGCTTTAGGATTCAGTGTTGAACTAGGACTGGCTTGAACTTTAAAAGGATTAAATACGAAAACGTAGCACATATCTTGTTAGTATTCCACTGCTCTCTACCTGCATATGAAGGGTCTGCATTTACACACAAATTCCCTTTGTGAGTTGAGCTGCCTCTAGCTCTCCTCGTGGTGACATGTGGAAAATGGAATACCTGCATTTTAATTTTAAATTTCTTGAATTACTGGGGAAATAGGTCCTACTGAAAGCCAAGTACTTTGGATGCATTAAATGCTATATGCTATTGCTTTCTTGAAGCCAACTTCACCACCATGTTATAGGCAGTGATATAGCTATGAAAATGACTCTTCATAAACTCAGCCCTTTTAATACAGAGGTTTTACTAGAAAGCATGAATCAAACAAATTAATTCAGCGTCTTTTCGCCAAGAGGTGTCTCTCTCTGGGAAAAAAATAATGTGCAATAAACACTGTAAGTGGGATGGCCAACCAGAGCTAAATGGATAATTCTTATTTGGCATTCCTATATAATGAATTATTCACTTGGCAATCACAAGTTTTAATTATGTTTTAATAATCTTTTTTTCTGGATGTGATTGTGATATATTGTGCATATAAATAGGTAATCAATGCTTTCACTAATAATGTTTTCAATTTTATTAGTGAGTGAATTGCAAAAAGTAACTTTTTTTCATCTATCTTGTAACTTTGAAGTTATTTTATTTGTACTGATATTGGCATTAAAAATTATCTATTATTTTAACATCTTCTAGGGTATTCACAGAGCTGATACCATTTCTACTGTCAGTTGATTTTCAACCAACTTGTTCTGCAACAGATACAAAGAGCTGTTTTATACAGTCATACAGGAAAACTAATTTCTCCAAAGGGTATGAAAGTGTAGTTGCCAGCTTTCTGTAAGCCAAACACCTTTTTTTTGTGAGGATCAGCATAAGTCAGACTGACTGTAAATTTAGAACTCCTCCTTTATTCCCTGGCTATTCTCCACATTTAGTGAGCACAATCAAAAGTAAGAACCACTTTAAGAATTTATAACTCTACTTGGCAGGTTTGGAGATGGAGGACTGAAAGAAATGCAGCAGAGCCAGCATGAGTTTAAAGCTTTACTGTGATAGATCTTACCCACAGAAAGTACTGCAAAGCTGTCAATAGCTGCTTGTAAACAGTAGAACTTGAAGTAGGGAAAACATGTTTTTTCCCTGTCAGAATTGCACAAAGCTGTGGCTGAAGCCTTCAACTGGCCTATCTATCTGGCTGATGTGAGAAATAAGATATTGATTTTTCTTATAGCAAACAATCAGAAAGTTTGAGAAGCCACAAAGCTAGCAAGCAACACTGTTTATTATGCTCAAAGTAAAGATGTTGGAAAACTTCCACTATCACATATCTTTCTATTTACCAAATGCAACCTAATTCTGTTATTGACCAAAGAAATATAGAACAATGACTGCTAGAGTTGCTTCTGGTGGGAACCAACACAGCTAGAAACTGGCTTACGTACTGTAGTTTTCCATGTTACAAATAATATGTTCACTGAAAGAAAATAATTTCTTTTTAAAAAATAAACTCTGGATTTGCAGTTTTTTCAGAATCACTCTATTAAATTAGAACAATGGTTACTACTCTTTTCATCCAGTATACTTCAAATTATCAATCTAAGAACCCAGAATGATCTCTCATCTAGAAAAGCGTACAGAAATTGAAATCTTGATGGAAAAATTCTAATTAAGAAACTACGAGATAAAGTCAAGAGTACAGGTAAGAACTTGTGAGAAATGAAAAACACGGTATACAACATAAGATCTCTAATTCTTTCCGCTCAAAATCTACATGAGTCAAAGAAGAGAAGTCTGAAGATTTAGAAACATCAGTGGGAATGAGAAAGACATAACCTGCCTACAGTATTTGGCCTCAATAGAAAATTTGCATTATTTTGTCCCTGCTAGAGAGGCTTAGTAGTTCAAGACTTTCTTACTAAATCAGAGAGCCCAGAGAGCGGCAGTGTCCACTAGGAGATCTTCCAATGAGGGACCAGCACTCATATTGCAAGCATCTGTTCCTCTGACCAATGTTACTTCAGATAGCCTCTCAGCTTCTCTTCATTTAAATAAGTAAGCGTATAAACTGTTCTGTTCCAATTGTGGGTGCACTAGCAGTGAGATGGTCAACGCACCAGAAGCACTACCCACAGGAGATGTGCAAGCCCAGGTGAAGCTGCCCACCCCAGCCCTGCAAGCTGTGAAAAGCTTTGTTAGGAATGCTGAGGAAAACATGGTTGTGCTGCTGACAAGCATCTCCTCAAATCTTTCAAAGCAAGAATTCAAATGTGGGAACTGCCCCTGTGGCACCCTGATAGATCAGTCTTATTTTCAGACAAGCTGAGGTCTGTGTATTGAGGCATCTCACAGGGGAAATGACCAGGACCCTAACTTACAACTCAATACTGGGGTCTGTGTCAACCTGTGCCTTTTGGTATTGAACACTACAGCTTCAGCTTTGGTCCATGACCCATAATGGTACAAAGGACTCCCCGTCCCCAGATTGCCCTGGGAATTTTCACCCAACCCAGCAACAATTCACAGGTGTGCACTGGAGCTTAAGGGGCCCCTCCTTTGCTGGACTTCAGGACTGGATTTTCTCTTTTATGGAGGCAACTTCTCCTGCTGAGCCAAGGAGGAGTCAGGGCTTTCCTAGGATAAGGGAAGACAGAGCTGCTCCATTTTTTACCCAAAACACAGGGTCTATATCTGTGAATACTCCTTCCACTATGTTTTTCTGTTCAGGAGAGTACAATGTTTAGCTACAATCTATTCTGTCCTGGAAAACTTAGCAGAGGCTTAGCGATATCTTTGTCCTTATGAAACATTTCCATTTTGCTTCAAATATTCATTTTATCAGTATGAAATTCTGGCTGATTTTCAGTGCTGTTTCTTGCTAATACAGTTTATTACAACTGAAATCTAATGAGAGCTCTTTTCTGCAGACTCCCCTGTGGCAGGTAGCCACCGTAACTGTATGAGATCAGACTGAACCTCCCTCTAAGCCAACAGTCACCAGAACATCATCTAGTTGATGTCAGTGCCAGTGTGGAGATGGTAAGGAGTGTTAGGTTACTTGACAAAGACAGTCCCCACGCACATACACAGAACACCACAGATGGGGGAAATGAGCTGCTTGGCCTAACCAAAACCTGTGCAGCCATGCCCACAACTGATGAGCACTGCCTGTCCCAGCTTCTCACCAAACTTCACTTCCAGTTATTTCCCTGGGTGCAGGGCTATCTGGCCTGTGTTCGTGTGTAGGGGCTGAGTTCTGGAGTTGGCTGGGATGAGGGATCCAGTCTGTTTCAGATGTGAGCATATGTTTGTGTGTGTGTCTCAGCTGTATATCCAAGCAGTATATTAAAAAACATATCAGGACAATGTGGTTTCAAATGAACACTTCAATATGAAGTTCCCATAACCTTTGACCCAATGAAGGCATGCCAGGAAGTTTTCTTGCTGTTTATGGAGCTTGTATTCCCCAATCTGATGTTGCCCGCTGCTACTGATTTGTGATGCCGACTTTTTTCTTCTTTTAGCCTTTAGATTCTAGCCTAGGAGCATATTTGTTCAACTAGGTTTGGGGTCATAAATAATTGAAATGCACTAAGAAATGGTAGTTTTGGCTGGCTGATTTATATAGTGAAGAGAGCAAAGCGGTTACGACCTTCTGGCTCTAACTTTGACAAGCATATAATTGGGAGACAAGAAAGAGGCTCAAAAGCATGCCAGTACATGGAAAACCAGCCACTTTTGCTTATGAAGACATGATGGTGTAAATTGCCTCTCCTGCATGCAATGTCTAATCTGTTTATTCATTCTTTAACAATCCTACTGGCTTTTCCACATTGCTGGATATTCCTTGATGTCTTGTTTGGTTTTGTTAGATTTTTGTTCAGAGAATATGACAGCAACACAAGCAGGAGTGAAATCATTGTGTGTACAGTGCCAGAAACCTCCCAAGAATGCACAAGGAAGGAGCAGGGAAAAGGAAAAAAGAATAGGAAAAATGCCCAGGCTGAGCTTTTGGTTCAATTTCTCTTCCATTAGTGACCCTTAAAGAGAGACAAAGATCTCTTCACACTGAATTTGATCACTACCACTCAAGTAGAGGAAATTCGTTTGGTTGTATTCCTGGTCATTAGGACGTCTGGGTGAATTCGTGCTCTCTGTGGGGTTCACTCCTTCTAATTCTTCCATGTTAGTGAAAATTAGTTATGATCAGAAAGGAAGGGTCAACTTCCTTACCTGTCACCTGTCACCTAAATCTACTGTTAACTAAATCTGGGAAGGAATCTACTGAGGTAATCAAGCCACTAGGATGCCACCGGCTCTGAACATCTGTGCTGATGCAATGCTTTCCACTACTTTATTATTTATGGAGACAAATTTAGCTCTAGTTTAAAATACATTGTTCTTTTTTGGGGGGGAAAAAAACAAAAAACAAAACAAAACAAAAACAACACAGTGCATTAAGCATGAATTGTATGGAATTTTTTGTCCTGCTACATCTTGATGCATACTATCAAATGCACTTTATATCAGTCCTTGCAGCCCTTACACTCAATTTTTTATTAATGCTTCCCTTGTAATTCTATATTTGTTTCCAGAGTAGATGGGGAATAAAATGGGAGTTCTCCAGTGACTAATATGACATTTTTGAGTTCTCATGGATGTTAACAAAAGACTGCGCACTCCAGTGAATAAAAGCTATTTACTGCGTTAAAAATGACACTGAAATTGCATCCCATGTGGATCTTTTTTATTATTATTAAAGTCGTTCATTAAATGCTTGTTATTTCCAGCAAAGCAATATTTTCAAAAAGATTAAGCGGTTCATAAATGAACAGGATAAGTTCATGATCAACTGTCATTCTGTAGTTTGATTATCTATGTCTGTGTGAGCAGTGCTGATGGCCTCTTGTCATTGGGCCCTTGGTCTGTAGTGCTCAGCTTTCTAAGCCTCTAACCAAGGAAGATATGAACACCCAAACCATAGGGCTTGGGGGACACTTCTTCCCACCCACCTCATATCTCAAAGCCACTGGATGCCCAGGAATCCATGAGTTCTGGGCAAAAAGAGACCGAGATGTACGTGCTTAAGCCTATGGCACCTTGAGGCAGATGGTTGGTTTGGTGGTGGGGAAGAGGTGGTGGCCAGGCTGAGGAAGAGACATTCTGAGCTCTGCCAGGCATTTCACTGCTGTGGCAGTGGGGTGGCATTGACATTTACCAATTCTTCTCACAATGAAGGAAAGAGCTGGGCTCAAACCCACAGAAAGCAAGACATGACTTACACTTCAGGGTCACCTAGAAGGACACTGAAATATGCCACTGTGATACAGCTTGGCTGAGTATGGCTTTTATTTAGACAAGTAACTCCATCTTGTCCTAAGAAATGTTTGAAATAAAGCTTTTACATCATTTATTCCACTTCTCTGGGTAATTACAATGTTGAAGAAAATAGTTCAGCAACAAAAATTCCCAAGTTCTGTTCATTTTTTTTCAGGTTGAACATTTTCTGACACCTACCTTGTGGATTCAGGCCATGACAAATAACATTATTTAAGCACAGCCTTTGGTTTGACTTACAATGTCACCATCCCACATAAAAAAGTGTTGCCATTTATAAGAACACACATTATTCAAAAATCTTCTATATGTGTTTTCATTAAATACATTGAAAAAAATATTTAGTGCTTTAATGGGAATATATATATCACTGTAACATAGGCCAGTTATGAAAGAAATATAGATTTGAATTATTGTTACTGTGCAGAAGTAAAGGTAAAAGTGATTGAAAAAATTATTTATACATATTCAGAGTTAAAAGGTAGTTTTGTCCCAGAATTATTATAAATGAGCTTTCCACTGCTTCAGAGTAGAGGTGTTGTTTATTGTTTTTTATTTTTTGTTTTCCTTTTTTTTTTTTCCTTCTGGATTTGAAGCTATTATTGTGACCAGAAAGAAGGGAGGGAAATTATACAGTCATACAAATAGGATCAAAATTTGTTCCATTTGAACTTTAGCCTATGAACTAAATAAGATACGGATTAGCTCAGGCTACAGATCTGAGCAGACATAGGAAATGTCAGCAATGTTAATGAGCGAGCAGACATTTATCAGGGAGCTGCTGTGAAAGTAATCTTCTTGCTGAGCCATTGAAGATAGGCAACCAGGTTGCACACGTAATTGGGGGCACCCTGCGCACAATGAGGCGGAACAGACCTCCCTTTTCACAGAGGCAGTGCTACAGTCACATATATGCAAGTCATTCTGTTTCTTTGTGTGCGTAATTTTGTGCATGGCTGCCCCTAACCGTGCAGTGTTTGAGGGGCTGCACTGTATCAAATGGATCCTTTCATCTACAACACCTAAAGGGACGCAGCTAGAGCATTCTTGACGCTACCAACACCCAGCTCCCTCACAGGACCAAAATAGCTTCAAAACAGATTTGGCTTTATTCTTTGTGCCTCAGACAAACAAAATAGACCAACTATAGTCAGTGTCACTTTCAGTTTGTGTATATTTTTAGCTTCTTTGAACATCATCCCTGGGGAGAAAGGGATGGGAGGAAGACCGTGTTTGAACCATGCCAGATAGGATGTGTAAGGGCTCAAAGGCCCTGCAAAACAAAGAAACAAACAAACAGCATGGGCTTATCTAAGGTTAATAGGAATCCTTCATTTAACATGTATATAAATATTTTAGGGCCTGGGTCCCTCCACGAGGCAAAATCTCTGCTGACTTTCCTGGGATTCATTTACATCACAGCTGAGAGGAGGTGACAGCATCCATCAGCTGCTCCTCCATCACAGCTGGTCCCATGCTCAGGTGTGCTCCATCAGCCATGCCATGTGCTTAAAGCTCAGAGCCAGAAATCCCTCAGTCCAGAACACTCCTTCATCCTGAAGTTTTCCTTTAATGACTGATCTATATCTGCTCTGTTCAGTGGCTGCCTTGTCAGGATTTTCAGGTACAGCATTTAGCAAATACACTGTAAATTCACATCTATGTTTTCCTCTGATCTTGATCTTGCTAAACTCAGAGAGAAAATTTATTACCTAATTCACTTGAAACCAGTCTGTCTATTTTGTTTTGTACATGAAAAGCATCTTGGTTACAGTGAAAGCTGTGCTTCTCTGTATTGTGATTAATGTCCATGTGTCTGTTTTGAGTCACACCATGCAGAAAATGGCTGCAGTTGACCTTGTATTGATTGATCGTTCAGAAATACTTGTAAAATGCATCAATGCAAAGATGCTGGAATGCAATAAAGCACAGAAAATATTTCAAATGCATAATAAAACACAATTTTAGCTTCACCCTTAAGTGCACTGTGCCAAATTCAGCTCTCTGTAGGAAGAGAGGTAGGTCTGCTGCTGCTGACCAGGTGTACCTGAGGATGTAAGAGATGGTAAGAGATGAACCAGGGAGAACTTCCATCCTTTACTTGATGCTGTAAAATATTATTCTGTTAAGATCAGTGTCTCAAAGCTTATTGGGGACACAGATGAACTTGTTCAAGTCCAGTCCCCCCCACCCCGAAGGGAGGTTGTGATGAGGGGTTTGGCCTCTTCTTCCAGGCAACAAACAGGACCCAAGGAAATGGCCACAAGTTGTACCAGGGGAGGTTCAGGTTAGACATAAGGAAGAACTTTTCTCTCAGAGGGTGATCAGGCACTGGAATGGCTGCCCAAGGAGGTGGTGGAGTTGCCGTCCCTGGCAGTGTTCAAGAGGCATCTGGATGAGGAGCTGAGAGATGCGGTTTAGTGCTTATGGTAGCAGTGGTAATGGGAGGACGGTTGGACTAGATGATCTTGCAGGTTCTTTCCAACCTTGAGATTCTATTTTATGTATGAATCTTAAATTCTAACATCTGAAAAATGTTAAATGCAACAGGTGAGAAACTGTGTGCTATTAACCACTAGGAAGTTATTCAAATACATGGAGCATACAAAAATGATTTGAAAGATGCATGAATGGTGAAAACATGCTGCAGGAGAAATAAAAAGATCGCTCAAATGGGCTTTATGGAAGTCTGGGTATCTGCAGCTTTGCTGAAAATTGATGAAGCATTTCAAAGTTTGGTGTGATTGAGGGATTTAGATCTGCAGGAATGAGGGTGCAAATTGACCTTTTGAGATGCAGGTTTTAGAAGTAGTTTCTGTCTGGCTTGTTGAATTTTTGGTGGTGGTTTGTTTCTGTCTGGTTTTTGCTGTTGTGGTTTTTTTGGGTTTTCTTTTGGGGGGAAAGAAAAAAAAAGGACTTTGATTTCCTATAATCCTCGTTCAGAAGGAAAAAAAGACCAAAGATAATTAGGATTTTAGCAGCAACTTTCTCAGTCTGGCTCAAGTCCCAAAGCAATAGAAAATACAGATGAGTTTGAACTGGCAGAATTAGGGCTAAAGTAAGAATTTGTCCGAACTCAGTGATGTTAATCATATAGTTACCAGTAAGCACAAGAAATGTACAGTGGAAATGTCTATTTTGGGCTTTGTAAAAGGATGATTAACACTGGCTGAAGCCTTTAAAGCAACCCAACCAATCTCCATCACAAGAAGTGATGAATTCAATGTAAGAAAGTTTGAAAGTGTAACAAAATGAAATGATCTGTCATGGGAGCCGTCAGTACTGTGCTGAGGCAGGCCAGCTCTGAAAGTGATCTGCCAGGAGTTCACCTCTGTGCCCACAGATGAGAAGAGGGAACAGCGTATAATTTTCTGAATAAAACAGCAAGCAGGGTGCAATGTAGTTACACAACCCAGTCTGCTGCCTTTTCCCCACCGTTTGCAGCCAAAAGAAGGCAACCCAATAGCTGTGTGGTGAAGGAGTTAATTTGCTGTGAGAAGGGTGTCAGAGGCAGAGCTCTTGCTGCTGGGGCCAGAGGGCAGGAGCTGCCTGTGGCAGCCAGGATGGGTTCAGGTGTGGCCTGCCTTTCTGCTGAGCTGGGCTGCTTCTGGGGGGATCACGAGCTCTGTGGGTTCCAGCTGTTTCTCCTTTGAAGGAAGCATTGGCTGAGCAGCCTCTCAAGTTTACCAAGTGGAGAAACTGAATTATTTCTTCTTCTCCTGCTGTGTTTTTCACAAGAGCATCAGAGAACATCAGACATAATAATTACCCAGAGGAAACTTAAAATGGCAAAAGCAGGCTAATTAAAAAAGGATCATTTAAGCTGTAGATACATTACCCCTTCACATTGCTACTGGCAATGTCTATAAGGCCATATTCTCATAGTGTCTGCTTTAGATAAGCTTGAAAGTCAGTTTGTCAGCTGCCTGACCAGGCAAGGCAGGGGCAGAGGGTTCCTGCTCCAGTGCAGGCACTGACAGCCAAGTGTTGTCCATAGGACTTGCAACGGAACTGGGATTTCTTGCCTTGCGTGTCTTCAAGAGGAGTCAGTGTGAGCGTGGATGAAATGCTGCTCCTGGCTCTGGGGCCAGTGCCCGCAGCTGCCCCGAGGAGGACAGGAGGCACCCACTGCAACCAGGACCAACTGTGGGAGAAAAGTGGACGTTGTGATTGCTCTAAATATTTTTGTTTTCATTTTTATCAAAGTAGTCAAGAAGACAAACAGGAAAGGGCTTTGACATGCTAAGACAGATGAGATATTCAAAAGCAGCATCAGCTGCAGACTTTCTCGTAATAATGCCATCCAAAAAGCTACTTTTTTTTAAATTTTTTTTATTTTTTTTTTAATCATGTCAGTGGTCATTAAGAGCAGGTATTTGTGATTTTACTGGTTGTTTTCTGTTTTGTTCCTCACCCCAATGAATGAAGTTGCATTCCCTCCCCACCATGAAATTGCACTTGAGTCAGTACATTGTTTCTGCTGTTCTATTTGGATGGATGTTCTAGCTGTGCTGATGCACTTCTGCTTACTTTGGTTTTTAACATGACTCAGTCCTAAAATAAGTCCTTAAAAATTTTCTTTTACAATTCCAAGCAATGCTGTTGATACTTAAATGACATCTGAGGAAATGTACTTCAAGTCTAAAATAGTAAAATGAGATTACTGATAAAAACTGATTTTAAGATGAAGAACAGTAATTGAGTTTGGCTCTTTTATGGATGAAAAATTATGTGATCAATAGATTCTTACAGTTTGAAGTAATTAAAGTTTCACATTAGAGACCCAATGTATGAACAGATGAGTAGAATGAAGGGTGAAAATCTGTTATATTAAATAATGTCTCTTTGGCATTTTCCAGACTGCAAACTGGCAGTCAGAAAATACTGATTAGTGTAGATCTAGATGTGTAAGTGATGTTAACAACCGATAATTTAAATATATACATAAATGTTGTTTTTTTAATTAGAATGACAATTGTGAAAACAAACAAACAAACAAAAAACAAAAGAAAGAAAAAACTCAAAAGCGAAATATTGACATACTAATGACTATTCACATGGACAGGAGTTTGCAACATGGTCTTTTTCCTTGCAGGCCCTCTCCAAATCTCTTCTTAGTGAGAAACCCAGCTATGCTCTTTGTCTTTCCTCCTAGGGCAGAGATTTGGCCACCACACTAAAGCAACAAGAAATTTTACATTTTTAATTAGTAGTTAAAATAGCAACAGCTTGCTGAGGTTGTGAACATGTGGAACATGGTGGTGCTGCTGCTCTGGTTCAGGCAGAAGATGCAGTGGGACCTCCCTGGGACCACAGTGGGACCACAGTGGAACAGCCGTTTCTCCACAAGCTGTGCACTCAGCAGATGCCAAAGCTGCTCAAGTCTTCCTACTTACTTCCTATTCGTATTTCTCTGAAACATTTCCTTAAATATGTGGCAAAAGCTATCTGGTGACTTTGAACTTAAATTATTAACTGGTCTGGGGACAAGTTAAACTGCATTTGCCTGTAAGTTAGTCTCACCATTAAAAAATAACTAGCTGAACTAAAGCTACTGCTATTTTTGTCTGAGAAAAGGAGGGAGGCCATACAAGCTGAGTGCTGCGCTGAGTGCATGCAAGCTGAGTGATGCACAGGGACTCCTGCACTTCAGAGAAGACCCACAAGTTCAGTCTGTCCAGAGCATCCTGCACTGGAACACACACACCAACCACCTACTCCAGGTGAGACTCCCCATGGGCATGGAGAGGGCTCAGGAGCTGCCCCATCCACCTCTATATCTGAAGCTTTTGCTGCTGTGTCTACTTTGTGAAAAGCCTATGCTGGTACTGACTGTGGGCAGCTATACAGTGCTCCCCACCTAAATATCCACTTCTTCATTCCTTAGAAAGAAGCAGTGCATTTCAACTGTGGCTAAACGACCATATTCCACCAGTTGGGCTGGAAAAGTTGGATGATAGAGCAAAGGCATGCTGATAAGGAGGCTTGAGGCAGCCAGACCTCTGTTCTTTCCCCAGCCAGTTTTTGAGTGCTAGAAGTGGGCAGCAGCACAGCTAGTTCCCTTTTCTACAGCTTACCAACACTGCTGCTTTTTGTCATCCTGTTTCACCCCAGCACTGAATTCAGCATTGTAACTGAAGACATTTCTGCCTTTGTATCTGTAAGTCAATTAACTTAGGCCAATTACTCTGCAGAGAGGTGACAATTCCTTTATGGAAGTTATTGAATTCTACTACAGCAAACAGTGTATCAATAATGAAAGGCCACTAAAAGAACACAATGTACTTGCATTGTTCAGAAATACAGAAATAGAATATATATTTTTTATGGACTGTATTATCTGGTGGACATTTAGGCCTTCAAATTAGACATAAATTTTTAATAATACATAGATTTATTTTTCAAATAAAATGAAAAACATGCTACTAATTTGTGGCTTGACTGAACAGAATGGAGATAAGGAAGGGGGAGGGTGAAAGTGGATGACAGCGAAGGTCACCAAGATGTCTCATTGGACTTTGTTGACCTTTAGAACTCCCAGCTGATTAGTAACCTTGAACACTGATAAATTAGACAATATTCACACACCCCATTTCCATTTTTTATTCAGCAGAGATTTCCAGCTTTGTTCAGCAAGGTTACTTCTGCTCTTCACATACATGTGGCACTGTCTCTCCCAGGTTTAGTTATTATGTTGTTTCAATCCTTGGCTTTTAAGCCTGTTTCTTTTTGTATTGCACTGCGCTTCATAAACCTGTAATAGCACAAAGTTCTCAGATCATGGTAGACAACAAAAGGAGAGAGATGTTTATTTTCCATCTATCCATATTTTTAGTTTTGAATAAATGCTGGGATTAAGTACTGGTTTTCCGGTACTCCACTTCCAGGGAGTGACTCATATCTGTTACAAATCTAAATTCGGTGTCAGGGGATGCACCAAACCAAAGCAAGGGCAGGCACACTTGCCTCACCCATAGCTTACCTTTCCCTACACCCAAAATAGTGATGCTCACAGCTGTGACTGCCCTTCCTTCTGCTCACTCCACTGGTTTCAGTCAGTGCTTTCTGCACCATGCAGCAGTGCGTGAGGATTTTGTGCTTGAAAAATGTTCAGTCTTCTTTGTATCTTTCAAAATCGTAAGTCTGGTTTTCATGTATTCCCTGCACCTATCTTTTTCTCTTTCTTTAATGAAAGTGAACTACAATTTCTAAACAGTAGCGCTGTCTGTTAAACCTTTTCTCAGAAATAGGTGTGCAGCTGCCACTGAAATCAACGGGAAATGTACCTCTGTGGCTGAGGACAAAACATGACCTCTGAGCAATTGCTAGCAGGCAAGAAAACACCGCGCAGAAAGCAGCCTCCTTTTCAAGGAGCTTAAGAAACATTGATTGCAGCTTGCCAGGAACTGGACAAAACAGTAAATCCCTTGACTACCTGTTATTTATGGACAGAGTGAGGAAAAAGGTTTGTTTGATTGGAATAATCTTCATAGTTTTAATGATCCAGTGTAAGCTGTCAACGAGATTTTGCAGGATTTCTTCAGATTTTTAGTGTCTTCGCTTTGTTTGTGCTGTTTGCATCCAAAGGCCTAGGATTTCCTGTATCCCCCTGCTTCAGAAATGTGCAGTAATTGATAGACACCTGGGCTCAAGGAGATAATAGAATCACAGAATGATCTGAGTTGGAAGGGACTCTTAAAGGTCACCTTGTCCAACTCCCTACAACGAACAGATACACGGTACATGAAGTTGCATGGCATTCCTTTCATCTTCTGTATATGAAACACTACATGTAGCATTTGCTGGAAGGAAAATACTACAGTTTTGTTAAAAACAAGTTCATAGATTTCCCTCATAATCTCTTATTATCTGAGGGAAGTTTAGCCTGTGACAACTGAGAAGGTAAGAGAGATGCTAAGACAAGAAATGCACGTTGAAAAGAATGTGACTACTAAAGCACTGTTTAAAGGGATGGTGCCATTTGGGGCAGTTTCCTCCTCTTCTGTTTTGTTTTCACTTTTTGTGATGAATTCCTTATGTATTCAGCCTTTTCAGTCCTTAATTTCTAAGCACTGCTTTATTCTTTATAAATAAATAAATAAGTCTCTTCCAGAATAAAATGGCTTTGGTCATGCAGCCTCTTTTATTTATTGTCCCAATAGTGCAGTAATGAAAATAGAGCTTGCATATTGAAGTGATCCCCATGCATTAAGATACTTTACACAAACAACTGAAACAGCTGTGGAGCTTATAGAGAAACAAACCTGCCTAGGGCAGCTGGAGAGAGCAAGAATCTAGAGAGCATCCCTTTTGTCTGAACACAGATGTAAGTCACATAGAAATGGTCTGTACCCACTCTGGGTGGCAGCATCTCACTGGCATGTAGAGTCAGATCTTTGGGCGCATAAATTGTTCTGTTCAATCCATTGACTCACACACATGAAGTTAATAAGATAAGAAATGACAGGCACAGGGTTGTGCTGGGCAAAAACTCCCACATGCTCCTTTCTAATTCCAGTATTCTTCTCTATGTGGAGGAACAGTAGAATTGCCCAGCTGCCCAGGCATGATAACAAAGGATTAAAAACAACGACACACGTGAAAAAAATGATACCCTTGAAAAAGAAAGAGGACACAAACAGAAACTTAAGGTAAGAGAAATATTTATTTAAATTTGCACAATAACGAGCTTATACTGAACAAATTCAATCAAGAAATAATAGTAAGTGCAGTAAAACAAGGAAATATTGATGACTTTTCCCATCAGAAAACATTAAGAAGCCATGCCTGTGCATTACAATTTTTGTTTCTAGTTTCTTTTTTTTTCAGTGTTTTTTGTTTATTTTTTGTTTGTTTTTACAACAGCTTGTATCTTTTTGTTTTCAGCACATATACTGTACATATCACATCTTAGCTGCTATGTTCTCCTGAAGGCTTCATCCTTTTACTCAAACATCTGCTATACTCTGCAGTGAACATTCAAACACATTTGTGAAGAACCAATTATGCTTAGGTAAAAATCTCTGCATCTGGGCAAGTGTTGGACTCTCAAAGCTTTGGAAGACCCTGTAAGAGCTCCTGGTTGACTTTGAATCCTGACATCACTATAGGTAGCATTGCAATGTGTCACTTTATACTCACCTAATATCCTGCATAATGAAGTCAGACAGATAGCCAGAAGATTTGGGTCTGACCTCATTCAGAGGTTTACACATTTGAGCTTGTCTTGATTCCCATATATTTCATTCTGATTAAAAATTCTGAGTTCATCACATTTCTGCACTTTAGATGGACAAGAACAACTCAATTTTAGTTTTAATTTTGTACTATTTTTGGTCTAATGGTCTTTTGTGACAGAAAATTCTTTAACCAGAAACTGCTTGTGAGAGATGGTTGTTGGTGTCACAGTTCCTGAAGGCACTGTGGATCCACTGAGCAACAGACGTGGCCGTTCTAAAGGAAGAACAAAGAGAATTGGAACATTTAGCATCTTGTACAAGCTCAGTCAATTTAACAGTCTCAGCCATTTGAAAACTCATATCAGATTTTAAGGTATAGTGTAAAGTACAGATGAATACAAATTTTGAATATATTCATGAAATTCCTGTTGTGTCCTTCTGATGTCTAAGGGATAGGCTACGATAATTCTTTTAATTGCTTGGTTTCCTGTGGCCTACATCCCAAAGCTACAACAGTCAAGCTCAAAGGAGCGAGAATCAGCAGAAGAAACACTCCTCCCATAAAGGTATCAGGCATTTGCCCAAGTAACAAAGCTGTTGAACAAGGCAGGGCAGCTGGGAGTTATTTAGATTAGACAGAAGGGACTCTGGGTTTTATTTAGCATTGAATGTTTCAATTTGATTCTTCCTGGCTGCAACACCAGCAAATATTAATCCATGCCGTTTTTCCTGATAGCCTGGACATTTCTCTAAAAATATTTGAAATTAAGGGTACCTATTACCTATGGACATGATTAAGCTATGAAGATTTTTTTCCTACTTTTCGGCTACTTTCTTCAATTGAGTCTTACAGTGCAAATAAAATTCGTATTATTTTTAAATTGGTACAAATATATTTAGTTAATATATTTAAACTGCAAGGAATAACTAAAGACAAAGGTCTGAATCATTTGAATATTTTCTTTCCCCTGTTACAGAAGGTTAGACAATCCTAATGTTCACCTTCTTGTGATTTGAAATGGTTTTGTGGCTAATTCTGCTTTAGCTGATGCCAAGCTCTCTGAATTCTTAAAGGATTTGTGTAAACCTATTTTGCTATAGCTTGGTTAGAGAGGCTTAGCCTCGCGCTTTGACCTTCAGTGTGATTCTCTGCAAGAAAGAATGAGGAGACACAGGGCAAACAAGAGAACTATAAAATTGGGTATAGCATTAACCTGATCTGGAGGAGAGAGGTTCTTGTGTGCAAAACTACAATATGAAGATGTTACCACTACAAACAGATAGTGAATTTCAAAAAGACAATTGCTCAGAAGAGAGGGGGCCAAAGTGCTACATCTTCATTGTTAAGCAGATTCTCGTCCAAGCTGTTTTTAAATCTAAGGGTCTGGCAGAGTATATGTTAACATCTTCTACATATTCACAATGCAGCAATATATTTTATTAGACTATCTATGTGTTTACATGGAATAGAAATTAGTCCATGCTTAAAGATTCAGTCTTTGCTGAGACTCAGAGTAAAGGGCAGAGGGGAGCAACACACTGTTGGCCACCTCTAGAAATGGTATGTTATTTCTGCATTGTCACTGATTAGTGCTACAACAAGAACACATTTCCTTGCACTTAATCTTAACTATTTTACATAAGAATCATGCATAATATTTTGTTTTACAGATAGGGAAAATGAGGTGCAAAAACCTCAGAAAGCCACCCAAGCCAAACTGCTAGGTCACTTTTTTTTCTTTCTAAAAATTCCATTTTTTCCCTAAATTTCATTCCTCCAAAAGTATCTCCTAGCACTGGAATTGCTATATTGCACCAGCTGCAGTTCTCACTAATATGGGTTTGTGCACATAAGCCTGTTTCGACATCCTCTGAGCAGCATCTGGCTTTCTAACCATTAGCCACTGTCAGATCACAGCACTTTCTCCCAACCATCCACCCGTTCTGACATTAAGACAAATGCCCAAATGTTCTCACACTTGGCACGCACTACTACCATAGTAAAAGAACCACCTCCCAACAATAGCAACTGCTGCTTCATGCAGCATAATGTCAGAAAAGTAGTGGAGGAAGGTGCTGCTTGACACCTTCTGCTCCATCATCAGTTACTCCCCACTTTTCTCAAAGGAGGTGTTGAAGTCAAGTTATTTTTATGTGCAACCTTCTAAGTAGTTAATGGTACCAGGTGCTAGAGTTTGGGAAGTTTCTTCCTTGGATAGGACATAGGATAAAGACCTTGACGAATTTCAGTAAAAATTAAAGATATCTGGATGAATCCTGTTCCTCTCTCTCCTTGTCTACTGTGGGATCACTCTTTTTCATTCTTCAGTATTGGTTCTACACCATACAGGGTCTATTTTTAATGGAAAAACTAATTTTAACATCTTTTTCCCTCACAGCTTTAGTTCACATCAGCCCAGAGCCATAAAAAAAATTCTCTCAATCACTTCCTTTGACTACAAAACTACTAAATATTCTCTACATCATGAAGATTCCTACTAGTAATTTTAAAGCTATAGAACTGTGTGACTAGTCCCATCATTCTCAAATGCAATGACTATTCTCAAAGAACAAATCAAATCATTCTGAAAACTGTAGTATCACACAGAATGCATTTCTTGAAGTTTAACCTTACATATCAATTTGTTTCTTTATATATTTCCCAGATAGCATACAGCTGTACAGTAAGAACCACAATCAAGCTTGACCTGAGCTGTTGCGAAAAAGCCAAGCTCTGTGACTTGTGTGCAGCCCACTGCAGCGTAGGCTGTTGCTCTACATCTGACCTGCTAGCACATTAAACCATCATTCCAGCACATGCAAAAGTGAAGTTAGCAAAACTGAACATTTTTAATGTAATATCCTCTGCTTTTAAACAAGTGCAGACATCAACTGACTGGACGCAATGCATTAATATTTATGTGCACAGAAACAAGCTAGAAAAGCAGCATCTCAGCTTAATTTTTACGCTCCTTACCTTACATTGGCAGAGTGTGCACTCTGTGCCATGCTTTATCCAAGAAGACCCAGTGAAGCGAACAACATTGGTTTCATCCAGGCAGGTTTTAGTGATGTCATTACGGATGGTGTCCGCTTGGCAGGGGTCAGTGACACAGCGTGGGCAGCACTCGTTCTCAGGGAGGACACTGAACTCACAGTCCACCTCTGGGCATGGCAAGGGCCAACAGTCAACCTCTCCCTGCTGTTGAAAAACAGTATGAGAACAAGAGAAAATTATTAGCTGTTGTTTTGCTTCCCTGCCCATTTCTCTGATTCAACATTATGTTTGTTCGCTGGCTTTTCTCTATCTGGTCCTATTCAGAAGACAGTGCGGAGAACACTAGCATTTATTGCTTGTGGGAGACAAAGCAAGCTAGCTGCTTTCTCTGCTTGCTACCGGGTAAGTCCATTAGACTTTGCACCAAGCTGCAGCTGAACTTCTCCGTGGACCTTGCAAAATACAAAATATGGACCTGTCCTTGAGATGTCCTACTTGTATGAAAGACAGAAACCATAACAGGTCTCACTATAAAAGTGCTTTGAAGTCTCCACTTCCTCAGTTCTTTACTTCTATTGAGAGTGTTAGTTTCCAGTATAATCCCTCAACTCTTCAGCTCAAGGTAACGTTAGAGCTTATATGTTCCGAGGTTATGGCTTGGCTGAGGGTGTTGAGCTACCAGCAACCCAATTGAACACGGAACATCACAGCATTCTCAGCGAGAAGACCTCCACTGGCTTACTATCCATTTTGGAGGTTATGAACTGATTACCTGGCTTCCAAACTTAATCATGCTTTCTGCATGTTGCATGACGGGTTCAGTACAGAGCATGAAAAATACAAAAGGGAGACTTGCTTGGGGCCAGCATGTTGTTGGGGAAGTTACTGTACACCTGTAACAGACCTTAAGAAGTCTGATTATTCACTTTGTTACTAGAAGTTGGGAGAATTTTCATTCAATTCTGGAGAAGGGACAAAGTTGCAGATCTATCAGTCAAAGGGAACAGTTCACTGATATCATTAACACCAGTTTGTTTTGGAACAGATCTGTCTCTGACCTCCAACTTATTCAGCTCATCCTAACACAGACTGTCAAGAACTGAGAGGGGAGGAAGAGAATAGCATTTCTCCCAAGGAAAGAAGTGTATTCACAAAAGTGAACCTAATGCTTTGAGGATTATGAGTTCAATACCAGTACAATAGCTGAAAAAAATCCCCGGAGGTTTGCCATATCTTCAATTTTACACCTCTTGTTGCAGAAACTATTGTTGAAGTTACTCCTTCACAGAATTCTCATCTGTATCAATTTTCCTCTCTTTTTGAATCACATGATAGAAAGAATGAAAGCAATCTTAAAACCAGTTACTGATCTTGATATTTTGATTTATTTTTTGTAGTGATGGACACGACAAGGAGCAGACAATACATTGTCACCTAAAAACCACTGTGACAACAGAAAGAATATAAGCTTTATAAGAAGTAGCATCTTGAATAAAGGGACATCTATTGAGATCCCAAACTGTCAGGAGTTTTTTGTTTTGTTTCTAAGACCTCTAATGAAACACCTGGGAATCTATTTTAGCAGTGGCAACACCGAAAGCAGTGTCTACAGAAATTGGTTTTGGGCTGTTATTCTTGGTACACTGACAAGGAAAAGCTGAACTAGGCTTTACATTTGGAGATAACTTGTGATAAAAGCTAGTTGCTTTTATCTTGGGATTTTTTTCTGTCATGGCAATTCCCTGTATACCATCATGCAGTACAGGTTTGCTAAGACTATGAAATACCTGCCCAGGAAAAAGATCACAAGCTTCAAAAGATAATTTTTTTCTCAAACCTTATTTCATTAATATGAAGAATGCATCAAGACCTATTAATTTTTCTGTTACTGGAAATGTCTGAGTGAATAAAAATGTTTTAGTCTGTCAACATCTTTGAAATTATCAACTGTGATAATGAATACATATTTAAAATATCCCTATACAGCCTCATCAGCCTCTGAATGAATGAAAACATGAGTATTACTGCATAGGTGTCATACTCAAATGACCTACATACTTTGCTAAAACAATCTTTGTGATTAAATAATTTCTATTATGTCTATTATGTCCAAATGCATTTTTGACTGGAACTTAATAATACTGATAAATATCCATGAAAGTCAGATTTTGATTATACACATACTCCAGAGGGATCTAAATAGATGTTAATATATGAGAATGAATATTCAGAGATTAGCACATCTCATGTCCTTTTTTTCCTCCTGCTTATTCCTCTGTAATCAGGAGCCTTACCAAGCAGCGACACTGCTGACAGTTTTGTATCCAGGAGTCACCACTGTTGTAGGAAAGCTCCCCACTCTGATGTAAACATTGACTGCTGAGCCTTGGGTCACATTCAGGACAGCAAAATAGGTCAACAGTGGGATTTTCACAGTCACAGACCATTCGCCGGCACATCACGTATCCACTCTGTTGTTGGAAGACAGATACAGAGTGATGGCAGAAATCTGCTTGACTCCTACAATTCTTGCACCAAAATATGATTTGTTGGCATGACTGTAAACCACTACCAGCTTGTGCGCTTTTCCACAATACAATACCTTTGTTGAAATACAATTCAGAGAGTTAGAAACCACAAAACACTCAGTAACTACCATAAAGTTCCCCTGCTATCTTACATAAATCCTTTGTACAATCAACTTTCAGACGATTCTAGCCTAAGGTGGTGAAACTCAAGCGTGTCTTTACCAAGGGTCAAATTTTAATGGATTGCATAGAGCTATATCATTTTTGTATGGGCATGGCTTGAATCACCTGCTAAACTTCTAGATCAGTTCCCTCTCTTTTATAATTATTCATTTAAAAATGATGATAGCTAGTGAGAAATTAAATTCATGCCAGTGAAAATTGAATTTCTGAAATGCTCGGGATTTTTTAGCAGTGTATTGGCTCTTCAATCTTCATTTGCATTTAGCTTGTGGGCTTCCTACAACAAGCATCTGAGAAAGCTAAGCAGAGGCAGCACTGACCTCTATTTATAGCCATCTGCTGAAGATACTGGTGTCAGTCATCAACACCAGTATGTGCCTGGATAATTTCTTTGCATGAAAATGACATTACTCCCACCCAGAAAAGATAGGCAGCATCTTTGCTAACAAAACAGTACTCTTCCCCTTCTGCCAGTATTATATGAGAAACTTCATGGAATCTCTGTTCATGCAGGTTGAAGGGAGAAGCTGTCCCCAAAACTCCATTTCTGTGAAGCACCACATACACAAATGAAAAAGCACCTAAAACAGGAATTTCACTTGAATCATATTATTTTTCCTGTCATCCCTTCCACCACATTTGCAGAAGCAGCTGGTTTTATTTCAACTGACCTGGCATGAGCAGACAGAGCATCTGTCGTTCTCCAGCACCCAAATCTGACCATTGTGCTTGATTCTGTCTTCATGGATACAGTCTCCTGTGCAGTTTTTGCCATGTGGACATCGACAGTCATACCCACCATCCAAGTTAAAGCAAACAGTGTCATTGGCACAGCTATGCCTTCCAGTTGCACATTCATCAATGTCTGAAAAAACATGCCATGTAATACCTTTAGACTGCATTCAATTAACAAAAATGTTCCTGTGGCAGCCAATATAAATGATTCATGGTCATTAAAGCCTTTAGCTGAAAATTAATTTGCACTTCACCAGCACAGGGAAAAATAACTTACAAGTTCACAAAAAATATTTTTAAAGTCACATCAACTCTACAAACATCATGTATCATAGTCTTCCTATACATCTTCTCAAATGAAATACTGAATAAGGTTTTTAGAATAAAGAAATCACAGGAAAGACAAGAGCAAAAAAAAACCATGCAGATCCCTAAAGAGCATTAGTTTGTGGCAACCATTCAATCAGACGTTTTCAATCAAACAAGTAAAGCTGCGAAAACCTGTTTTCGAAACTTTTTGCTGGCTCTGTCTAGCACATTCAAGTTCACTTGCTAAGAAGTTAATGTCAAAGGTGACATCTGACTTGTATGTCCATTTAGGTAAGAACTGCATCATTTATTAGAGTGTACAAGCTAGAATGGTTTAATTATTTAAGTTGCAAAGACATCTATAGCCTTTCTGTCTAGCACAGAAAATAAAAAAAATAGGAATGCCTCCAGTGAATGAAGGTAACTGACTTCAAAACAACTATATCACATAGAGTTCAAGAGCACCTTTAAAGACTTAGTTCATCGGTGTACACTCAAAATTATTTTGCGTGGGCTAACTTGCAGCACAAACTGCCTTATATTTCAATAGTCTTTACTGAGCTTTTTCAGCTGTTCATCTGGAAGAAAACTATCCGAAAAAAAAAAAAAACCTTTGAAAAGTCGTGAAGTAAAATGCCGTATGTGATAAAAAGTGGAAAAACTAGAAGATTAAAGATCTATGGCAATGAAAAGTATCAATGCAGCGAGTTCTATTCCATATAGAATTTCACAGGAGTCTGCCCAGGCTCTTAATTAAAGTTCATTAAAAAGTAGTATTTAGCTGTCAAAGACAAAATAAACAATAGCATCACTCATATATTTTTCAACATCAGCACAGAAACTTAATAAAACACTCAGCTTTGGGTTCAAGAATGGAAATGAAACCTCCAGTTCATCCCAAGCATATTCAGATAAAGAAAAATATAATTCGTTTATTTCAATTCCATGTGTGGGTGCAGTCAAACAAAAGTAAACAAGTCACTAACATGAATATGAATTGAGATGAAAAACAGCAGGGAAAATATTAGAATTCTGTTGTATAAATAAGCAGCATTGTTGGTTTCCTTTAAATACACTGTGTAATAACAGTGCATCTCAAAAAACTGTTTTGCAAAATTACTCAGGCTTCCGGGAAGGATGAGGAAAATCTCATTTGAGAGGAACTAAAAAGAAATGGATTGTTCCTCTCTGAAAGAATATCAGCAAGAGGGGATGTACATAACAAAAAAAAAATAATGAATACCACAGAGAAAACATATTGAGAGCTTTTGTTCTCTATATAATTGAATGGGCAAGAAAGGGGACAGTAGATGAAAGAGGAAGACAACAAATTCAAGTCTGATAAAAGGAAATAGTTTTTCCATACCATGTATAAACAAACTATGAAATTCACTGCCACAGAATGTTGTTAAAAGGAAAACAAAAAGGTTACAAAACTAGTGAGAATATTTAAATTTACAATGCTAGCAGATTTTGGAAGAGAAATTACATTCCATATATCACAGTTTATGGTGCCCTCATTTACATATCAAATTTACCCAAAATAAGCAAACCATCTCAGTTCTCCACAACTCCTACCTCAGTCTCTTCTGATTTTTATGGAGTTGGATGTTGTCTCAGTAGGGCGAAAACCAGCCAGGATTGTGAACCCAATTGAGTGTGGCTGTGTGTATATGGAAAGAACCTGAAGAGCTGAAATGTCCCAGGTACTCAGACAGGGAAACCCGTCCTTACTAACAGCAATGATACAGAATAAGCTGAAAAGATGGTTGTGTGGAGGCTGTGCATTCTCCAGCCTAGAATGTTCTTAGACAAGTGACTAAAAAGAATGGTTTAAGTGATGCTGATCTATGCAGAGCAGAAGGATAGAAGAATTGTCCTTTTCTTCCTCTTTTCTTTCTCCTAAATCCTTACAACTTAGCAATTGAAAATTAACATTTTCATAAGTACATGTCTAGTACTCATTCTAACTGGTTTTAAGTTATTCAGTGAAGAGAACAAACACAGATTCCACTAAAATGTCATGATTAACAGTGGGATTCCCTTAATCACTGAAGCCCCTTTTAATAAATTACTTTCAGATTTCCATGTTCATTTGCTTAAAACACTCTTTTGTACAAAGCTTTCACAATGCAGTTGTCACAGGTAAATAATATCAGTACCCAACAAGCTGTACCTTAACTGAAAGCATCCATATTTAGTGAGCTACTTGGAGGAAATTCAGCTGTCACGTACATAAAAATAGTTCCCTTTAAATAACAAACACTGACCCTACAAACACTACCTCTGCATTTGGCACTTACGTCCAAGTTCCTTTCACAATCTGGCCATTGTAAGAGATTATTTTTTGCACCACTGTCTCAAAGCTTGCTGAGGAACACTGATGGATGCGCCCTGGGCAAAGGTTGAGAAATCCTGTGTCTGAGGGACACAGATAGACAAGTCCAGGCAAGTGCTGGTCAAAGTTGGCAAAGCCTTCAGACTAAAGATTTGCAGGCCAGGGGCAACAAGAGAGAGATACACCAGGCAAGAGAGAGATAAGCCAGGCTGAGAAGCAGTCCTTTATGTGTGCTTACCTTGAGGAAGATGGCCTTCTCAGGGGGTGCTGCACATGACTCTTACCCAAGTACCCAGGAATGCCACGTTGGCAGAAGGATAAAAAAGGGACCAACAACCACGAGGATAAGTGCCTGCTTGCTGATGGATTAACTCCCCCTTCCCACTCCCCTCTTTCCCTTATGCCTTTTTTTTTTCTTTTCCATCGTGGGCGGTCACTTATGCATCAATTTCAAGCAACCTTTGAGAAACCTGGTGGTGTATGAATCCTTCTTTGTTTTTGGCTCAAAGCTCGCTTCCTGAGGCATTTCTTCCAATAAGACTCTGACTTATCTTGGAGATGAGAGGTGGGTGTTGCTGTGTGGCAATCAGCATCACTGTGTGGACAGTTTCACATTTGAAAGCATTTCTCTGGAGCTGTTTGCCTTCGGAAGAGAGTGTTCAGGACTGTTTACTGGCAGAAGATCTGGCTTGTGACTCCAGCTTGCTATTTAAGATGGGGGGATGATACCATTGTATCCTGTGAAGGCAAGATACAAGTTGGTGCCTCGCTGCTCCCTCTTACCTGCTGGCAAGGCCCGGAAGATGGGAACAAAAGGATTTCCTGCTGAAACACAAAAGCCAGAAGCTGCCGCTCCAAAAACAGCTGACTCAACTACTTTGGACTTATAAGTAAGTTTGTATTGCCATTGGGAAGTATCACCATTGTCACAGTTGTCACGGTTGTCATTGTCATCATCAACTGAACAGTAACACCCAACGACCCACCACTACTGGAGATCAATGACTGAACTACAAACCTACAGAGACTCCCTGCTTTTATTTCCTGTCTTTTCTATCGCCCATCTTCCCTTCCCTATCTTCCTAAACGACAAGGATTTGTAATAATCTGGTCAGACCAACATTTGACCCGTTGTGTCTTAATCTCGCCATCAGGTATACACATATCAAAGAACCTCCTCTCCCTCCTATAAATTGGAGCTGGACACCCATGATGGAAAGGTTTGTGAGGATCATTTTTCAACACGGAAATGGTAAGTGTGCTGCTACAGTACACAATTGGCTCTAATATTAAACAGAGCTCATACAACACTGAACATTTATGAAAAATCCCTGAGTTGTGGGGTTTTTTTCAGTTGTTTGATCCATGAAAATGAATGTTTGGATACTACCATTCAAATACCCCAGGTCATAGCCAAAGCTATTTCAGTTTTGATTGTAACCTAATCAAGAACAGCAATGTGTTTACAGTGCAGCAAGAGAGACACAAACCTGCATGCATGAAATTCTCATCTGCTTTATTTACCTACATTGAACTTCAGTCATTATCTGCAAACACACACAAAACATCCATACCAAGTAAAACATTGTTCACCTTTTTTAATCTGAATTGACAGTGGATGGTGAGTGATGCTACTGACATCTTATTTACAGCAATAACCAGCTTTCTAAATTCCACAGCCATATGAACAGGGTACACTGGTTCTTGCATCTTTTGTGTCTGAAAAGGGTAGCAAAAGAACTACAGATTCCTTTTCTGCAAACCAGCTATAGAGTATGCTATTATCTGTCCTATATTGTGTTGGTGTTTCTTCGTGGTGGTTGTTTGTTTTATTTTTGAAGAAACATACAACTCACTTCAGGCTATTTACAACACACTGCTTAGGAATCCAGCAGCTTGTTTTCTACAGCATTACAAAATTTAATCTCAAAAGACTTGGAGATTTGACTTAGAACAGAAAACAAAAAATATAACTAGCTATCCAGTGCTGAATTGAGGACTAGATCTAATTTGCAGCAGCAGTGATCTGGAACATTTTTAAGGGTTTCCCTGAGTACAGCTTAATAAGACAAAAGACTACAGTGGGTGGAGAAGTAATGACAAATGTAGGTTGCTCTGAAAGTAATGCCTCCTATTTATTTCCACGGAAACTACACAAGTTACAAGAGTGTAAAGACGCAATTTGATAAATCAAATTCTCAGATACAAAACACAGTTTTTAAACATATTTGCCACTTAGCTATGCATGAACACGAGCCTGCATCCCATCCTCATAAAAATCTGTACCAGAGGAGGTGACTCACTGTCCCTGTCACCACTGCTGGAGTGCACCATCCACTGCCTCACTTTGCACACATCCACTGTTTGATCTCCATAAACATTCAGCGTCGATGGATGGCAGTGGGTGCCATTTTTTTCCACATGGATGAATTCAATGACATACCTTCGCTTCATCCTCACTCCTGTGTCAGACATCATTGTGTCAGACTGCCCCTCTGCTGCCTTCTGTAGCACAGCAACAAAATGAATGGAATATTGGTGGGAAGGTTCAACGTCTACTGCCATACCACCAACATCTGCCTCTGGTGGCGTGGGGCAATATAATAAGATGGAAAGTCTTACTTCTGAAGCAACTCTTCCACATTAAAGAAAGCTAAGAATTTATTGTGTCACAAGTAATTTGATGTCAAAACAGTTAAAATACTGGACTAAATCTATAGAAAATGGTGACAGTACCTAGAGTGACTAAACTCCATTTGTAATATCTGAGTGTGAGGGCAGAAAAGTCTTATGAAAACAGAAATCTTACTTGCCCCGCCAGGCTGAAACCTATAGTTAACAGATTTACAGACACTGCTTGGAACATAAAGTCATAGAATGTAGCAGGGAAAAAGCAGTATTTGACTTGGTCATGAGCAGTGTGCAGATTCTGATTCAAAATGCCAGTAATGAATAGCTACTCTGTAATGATGATCACAATATATGCAATTTCTTAAATTTAAAAAGCCATATGAATTCTCTGTCATAGTACTGAGTTTCAAAAGTGGACTTATATTAAAATGCAAAAGTTTTAAAGATAAATTAAATCTTTATATGATAAAAAGGAAGACTACCTAGAGATGTATATTATAGATTCAGGTTATACCATACTAAGACTTCAAAGAGAAATATTGTTGATATAATATACTACTTCTATTTGAAAACTTTTGCTGAGCTCTTTTGTATGACTCATACTCTGAAAGGAACTATCTTGCTTGGAAGAAAAGGAATCAGTCAGTCACAAATTTATAGTGGTTTAGTTAGTAAGTAATAAATGGCAATAATAAATGCTCAAGTTGTCGTAAATGAGGGGTGTCCCATGAAAGTTCTCAAAGAATGTGTGCCAGGACATATGCTGCCCAATATACTTAAAAGTCACCTGGAGCTGTGAGTGAACAGTGAGATGAAAGATGTTGTTAATAAAGTATTGAACAAAAAATTGTCAGTGAATTTCTTGATTTCTTGATAGTGATTGAGTAAGTGATAATAAGAAATTCAATTGATGAAATTGATTATAAGACACAGGGGGAAGTATCCTTTCAAAAGTCAATATTTCAGATCTATAATGGAAAGTGATCTTGAAGCTACTACAGAAAATGGCGGCACAATACTCTTTTGGGCAGAAAGCAACCCAAATATAATACTGATAACAACAGATGAGAAAATGTGCAATAAACTCACAAGGAACAAGAACAAGGCAGCATTAGAAGAAAAAAGAAACTGTGTACCTTGCTAGGTATTGACAAAGGGCTCAGAGACATGCTCTGATGTAACTGGTGGAAAGCTGCAGCTTTTCCCCCTCAGATGAGTCCTCCAGACTTAAATGCATGGCATTCACATTAAGACAGGAAAAAAAAAAACAATTTCCCCAGACATCTTCACGGCAAAATCTCTCTGATATCACTGAAATGTATGTAAAGAGAAGATGAACATCTTGATCACTGAGACATACACTGTTGAAAGATGGGTTGGGATGGTGGGCAGTTTCTTTGATCCGAAAGACACTCAGTTACTTCAGCTCTGAGAGAAAATGGCTTCCTCAGCAGGGTGATAGTGCAAGGATACCCAGATACTTTTTGCTTAAGGCAAAAAGAACCTTCTGAGCAGAAGGTTTGGCTTCTCTCCTTGTCTATCTCAAATAAATTTATTAACTGATGCAACCATTCTTCAAAGTGCAAGTGAATTATGAATAATTTATTTGTAACTTCATGCCAGCCAGCTGTCAGAGAGCTTGGCAGATGTGGAAGATGAAGAACTGAGAATTCAGATGCTGGTTAAACCAGCTTCACAGAAATGTTGTTTCCCAGTTTTGATACAGTAAACATGATCAATTCACTGTCTCATAAAATGTACTGGTCTTCTGTTTTAATAGTCCTCTAATAAAACTTCAGAAATTCTGCCAATTTCATACTCTGCCCACACTCCTGAATATTTAAACGCACGTGTCTCCAGCTCTGCATTCTCTCTGCTGATGATTGTGTTCCTAAAGCCAAAACGAAGCCTTAATGCCTAGAGTTCTGTTTGAGGTGGAAGGAATGAAATTCCTCCCTGTAGTTTTAATAGTTGATATTCTGTGACCATGAAGGAAGACAAAAGGATGTTCTTGATTTGTGAGTTCCAGTAAGATTTCCTGCTGAAGTGATTCTTTATTTCCTGTCTCCTTATGAGCTTTCAATAACAAAGCTTCTGTTAAACATGACAAGAACTGTAGAAAAATCTAAGTGTGGTCTCTAAACTGATAGTGGTTTCTCAAACACAGATCTCAGGCATTAGTTAATATAGCGGATGTACTGTGAGATGAATTCAGACATCTCAAAAGTCAGCAATTGTTCTCTCTTCCAAATCCAAGTGACCATTTTGGATTTTGTTCATTGCTGAAGAATAGAGAGAGCATCCTATTCCTGCAGTGTACGTCCATATCTCATTATTCTGTGTTGTGGAAAAAACAGTCCATGGGGAGACCCAGCCCTCCAAGCAGACAGGCAGTCTGTGCTGTTAAACTGGAAGTAGGATACCAGTGGTACTAAACATAAGGAGACATTTCAAAACAGAAATCCTAATCTGCAGGTTTACATGCAGATAAATCCTTGCAACAAAAAAGATGCTTTTTGAACTGGCTGGAACATTCCAGATCAATACTTTTCAATCCATTCATTCACCCTTCTCTCATTTAAAGGATTTGATACCTGCTCAGAGTGAAGATATTTTGCTCCTACATTCTGTATAAACAGCTGGTACCTGCCAGATACCCTTGGCAAGTCCAATAGGAGCTCATTAATTAGGTGAGCTACTCTTCTGACATGGAATTATGCAAAATGTACAACAGCTGATGAGGTATAACTTGCACTACTTCTGATTCAAAACCAATACAGCCTCTCTAGCTGATCTTAGAAGCCTTTAGGCATTGCAGGTGACAAAATCTAAGGAATCAGGATCTTACACAGAACTGCAGCACAAATGTTAACTTGACTTAAATGTACTTATTTTAGAATTTGCCCCTCCGTGGTTTCAGTTGTTGAATGCAATGAAGCTTGAGGCTGCAATATCTACCATCTCTTTTATGAAATAGTACATGAGAGACAACTTTCAGATCATCAAAATGACTGAGTAAATAAACTATAAAGAAGAGCTGCAGGGGGGTGAGGAGGAGGGCACTAGGTAATATACCATGATGAATGCTATATTTACATATATATATAAAATTTAAGACTTCCCAAAACCATGCAATTCTCAAAGGCTAAGCGGCTAATCTTTCTCTGCTTTTCTGGAAATAAGATAATATATAACATAATTATATTTCTAAAGGAAAAAGCATCAATGCTGCTAAGAGTCTGAAGCTCTACTGCATTTCCCATCTGCATTTCCCATCACTTTTCACAGTAATTGGTATTGAGACTATAGGTCTACCCAGGAGTATAACATGAAGTGAAACTAATAGCAAAGGAATTTCCTGGTCTTCTGTTGCCTGCAGGTACCAAATGAAATAGGATTATAAATTTCTAAATTCAAGTACAGCATTAGTCAAAATACTCAGTATTCTAAGTAGTGCCAAGGATGCAGTGGTAGCCAAGCTTAATATATGTGCAAAATTTGGCAACAATTATTTCAGGCATTGATAAAGTCTAATGCTACCAAGGACTCCATCACCAGACAGAAATTTTTAGTAGCATGTCCTGTCTGGACCATTTCCTAAAGAAAGGTGCGGTTTGGGTGTTAAGCTAAAGTAAAGTTCTTAAGGAAATGCTCCTCTTCCTAGCAGAAATGTTTCCATCTGAATCTTTCAAACTGGAGGCTTTGCTGGTGGAAACACTGTGACTAACACCGATCACAGAACTCTGTGATCAGAACTCTGTACACAGAGTTCTGTAGTACTATTGACAAGCATCCAGGGAGCTCAGACGGACACAGATTTGAGGCAGAACATATAGAACAATCAAGAAAGAAAATAGTTGAGCCCACACTTCCTTGGCTTTAGAAGTTTTTCTCCAGAGAAAGAGGGAACTTTCTTCAAAGCAATTAAAATTCACTGAAGATAAGCCAAAGACAGCAAGCCTATTATGCAGTCTGTATAAACGCTGTATTGAAGTAGACTGACCAGAAAGCTAAATCAACAAGCTCTCAAAGAATATCTCCTAATACCCACGAGGCTTAAATTCTTTGTTCCACTAAGAAAGTAAGGTGAGACCAGTTCCTCTTCTCTGCAAGTCTGCACCGTTCCATCTACAATTCTCCAAGCTGAGGTACTTGCATGAACCAGAAGGTCGTAGAGGACACTGGGCCTGGATGCAGCAGGAAGCTCATACAGCTGAAGGCAGCAAGTGGAGAACCAAGGTTTGAAATTTGAGATTAGTACAGCCTGGAGGATATTCCTGTGTTACAGTGAGTGTCAGAAAGGTCATCCACCAGTCGCTGAGTCTAATCACCTCTAACATAGGGGATACTGGAGAAGTGACACAAGAAATTGCCAGATTGTCTTTAAGCAGAGGAATCTCACTGTGGAAAGATCTGACAAGAGAGAAAGCAATTGCTTTCACACTACTGTACTCTGCTACTGAAAGTTCAGCTTTCCAAACTGTAATAAATTTAAGGCTACTTCTCCAAGTTTTATCTTCTGTTTAAGTGTTACACAGTGTTACAGACTTCAATTCTATAAAAGCAAATCATGCTAAATAATTGTCCCTTCTACATACGTGTAGCACTCTGCAGTTATTCTTTCTTGGCTTTTCCTTTGAGTAGAAATTGTTGCTTAATTGTTGCTTGTTTGTGCACATCTTAACAGAGATACTGTTAAAAACTTCATACTTTCTGCTTCATTCTTTAGTTCATATTTCTTGAGATGACACATGCCACGCCACCATGTTCAGTCCACAGGACAGATTTCTTATTGATGTTAAGATAAAGCTTGGGCTATAGAACTTTCTCATAAATGCCTGGCCATAATGCTCCTATGCCAGAAGTGACAGAAGAGTGATGTTGTGATCAGAGGGATTACAACTTCTCCAGAAGTCCTTGTACTTTCCTGTCTTAACACCTGGCCAGCTAACACTGACATTTAGCTAGTTCTTGACAAAGAAAGTTGGACTTACGAAAGCAGTAATTGCTTTCGTAGCAGAAATTGCTGATTCCTCCTGGGAATCAGACTTTCAGTTGAGGTGAAAATGTGTTGAAATAAAGTATTGATGATGGGGATACTGAAAAGGTCATTCTCACTGCTTGAGAACTGTCTGTGTGTCTGCCTTAGTGAAATTAATTCAATTCTTTCCCTTTGGGACTGATGCAGCCCACCAATGTGAGTTTAAACAGTAAGATGGCAAAGCTTACACTGAGCACTGAATATTTAGGCATTCACAGCCACAAGGTAGAAAGACTCCCGATTTTGCCCTAAGTAGTCCATGGCAAAACAGACTGGTTTGTTCTCTTATTTAAGAAAAGCAGCTTTTAAAAGAGGAAGAACTTTTCATACTAAGAAATCCACGTGTGAAAATAGCTGTGTACTAATCTGCTGTTCTCTCCAGCATTGTTCATAAACAAAGGAAACCTTCCCATCTACTTGTCCCTGTCGACCTTTCATCCCCTATACCCCATATCTTGCCCCATCTCCAAGTCCATTGTGCTTTCCATTTTATAAGGCTTTTCTTCAAATTGCAGCTCTCTAAGAGGAGTTAGTCTCCACACAGGAGAAGCACCCCCGTACTGACTGGAGTGTGGGTAAGGGTGTCAGGGTCACAAAACCATCCTTGGTAGCAGGAGGTGTCTTGATTATATGCTATTTCAGTGTACAAGGAGTGAAGCAGGAGAACAGAGGTCTGGATTAGCGCTCATTTCTGTCTCAGAATCTGACATACAAACAGATCACCCTGGAGTGATAGATTATAATGCATGCTGTCAGCCCGTGGGAAATCACTAATGCATAGAAGCAGATGTAGGGCCCATGAGACTGTTCTAAGCACTGTGCCTGAATATATATTATCTTAGCAAGTCATAGAAATAGCCAGTAATCCTCCACCTAGTGTTAGGAATATTCTTTTTTTTTTTCCTTTTCCTTACAATGCTTGTTTTGACTATGATTTCTTTGGTTCAAGGTTTAACTGTCATTGATACATACAGTACCTGTGACAACATTTGTCCACAATAGCTGGAGATACCAGACACCACTGTAATTCAAGTCATAACACCCCAACCTTCTTAGACACTGACCTTCACAGGATTCTCCATTTGGTGAAAACATCCCATTGTCATGGTAGCCATCCCTGCACTCACAGTGGTACCACCCTGGCAGATTGATGCAATTAGCACGGCTGTCACACTGCACAAAGCCATCGGAGCATTCATCAATGTCTGGTTCAAAAGAAAAACAGAAAAGAAGAAAATTCACATACAGGAAATTGCTATATGCATCTGATGCAAGAACAACTTCTCTGGTGTTTCATGGAAGTATTCTGATTATAGCCACTTAGATTTCTAGAGTTATTTGCTACAGCATTGTGAATCATTCCCACAGAAGGTCTTGGCTAATAAGGTTGGCCCTGCTAGCTGGAGTTCTGCTAATCCCAACTTAATGTTTATATATTAGCAACTCATTTCATCACAGTATATGCTCAGTAATACATCATTTGTGTAAACTGTCCACAGTATGAAGAAAGGAAGATAAGAAGAACCCTTTTGCTGAGTACAGGCTGCCTGATAAAACTTATTTCCAGCACCATATCAAAACATTAAATCTTTACTGCCATCCTTGTTCATGTTCCCAGTGTCACTACTGTTCAGTCAGAAGAACTTCTCACTAGCTTAAACCAGCAATGCTGACACTCAGCATTGTTGACTGCAGTCTTCTCTCTCACTGCCAAAGAGACCAGCTGGGATTCCAAACCAAGGCTTAGATCTTGAAGGTGAAACACAACACTTTCTCCTCCACCCAGTAACTCCTTTGGAATGCTCATTTCTTAAAGAAAAACTTATACTGATTAAACTTTATAGTAATGACCCACAGTGGAATGGATGTCTGGACACACTTGCAAGGTCCAAAATCCATCATAGGCTGGCATCCTTCAGACAGCTGAATTCACGTACTTAGTAAAGTAGAGAACTTTGTCATATGTTCATATCCAACAACTTCAGTTAAGCAGTAAGTCATATTAAGGAACAGGTCTCAGAATTAATTAAAAGTTAGGGAATTTCAGGAGTATTTAATCAAACAAGGATAAAAATGTGACCTTCATTATCAGATTTAACATATTATCAATGTGTTTTATGCAAAATCTACTTGAACAGCAAGTTGACTGAGAGGTGCCTATAAAATAGGCAGAGGGAGACAAAACACACACACACTTCCTTCAGTAACAAGAAGTTCCATGCATTTGAGTATTGAAGAAGCCTTCAATATACTCACCATGCTGGCCAAGTGAAGATTCAGCCAGGAATCTTTAAAATTGAGAATTAAAATGACAATTTGAGTTTAGACTCAAACTCCTAAGAGTACCTCAGCAGTTGACCTAGTTGTCCTCTGGGATGAAACTACAGAGGAGAGATGTAATGTGACCACTGAGATGTAATGTGACCTGATGTGACCACAGGTAAATGTGCCAAAATGCTGCTCACAGTCCCTCTTAGCTTGCACTTATGGCATCTGTTACTTTCAAAATATAAAGTATAAAATGGATGAGAAAAATTAATCATGAGCTTCAATAAGTGCCCAAATCTCTTGTTAAGAATACAACTGTACGTGACAAAGATATACTCACTCTACTCTCCTATGAAAACTATCTAAAAATACAGGTGTTTTTGTTGTTGTTTGTTTCATTGTTTGCTTTTTTAAAAGGCTTGTTTATCCATCCTAAACACTTCATGCCACACCTGAAAGAAAGGAAGTTGTTGAGTATTGTGGGGGATGCCTACAAAACTGTAAGGTATCAACCTTTGTTGGTGAGTTACATTCTTCTTACATATGGCAGGAAAGTAGGCACTATGTGCCCTGGGTATTTTATTCACATGCTGAATAACCTCTGACACAGTTTTTCATATTGAAAGGCCAGGACAGTCATCTCCTTGGAGTAACCTCACTGCCATAATATGAGCGTGTTGATTTTTAAAGCTCTGTAGTTAATCGAGGAAATCCCATTAGGAATTTCTGTTATTGCATCAGCCTGATTTTCTGTCACCTGCCTTTCTGACCAGATGCCCCTTGTGTACGTCATCAGTATTTATGAGAATGAAAATGACCAGCACCTCTACCGGAATACTGCACTAGGCACATATTTTTGCTGCTATGTGTACCACAAATTAAGTCCTAATCTCTACTGGTTTAAAACACAAGATTTTCAACTCCACTGTGAAGTGCAGGATAATCACGTAAGTAGTCCTGCTGCAGGACTGAGCAATACCAAATCCCTGCAACCTTTAACTGCTCTGGGTGTCTCTCCCTAACTCAGTATAAGCTCTAGCCTTTTTCTTGTGAGCAACCGGGGCCAGCAGGACTTCAAGAGGGTTAGAGAGATTAGAGGGAGATCAATGGAAATTATGTTGCTGTAGAGAGAAGAGGTTGGTTTGCAGTTTGTGCTTTATCCTCTGGTATTCACTCACATGCCCACAAATGGTTTAAGAGAGAGGGAAGGGGAGGGGAGGGAAGGGAAGGGAAGGGAAGGGAAGGGAAGGGAAGGGAAGGGAAGGGATTTCTTTCTAGAAGATCACTTACTGTGGGGAATACACAGTCTGGGAGGAACTTGCCCAGGAGGACAGACCGTAAGTTAACCTAAAGGTCTGGGATCATCTGCTTATCACAGTATAACTTGCTGGGGGTGGTCCAAGCCACAGGCCCCAGAGAATCAATGAAGACTGCTTTTTAACGTTATTCAATAACACATATTAAGACACTAGATAGCATGTGTCTTCCTCTGCCTCCAGTCTTCCTCTGGAAAGTGGAATTTATTGGTAGTGAGGTGGAGGATAGGGTGTTATTCAGAGTAAAGTAACAGATATGAATTTAAGAAAAGCTATGTTCCTCTCTTCAGAGCAATTTATTTCTGAATCTCTACATTTTATAATTGTGAGCACAGTATAGCATGCACAGACTGAATATATTCTGCTGTTCTTGCTTGCTGATTATTCAGAAAAACGAGCCTTGAATGTCATGCCAGTATTGGTAAACTGACAAGAAAGGTAGCTTTTCTGTATTTATTTGAGAACTAGCTGACAAACTCATATCACAAGAAATATTATTTGAGATGAAATGCTTTTACAGATGCCAATAAGCAAAGAAATATACTCTTCTAGTTTTGTTACAGCTGCATGCAAAGTGGAGTGGAGTTACGTGGGAATGCCTACTGTAAATAGGAATCATTGGAAGCATATCGTCAGTCTTTAAGAAACATCAGATTGTTCTCAGTTTGTTTGCCTAAACCATTCAATCGGAACCATTTCTGCACCAGTAGTGAATAATTCACTATTCCTTACATGGTATCACAGCAAACATAGTCAATCAAAAACAATTTCACTACTAAATTGTTAGGAAAGTATGGCATATGTTGTAGGTTTCAGAATATAGATGTTACTCACACACAAAATTTCATGCTAAATATCCCAATTTACATTCTTTAGTGTAGCATTAGCTCTAGCAGAGACTTTCTCTGTAATGGAACAAAACTCAGGTAAAGTCACAACTGTGTTAAACAAGTAATTGCAGCAGGAACTTACTTTGCAGAGCCAAAGCACAGATTTCATGGAAAATTTTCTTGACATTTGGATAAAAGGATTTCTATTTTCAAATGGGCATAGCATAGCTCAGGAAGTGCTGTAGAAGTATCTACAACTGGAATGATCTTATTAGTATGGAAAAAACAGCAGAAATCATTTTCTTTTCTGTCCTCTGATGAAACATCCTCTGATGAATCATCTTGCAGCTGCTCAGTCAGAGGTGTGAGCTGACAACAGAACAAAAACTGATTGAAGTTTTGCTTGGCCAGTGGCTATGGTATATCAGTGGGCTATATGGAACACTAACCACACTAACGAAGTTCTGTTTGATGCTGTACTAGAAAGGCATAAAAACGAAACACTGCTTTATTGAAGGAAGTTACTGAAAGGGCTTTCTATTTTCACTTCTGAAAAAAAATAAGATTTTTAAGTGCAAGAAGAGGAGGCATGTGCTTTTTTTCATTAGGAGCTAGTGGCATTTGTAAGTAGATGGACAAAAGTCTTATTCTGTATTTGCAAGTTTTCCTCTTCAGCTAGCTATAAGAAGCTGGGGGGTGGGGGTGCAGAAGAAGGAATGCTATCACCATCCAGGATCTAAAAGAGAGATAAAGATAAGATAAATCTCTTTATCTTATGTTACAGAGCAAATGGTCTAATCCCAGCCCTTAATTTATGGAACAACTCCCACTGACTATCACAGAGGCAGTATTTTCTCTATTTTTCAAATAAGCAGCACAATTCCACATGAAAAATCTGCCACCCCACTCATGTGAGGAACCAGGTTTGGAACAGAAAGCAGCACCAAGCTGGTTTGTGGCTGGAACCTTTGTGCCAGGCGGGAGGGCAGCTGTGCAGCAGCACCTGCTGTGCTCTGTTCCCACTCCAGGGCACTGCATGGCAGGAGATTTATGGTTCCAGTTCTTCACGCACTGTCTTGAGAGCACAGATGTGTGATTCACAGAACACCAGGAACACGAAGACCCCTCTCTACCTGATGTAACTCATGAATGCACTCAAAGCAATACCACACACACCACACTGCTGCATAACAAGTTACAAGGGTAACTTGTTATTGCACACTTACATTGCACAGGATTTGGTTTTCAAAGATTCTGTTTTTCTCCTGTGCATTTTTCTTAAGCTTAAATCAGTCAGCCTGGTTATTTCCATATTTTTGCTTGTTATTTCCATATTTGCCATTTTTCAACTGGAAAAAAACTCTCTTGCACCTTTTTGCAAACTAAATACTCACTTTAATACAATAGATACAGTGACACATTTTGAAAGTAACTATACACTTAGTTCCCCTGGACATGAAAAAATGCTCTTCCAAATCACATTCTTTATACTTCATAATCACTCATTTCCTGAACTGTAGCACCAGTTTCAGTTATTACACCCTTGCTCTTGGGGAGACTGAGAAAACCCTGCTCCCTGAAGAGCAAAATAAGATCATTAGCAAATTATTCACTGGTACAGTAGGAAAAAAAGGAAAGCTAGCAGTCTGATGAATATTATTAGAGAATTTCTGTATAATAAGAGCTTTTGAAGATGGAAAGTGGTATAAAATTGCCAATTTGAAAGCTAGCAATACTCTTTCATCCAGCAATTGGATCAAGCTCTCTAATGTGGTCAAACTGCACTCAACAAAGAGCCATGGTGTGGTGGGAGATGGGGTTTGGCTATACCATTTCACGTTACTCATTTCAAGACTGAAATATTAATCACCAAATTCTCCTCTCAGAAAAGCCTACATGCCACCATCAAACACTAAGAGAGACAGAGAGGTTTAGTCTAAAAATCGTTTCTTTCACAAACTGCTTTATCCAGTCAATACAAACAAAAGGTCCAACAGCCTTCTGCCATTAAGAATGAAACATCATATATTCAAAGCTGTGGATATTTAGAATTTAGTTTTCTATCTATCATGGAAGTTTTTCTGGGACAGTACACACATGGCACTCAGACTGCCAATTAACAGACTCAGTTGCAGTAATCCCTCCCAGTGCTAATTGGGTTATTATCACTGGATATATTTATAAGGATTAATAAGCAGCCAGCAACTTCTATAACATTCAGTCACTACAGTCTTAGGCTAAACTCGAGATCTCATTTCAAAGGCAACAGCTTTTCCATTCTAATAACCTCCAGAGCGACCTGTATCCCAGTCCCACAAATAAAATGCATATACACTGAAAGAAAAATCCTGTCAGAAACACATTACCAAAGAATTTGTTTAGGGTACTAATATGTTGAAAAAGATAAGTCCTCGGTAGTTTTTTTCCTGGGTACATGTGGAGTCAGACTCTGATACGCTTTTGCGTTTGTCAGTGCATTTTCAAGGATGTTATGTCTGACTTTAGTACAAAAGAACATGCCCCAGCTATTCAAACTCATGCTCAGATAACAGAATGCCCAGTAGGATTAAGATGTCTGGGTTATCTGATCTTAGTAAATACGCATGCAAGGGGGAAAAGGCCTTTCTGAGTAGGACAAAATAAAAGTTCTGCATAATGTATCTCCTGTCAAAACTCAGCAGCTTTGAGAAGGATTCATTATCTCTGCAGTAAGTTCTAGAGTCCCATACTGAAAAAGAGAGAAGCGTTTGTGTTGGTTTTCATGTTATAGCAGATTTCTAATGTGAAGATAGTTGGGAAGACTCTGCTGTTTAATCAGACCTCTGAGCTGAGATCTTATGGAGAAAACAGATCCCAGTGGAGAACTATAACAGCTTAAAACTAGTTCAATATACTGGAGCTATCTTCTCTTGTTAAAATATCAGCTTTGGGGATTTTCATCCCACTACATTCCCATATACTGCATGCATATACATATTACATGGAGGAATTTTATTTTTTTTTAACAAAAGCAAGGATACAGAAGCTTACGCTGCTGTAATAGTCCAGAAAGATAACAGTTACACCATAATCCAAAGTTACTTAGAGTGCCTTTTAAATACGTTTTGTAAAGTTTGTAAAGTCTGATCGTCATGTTTCTTCTAACACTGCTGCTGATCCCCAAAGGAGATCTTTCCTCTTTCATTAATAGATGTTCTAGAGCCTGCTTGTGCTTACAATCTTGCTTTGATTTTTTAGCTTCCAGTAATTCTTTAAATGTATGTTATAGTATCTTGAGTACTGGTATATGCTTTGCAGTGTATGAACCCTCACATCAGAATTCCCATTAAACTATGGAAAGCTCATAGCACAGATTACCCACAATTTTAACCTCGGAATACCATAATTCCATGAGTAAAAGGACTTGATACAGCATTAGAAACATCAGTTATCTGAGGTAAACCCTTCGGAGAACTGTGAAGACCCTGGACTTTCCTCTTCCTGTTGTGAATTAGGTGGTGCAGGGAAAAAGGTATTTTGAATGCCTTTGGAGTCACCACTCTTATGCCTATGTCTCTACATTGCTCAAAGTCTTGCAGAAATTCTGTCTGAGTCACTTTAACACCATACTTTGCCACAAAGGGCAGGAAACTAGAGTTGGGGTTAGAATTACCACATTAAAAACTACTCCAACAAGTTGTCAGTGTTGCAGATATGTTCTTCACTACATATTTCTAACTGTTATGATGCATGAAAAAATAACTATAGTTAAAACAGGGTTTTTAAAATGTTTCCTTTTTTTCCTTTCTTTCTTTCTTTTTTTTTTTTTTTTTTAATTCTCACAAGAGCATGATTGCATTTTTTAAAATACCGTGTCCATGGAAAACTAATTTAGTTCCATTAATGAAAAGGAAGCAAAATGTGATTGAGGATGTAATACGGAATTATAGTTCATTAATTCTTCAAGTATGTAATTTTCCAGACTCCCGATCCCCCATTGATTTCTGCACACCCCCATATGTCCTGCTAAATGCCAGCAAAAAGAAATTCAATTGTGTTGTTATTTTATGTGTGGCAGTGGCGGTGCTCCAAAATTAGATAGAAACATTATGAAAGGGAATTTTCCACTGGCTGCTTCACCATGCAGCCCTGTTAACAATTCTTTGTTGTCAAAAATTGATCAATCACAGGCCCCACAGATAACTGAGATTATGACAGTTACTCATTTAACATCCAATATCATCAAAAGATGTGACATTTGTAGCAAATGAAGGTGATAATTCAGAACACCTAATTAGCCATGATGAACTAGGTGCATGCATGAATAGTTAAAAAAAGAGAATGTATTTTTCTATGAGATTCTGTGAAACCAATTGTGTAATCCCCATTAGAAAGTCAGGGTAACTGAGAGGTGTGGGGTTCCTATTGTTAGACATTGATGGTAGCGTGAGGTTGCCTTCACTTTGTCCATAATTCTCACAACAGCACCTTAACTGTAATAAACACTTCTATTTCCCTGTTTGCCCTTTCTTGAAAAAGTAACTATTTTCTTCAAGATAGAAAAAGCACTTCTGTACCTTGACATACAATGACAAAGCTACTTTAGATGCATAGTAATGTTTGGAGGTGCTGCAGCTCTGTTTGCAAATGTTAGGAACTAGACTAACACACTCATGCTACTCCCTAAACATGTTGATTTCTGGATACTAAAAGGCTAGATTAATTTGTCCCAAGAAAGATTTACTTTAGCCAGATGTTCTCTCTTTCTTAAAGGTGGGAAGGAAGTCTCTGCAGGCATTGTGAAGATCTTGAGTATTCTTAGTCATAATGGTGAGTTCTAAGAAGTCATTCTATATCTTTGAACCAAGGATTCAACCAGCACGTTCTCAGCTTTGTTTGGGTTCAGCTCTGGTATGAATTACAGTAATTTTCCAATGATCCAGCTCAGTTCAACACAAAATTTTGGCTAGGGCTTGATCTAACACCCTGATCCGAAATTGGTCTTCTGCTGGGTCTTCTACCCTTTAGAAAGGTTCATAATTTTAAAACATTATTCCTTTCATCTGCTTTCCAGTGACTTGTTAACATGATTCACAGTTCACATACTCATGACCACTAATTTACACTGCTGCTCATGCAGCATCAAATCAAGTAGAAACTGTACAGAACTGCTGAACCACAGCAGAGAAAAAAATAGAAAGTCTTTTCTTTGCTTGGGCTATACCCATATCATTGCAATAGGTGCAGAGATTGCACACTCCCTCATGCTGACAGCAAGAGGAAGGGCTCCACAAGGGTATGGTGCAATGACTGGCACTGTAATAGATTTTAATTCCACTAATAGTTAAATGTAATTCATAAAAGAGAGACCCTACAGTGAATTATGAAGGCTCTCTCCATTTCCCTTGTATAACAGAAGGACATTCTATTATAATGCTGCCCAGCTGAACTATTCATATTCTATTTATAGATCATTGTATTTTAAGACCCTAATTGAAATTTTAGGTTTCATATTTTGTAAGGAAGGTTCTTTTCTGCAGAAGTAATAGCTAAGTAGTGGATACATTTTGATGTTTTTAATAAAGAACAAAACTTCCTGTCTCCTCAAATCTTTTTTTGTAGCACTTTCTTTTCCAATTCTCTCAATTTTTTAAGCTGCTACAGACAGGACTGCAGTGTTTCAAGAGGCTAAAGAAAATATAAATATAAGTACTCATATTTGGCTCTAGAAGAGAAAAAAGAAAGGTCTTTTGTTATTTAAAACTGACAGGGACTCTGAGGCATGAAAGAAATTATATACACCCAAGAAAGTGTGTCAGGCAAGGAAGATGAAGGAAGAAAAAGATACAGAAGGAAAAACATCTTAAAAAGCACCTTAGACTACAAAACAGAAGGAGTGAGGTAAGTAGGTTTCATTCCTCAATCCAGAATGTTCACTGAACCCAATATGGGCATTTTATTTAATTTCTGTCAAAGAGGTACTCTGTGAATGAATCTAAGCAAAAAATGTGAAACAAAGAAAAGTTTTCCAACCTTCTAAATTCACCAGCCAATGCCTCACTGTTTGTTTTTGAGCTGATTTTTCATAACCAAGACAAAAATCAGCTGATAAATGGGACCAGGGTGACTTTCCTTCCTCACACAGCAGTCAAATAAAATACATTTCATTTGCAGAACACAAGCTTTCCTGCTAGCTTGCTGCAGATCTCATTTGTTTATTCTCACAGGCAACTTTTTAACCTTTTTTTTTAATGCAATTTAATGAGCTAGCAATTTTAGAATATGTCCTTTTAGAAAGCCAAAAAAAAAAAAAATTATATTTTCCAGTTCTATGAATTGGCTGCACTTCCTCTTTGTAAAAATACAATGAAAAAAAAAAAATAAAAAACAAAAACCTGCCTTCTCTCAGATGTTGACATATTTGAGTAAAGAAGCAGAAATGAGATGACCTATGTCTTATCCAGACATCTGCCACTGCCTTTTTATGCAAGCCTTGTCACCTATTCAACTCTCCCCACGTGTCTTGACTTCCACATCTGTAAAATGGGGAGATAGCACTTGTACCAGCTCTGTGCTTTTTCTTGTACAGGGAATGATATTTGGGAAACAGCCCCACACCAGGGAGCAAGAGCTATAGGAGAGCCCAATCTGTTTATGAATATGAAGATTCAGCTTTTATTAGCACGCAATTAGCTGAAATTTGATGGAATTATTAATGATAATAACAATTCAGCTGACATTCATTAATTCTTTCATAGATCTTTATGATATATGCCATATGATTTTTCTTCCTAGTGACAATACTTTCTCAATCTGAATTTGCTCTTATTCTATAAACATTACGTGCTCAAGATTCATAAGCTCTTTAAGAATAAAATCCTTCAAATCCATTATTTTTTTTCCATGAGGAAAATAAATGTATGTTGATTTTCTTGGAGAAGAGTCTCAGCAGAAACTGTGCAAGTTTTTCTTGCTCTCTCTGAAAATGATCTTTTGAGTTCTTCTGGGTCAGGAGAGGAAACGGAAACTTTAGCCAGTTTGCACTCGTTATATGAATTTATATGCATAAGAGAAATCTCAGACAAGTCAAAGGGGACAGAGAGGTGATCACAGCCCAGACAACCTGCATTTGTTTTATCCTTATCTACCAGGTTGTTGCTAGACCTTACATTGTGTTTACTGTTTACTGAATTCCCAACTGATAAATATTCCCAACAATTTGGGAATATGACAGAATGTAATTTGTCTGCGGGTTTTCATCTTGTGTCTGGATCAACTCTGACCCCTTCTTTCAACCTTCACCTCTTCATTTGAGTATGTTTTAGAGGGAGAGACGGACCTGTCTTTTGCCTCCTACAAGCCCTGTGAGCAAATCCAATGCTGCAACACGCGTCCTGCGTGCTGCTCTCTGCCCTACCTCCACAGGACTTCAGTGTCAGAGAAGATGCCAGCTAAAAGAGAGGTACAGTCAGAAGAGAGTTAAAGCCTTGCCTCTACTTAATTACTGACAGTGTATGTTCTTGTCATTCCGCTTTTGCTCAATTAAAAAAAAAGAGAGACTGCAGTGTTCGCCTATTTAGTGCCCAGAGTTCCTTAAGATGTAATATATCAGATGTTTTACAGTGATTTTAAGTTAGATAATCTCAACAAATTTTTCACAAACACATCTAAAAAGATGATACAAATGCATCACACTCAAGATCCTTATGAGGGTACAGTCTTTTTTAGAAATCATCCTTACCTTGACTTTAATTAAACCATAGTGTATTCATTACTTCTTAGAGGTAAAAGCAAAAGTAACAGCTTGTTTTGTTTTCATGCATTTTGGACTGGGCAGCTATTCACTTAGAATCATAATTAGTTGTGGAGGAGGCAGATGATTTATGAATAAAGCTATGAACATACTGCATATTATAGTTCCTCCAGCTAAACACTAATAGGATTCCTGCTCACCCAAGGCCTGACTTCAAGAATATATTAAAGCATTTCTAATTCACCAACACTTTTCATGGTCCTTGCTTGTTTTTCTTAGCCTTGGTCAGAGATACCGTGGTCAAACAAACAGTCTTGATCATCAATGGCAACAATGAATCAGTCCAAATGGACATTTTAGAATGACTCATTATGAACAGTTATTATTTTTACTTCACAGAAATAAGTTAGCAAAAATGGATCACGTGCAAAGATGAAAGACCAGGCATGCAGCTCATCAAAATAGCACAGCAGTTTATATGTCAAAAGAACTGTATTAATTTGTATCAGTTCAGTACAAGGCCCAGTTTTGGTGACATGAAAGCATGAGGAAGAAGATCAGTTAAGAAAACAGTTATTTTTATCTGGTTTACCTAGAAACCAAAACAGATGAGCAGTATAAATAAATTGCTTACTTATTCATACTCAACTTCTTTTAACTCAAATTTGAGTTCTACGATTCTATGATTCTATTAGATAAACAGAACTCTATGGGACTTCCAGCAATACTCATGTATCTTCAGCCTGTCATCTCAGAACCAGCTCCTGCCCAGTCAACTATCGAGGTCACGTTTGCCTTTTTTCTTTGTTTCACCAGATGTATTGTATGAACAAAGCTACTGGACAGAATAGGTGCTGTGAATATGATGGCTTCCAACCTCATAAGTTTATGAAAAGCATATCACAGAAGTGTAGGAAAAAATATAGAAACCGAAAGTCACTTTGCACTCTGCTCCAGAGTGCCAAGTAAGACTTTTCAGAGGCTTTCTAGGAACTTCAGATTTGACAGAGCACACAGGAGTCCCATCTGCCTGGAACAGTCAGTCTGTGTTACTGAAGGCATTTCTTCTTATTAATCATTAGTCAGAAGTAGACCAATATATTACACTCTAATCAAACAATAAAAAGCAAGCAATGTGGAAGTTCATTTTCAGAGAATTACTGTTGTAACAAACCGTTTACGTGAAATTGAGGCAAGAGAAAAGAAAAAGGAAAGTGAATGGAAGGCATTGAGAATTATCATAGTAACAGTTTTTTAAAGTAGATTTAGCTGTTATGTTTAAAGCAGACATAGAAATTAATGATTCCCCTAATTTGGGCCATCATGTTATGATCTGCTTTTCCTACAGTAAGTGAGCATTTAAAATGGAATAACATAGAGTAAGGTTTAGCATCGCTGAACAGACTAGTAATTTGCATTATCTTGATAAACCAAGGATTGCTCAAAGATCATTATTCTTGTCTCTGCAATAAGTAATTCACATGCAGAAACCATCTTTGAGAAGGCCAAGCCTACATAGCAGACCACTCATTAACCAGCCCGTGGGACCTGGGTAATGGTTTTCAGTAGCAAAGATGCAGGTTATAAAGCAAGATGTTTCAGCATCCTCAGCAAAATCATTTCATTATTTTTAGCATCTGTATCCTGTCTCTTTCTGCTGAGATGAAAACTACAGAAAATATTAATTAAACGCTGGTGCGTGCTGTAATTTAGAATGGTTCTTAATTCGGAGTCAGATCCTGAGAATAGAACATACAGTTAGATATTTGCTGTCACAAGTTTAAGTTAAATCATTTAAACATGATACTGAGAACTTCATGTCTGCAGCTACGTTTCAGCCATGGCCAAAAAGACCGCAGCTTCCATAGATCAGGATGTCAGGAGATGTATTAAGAAAATCAGGACCACTCACAATGACTCAAGGATGATAAGTAGCAGTGACCACTCAGAGCTAGGGTGTACGTGCCTCTAAGCCCAACAGTGAGGGGGACACAGCATATCCAGCATCCCTCCTCACTCACCTCATCCCAGCCAGGTGCCTGGGCTCCATGGGGACCTGCCACCACCACCACCTCACACAGCTGCGGTGCCAACAGCAGTATGCAGCCCAGAAGGTCAGCTGGATCTCACCTGCCTGACTCCACAGTTTATCTTCTTTGGGATTTGTTCTGGATGATTTTTATTATTTTAGGGAGGCTTGCATCAAGGGGCAACTTTGAGTAGTTTATGAACTTTGAAAATGACTTCAGTTGAAATACCAGACTTGAACGACTCTAAGAGGCCTGACTTTTGGAGTTTGACGAATTCTCCATTCCCTGTCCACTGGATTCTATTGACATTTTACACTTCAAGTAGGCTCATGTACTAATTGCTTTTAAAATTTTATCCGTGGTAGGTTAACCCAACTTTTCTGTATTTCTGCAAGTTGAAGTCAGCACTTGAATTTTATTTAAACACTGCTTGCTGAAAGTACCCTGAAAGTTCTTAGTCTCACACCTGGGAGCTTCTCCAAAAAGGAGAGCCTGAATCCTCCAGACATCAGGACTCAAGCAAGCAAGCAATTTGTCCTGGCAAACAAACAGCTTTCCCTGTATGGACTGTGAACTCTTTAAAGGTTCTCTTTATTACTTGAGGTTTTTGCAGAACCTTGCACGCATGCACCATGAATCTGAGCCTTTTAGTATTCTCGTTGTAAACCCCAATCCTACTATCAGTAATTAAAATTTTCATTTTAAAAATAAAACTAAGCAAAAGGCAGGTTTCTGAGCTATGGCAGTTTTTTGCTACAGTACTTTCAGAGCTTACAGACAGTTTTTACTAGATTGGAGCCAAGAATTTTTAAGAGTTCTGCCAAAAGTAATCCCAGTTCTTTCAGAATTAGTTCAATGCTCTATGGGCTTCAAATGCCATTTTGTCACAGCTTTAGCTTCAGAGCCTACCTGGCCACAAGCTGATTGAAACTGTTTTAGCTGGACACCAAGGATCAAAGGCTTAAATGGAAACAATTCTCATATGATGTTGAAAGTACTATTATACTTCACCATGTTTTTGCAAAATCAACACGGTTAACAAGTTTCCAGGTTACTTTGGCAGTGCCTTATATTCCAAAACGTGCAAAACTATTTTCCTATCCACTAGAATGTCAGAACTAAAAGATTTTCACAAGCTTCCTTTGGAAATGAAATAATAATAGCCTTCAAAAATCTGAATTCTCCTATTATCGTTGACAGTGCACATGAACAAATTAATTTGGATTTGCTAAGAAGTGTAACAGTCATACATGCTAATTATTTAGCTTATATAGAAAGAAGCACAAAACAAAAAGAAAGAGAGACCTGATCAATAGCGACCATTCCATCTAAGCTGCATTTTAGTATTTGGAACTACATGTTAGGGACAACGTATTGACATGTTTTTTTAGCTACACCAAAGTCTTTTTCTTTCTTCACGAGGTATTCACACCATTTTTCTATTTTTGTTTGAGCTCTCCATATGTGCAAAAAAATACAGAGAAGAGCCAAATAATATACTTTCCTAAAATTGGCTATTTCTGATAGGAGATCTGATGAAAGAGAGTGGGCTCATGTATCTTATGTTGACTGTTTTTTCATAAATTCAGTTATGCATTTAATTACACCATCAGCATTAATATAGGGCTGAGTAAATGTACAGACTGTAAGTAATCTTTTTTTTCTCAGTGTGTCCTTTTAAACGTTACAGCTTTGTGCGCCAGTTTATTTCAGCAGTTTGCCATGACACATTTAATAACAGGTGGATATGATTCCTTTGATATCCAAAGAAAGTTTGTTATCAAGAAATGTAAGCCACAGCTAAAGGTCCATAAAGAAGCCATGTACTTCCAACCAACTTGTTACAAAAACTACATCAAAACACTACTAGTAGTAAAACTCTGCTATTTGATCTCATGCATAATTAAAAAAGGACCAAGGGAATACTCAAAGCACAAAATGAATGTAGGAACTCAAAAGAAAAGCTGACAAACAGCAAAAATGCAGTAATCTTGTATGTATGCACATATAGCCAAACAAATTCACTGTTCATCAAATTAAAAGGGAGTTACAGTACCATCAAGGCAATCTAACAAAATTGTCCTATGCTGGATTCTGAAATAAAGCAATGTTCAAACACAATTTAAAACAGCATTTAAAAATGCCTACTGAAGAATTCATAATTTTACAATCAAGCGGGAGGGCATTGTAAGGTATTTTGAACAAATTTAACTGGTAAAAATATTTTGAGATTCCCTGGGTAGTCTCAGCTTTCCATACTGCAGAAGACTGTGCTTTACTAGTTTAACTACTCCTATGCCTTGTAAGACTTGAAAATCTTTTAACAAGTATACAAGCCAACAAATGCATCCCCAGTGTTAATAATGCTTAAAGCTGCTTCCTACGGGAAGAGAAGAAAGACTTCTCCAAATCTCATTTTGATGTCCTATTACCAGCTAAAACAACAAGTAGTAGTGCTGGATGTTGAGGTTTCTGCACATGATTCTTACATCTGTCTTCTTATTCCACTGATGCATTTTCAACAAGGCACAGGCCACAGTTAATTTAAAAGGCTTGCAGAGAAAAATCAAAAGCATTGCAACAGCTTTGTTAGCTGCAAGGCACTTCAGAGTGAATACTTCTTCTCATGAAAACAATGTCTGACTGAAAGTACTAAGTGATGCTCATCTCATATTATAGAGAGCACAGTGCTGACACCTCTGAAGAACCATTTGGAAGTAGGAAACTTTATGAAATGCAATGCCCATTACAGCACTTAGTTACACAAAGCTTTGCTTCTTTGCAAAAGCTGCATCGTGTTTGGGAATTTGACAGACCCTTTTCATGGTAGCTGACAGGTGAAAAGAATTACAGCTATGCCTGTGAACATGTGCAAACTTCTGGTACTACTCTACCCGAATCAGGAAAGCTGCTTAGTACTCTGGGTGAATAGGCATGCCCTAAAGCCACATTTCAATGTCAGGATAATTTCATCAGAAAATTTCTAAACTCTCCCATCAGAAGCAGGCAATTTGCTTCCTACTCACTGCTTCTGTCCAGTCCCTGCTTCTGCTTCTCCCCCTCTGTTGGGAGGCTCAGAAAGCTGTCAGTCACATCACCAGTAGGCCCAACTCAACTTCCAGTTTGTATCTTTTAGCTTCCACATTAACAGCCAACTCCAGTTCATCAGCTATTCACTGGAACCGGTGCCAAAGGGTCTGATCCTTTACTACAAGCTGTTCCCAAAGGCAGCTTTGATAGATGAACAGTGGAATAGAGTATGTCCCCTACCAACAAGAGCACCAGGAAGCAGGTCAGGTCTTTTGCCAAACAGCCTTGTTAAATATTTAAGGGAATGTTCTGGGATACAGCAATCCCAGCCATTTCAGCTCAGGTTTCATCGTGTTCTTAGTCAATGGCCTGCCCTGTAACATTCAAGTTTGGCTCCATAGACAATAAATGGGAAGGGACAACATCATCCTTTTCAGGTTTTAAAAAGAACCGAGAGGGAATATATGTGCAGAGCTGGGGTTTGGAAAGGATGTGGAAAGGGATGAGGCACTAAACCAAGTTGCATATGAGCCAGTTATGTACCCTTGTGGAAGATAAGACTAAGAGCACTAGGAAGAGCATTACGTCCCCTCTTTTTCATGCTGTTGAGACAATACCTGGAGAGCTGGCTGATTGAACACTGGAACTGGTTCCCCAGAGAGACTGTGAAAACTCCAACTGAAGATACTCAAAATCCAACCAGACAAAGCTGTGAGAAACCCATTCAATTTGACCCTACTTTGAGCAACTGGATTGGACACGATCATCTCCATTCGGTCCCATTCTACCCCATCCTCGCTGCAGTTCTGAGAAATGATCTACTAAATCATCTTTTGTAGAAGTACACAGTAAGGACTGGTGATTGTGTTTTTTAGGTTATTGCTGGGTTGTGGATTCAATCTCCTATTAATTGTTAGATAGGTCTAGCTGCTACCGACAATTTGTATTACACTACATGTTTTAAGTGAAAAATGCCAAAAATCTTTAACAAGCAGTTTTTAAATATGTGTCATAAATAGAAAGAAGTAATATGTGATTTAAAAATAGATTTGGCATCTTTACATCAGTCACCCTTCCTGCTTGTATGTGATTGCAACTAAAGATGTCTGTTTACAAAAGTTTATATCTCTTTTGGAGATAAAGTGACTGTTCAACAAGGGAAGCTTCCAGCATAAATTGTTTATCATGTGAATGTCTTGATCACTTCAAGCCTAACAAAAACTACCTTCAGGAAATTCTGCCACATTCACTGGAAATGAATATGTACTGTCTGAAGCTCAGATTTTCCTCTATGGCTGCACATTTCTAGCATTGCAATATCAGAAAGAACACAGAATCTTTTCCATTTGTCACTCTGAAGGTATTTCAGACTGTATGGGTTTCAAATCTATGTCTAATTTTATTCTAATCCCACTCTTGGGCATTAATCCAACTGAGGTGACCAGACTTATACCCATGCGAATGAACTCTAACATGATTTATTTCACCAGCAACAACGAATAAGATGTCTAATGGACCTCTACCAGGACAAAGTAGTCTCTTCTTGCAAAACTGACCAACAAAACTGGTTTGGGGCAGCCAAACTTTCTCCAAATCATTATAATAGTATCACTAGCTCAGAGGTATCAGAACCAAAAGTAGCATAATAACCTTTTTGATAAATATTGAGATCAGGTATTCAGAAAATATAGTATGAGGCTTACAAAGACATTCAGATCTCATCCAACCCTACTGCCTGCCCTCCTGCAAGTTTTTTGATGAAAGAAAAAGCTGTGAAGCCAAGAGCCTTGCTGCCCTGCAAGGGCCTTTGAGTCTAAATATCCAGAATCTAAATCTAGGTCAGCCTTTGAACTTTCTGTTTTGGGAAGAGTGTCCATGGCTTCTCCTCTAAAGAAGAGAACAGAAATAGGACTTTCAGGGGGCAACTCAGACAATCCACAAAGATCTCCCATTTGATAGTGGATGTTAATTTTGACTAGAGAAAGAGACTGAAGACAGGAGGTTTGTAGTCTACACACTTCAGGTAGAAAAAGTTAGAAAAGATGAATCTGGTCCTTGAAACGATTGATGTTATGCTTAGTTGATAACAGCTGGATGCTGCAAGGAACAGACGAAGCAAATATTACTAAAACAAAGTAACTGTTTTAATACTTGAGCCTTATCTTAGCAAACAAACTGTTCCAAGCAAAAAAACAACACTGTTACATTGAAGAGACCTTGATATCCTATACCATACTATTTCTAGGCTGTGAAAAAGTGAAAAAATACTTGAAAACTTGCCATTTTGACATTTTTCTACAAATAGATCAACAGTCAGAATGCTGCTTTTCACACAGCACCCCTCTTGTGCACTGTGGCGATATCCTTTCAACTACAGCAGAATGAAAACAATCACATTTCTCATCTCTCAAATGGACCAGATTATACAGAATTCGGATCAGTCTGTGTTTTTCATTAAATTGGACATGTTTACAAGTCAGACAAAAGCAATACTTGCTCAGATGACCTCCTTTCCTTTGCTTGGAAGATTTATTGAAGGCAATATAGAATGGCAACAATAGTCAATCATAGCCAGCAGACTGCCCTTTTATTAGGCATATTGAAGCCAATTAATCTAAGTGAGCTTTCTCCCTTTATCTCCTGAGGGCACATACTGTTAGAATGCATTAAAAATTCTGTAGCAATAAATAAAGGTGCTGAAATTATTCATTTGAACTTTGAGAAATTATTTACAAGCACTTGAGATGCTAAGTATTAACACTGTACATTTTCTGCTGGGCAAAGTGCCTGCTGCTGTAATTTGTGTAGATCCAAGACTTAAAAAATAAAGCTCTAAAACAAGGCTTTGTTGTACAACCATCCTCGGGGACAGCATGGAGAGAAAGGAATGCCTGCAAGAGAAAGGAAAAGCAGCAGGAAAACTGAAACCTGCCTTACACTAAGTAAAAAACACTGAGTTGATGCAGAAATCTCCACTTAAGGTTATAAGTGAACTAGACATGTTTGCAGCACAGAAATAATCACTTACTGGGATTCATTTCTAGATGTTGGGTTATCTGCCATTCACAGGAGATAATAAAGGCCATTTGAGGTGAAAAGCAATTCTATAATAATCTTATTAATTATGAAACATCAAAACCCAAGATGTCTTAATTCGTGTTCTCATTTTTGCAGTCCATGTGCTTCTAATTAGAACTCCTGTAATGTATTCACTTGGGAGGCATATAGGAAAAGTGAGTAACACTGTAGCAGCAGCTTCCTCTTTTAGGGCACACACTTAAAACTCTCCTTTATTCTTGGATTACCTCCAGCATCCTTCTTGGATTTCCTTCACCATAAATTCAATTAAAATCTTACCAGTCTCACAGCTGGGGCCAGTAAAGCCTTGTGGGCAGGCACACACATTGGAAGCAATACAGGCTCCTCCATTCCGGCACCCATCTTTGCAAAATGCTGAAACAGTAAAAGCATAAGAATTAACAAAATTACCCTCAGTATCCACACAGGCGTCCCCAAGCCAGGGCAGACTGAGACACAGTCTGATGACCAGCACAATCCTCACAGCACTGACTGCAGAGGCTGCTTCCCCTGAAGGACAGAGGTCACTAAAGATTGTTTATAGCCCCCCTGCCTCATTAGCCAGATGGACTGACAAGCTACAGGAGATTAGAGTAAATCATATGATGGCAACAATCTACATATGTACTCCTTCCTATGCACCAGGAAGCAGTGAATGAACTCTTCTTAGGGTAACACTGTTCTTAGCATCCTAAATAAAAGCATGAGCATAGCAGGCACAAATGAGCACTGAATCAGCTGGCTACCTTCCTCCATCATTCAGAGATTAAATTGGAAGATAGTCATTTGCCTCCAGAGATTCTGAAAAACTCAAAAACATTTACCATTTACAATTTGAAGCCAATCCCTGGATTTGTTTGTTGGTACACTGCAATCTGAGAAGCTGCGCTCACATATTTAGGCAATTCAGCATTCTCCAGATATAGCTATGAATATTTAGGCTTTTCAGCATTCTCCAGATATAGTTATGCACTAAAGAAATCTCTCTGCAGGCACAAAAATGCAACTGGTTCTGATATACAACACAGCAGCTGTTTAATTGCTCTGATCTGCAATATGGAATGAGCAATTCTCTGCTCACACGAAACAACAAAAAACAAGAGTTGAGTGCATAGTCCAAAGTGTGCAGCTCTGGGGGCAGTGGGCCCTGCACCTGTAACCGGCCACAGGATGGGGTCTACAGCCCCATCTGAGACATGGGTATTAGGAATGTGAGCCTTCCAGGTCTCCATTCTGAGGCTTCAGCCTCTTGATGAGACCCTTATATGGAGTGCTGGTGCAAGAGGGCCCAGAGCAGGGAGGCCACAGCCATCAGAGATGATGCTCTGCCTGAAGGACACCTACGCCACAGCTGGGGCTGCAGAGGACACTTTCCAATAGGGTCTGAGACTTCTCCTGCACACTCCTTTAATACAAAAGAAGAAAGGAAGGGTGCAGTTTTCTGCTGCAGTGGGGCCACATGTCCTGTGAAATGTAAGATCTACACTCAGAGCTCTTGACCAAGAAACACAAGTGCTATAGGGTTATGAACCTTGTCTTCGACCCAAAGAAATCCCAATTACTTTTTCATGAGCTGACAGACCTTCACCTGTGAGTTCAAAGATCAAGGACACTTCTGAGAGGAGCAGCTGTGGTTTGAACCTCCTCAGGCTAACTTGGATTTCCCATTCCCAGAGGAGAGAACTCAGTGTAAAGGGGGTCATTTACTGACATCTCTCACATCTCTCCCTCTTTCTCTGTGTTTGGCTGGGAGTTGACGATGCTAAGATGTTTTACAGATGGGTCATTATGTTAGGAATATTTAAAGAATCATACTGTGGCTCAGGTGAAGAAAAAGACACCATTAAGATCAGAAGCAAGCTTAGCAATTAGAGAAATACTGGGCTTGGCCTCAACACAGCAGCAGAATGAATCTATGTGTCGTTATCAATGCTAACTGAGGCTCCATTGAGTCTGACACCTAACAGATAAAGTGGGAACTCTTGGTATGCAATTGCTGCAGTTAGACCACTTCTCACATCTGAGCCAGTTCCCTGCAGTTGCACTACTTTTGTTATCAGGTATTTTCTCCATACAGTGTTATGAGTTTGAGGACTCCCAGGGACTTGGGCCCAATAGCATCACCCCTTCTGACGTGAAATACAACAGAAGTTAAAGCAGCACTGTGTCTCCACCAAGTCTATGCGCCATCCTCAAATCACTATGAACTCAGTCATACGCAGGGTCCCTGGGTACCTACCTATGAAGATCTTCTAGTAGGTGCAAGACCTAAATGCCTAGCCTAGCATTTTGCCCATCTTCTTCAAGGTATGGCAACAGATTTGTATTAGCAAAGCACCTCACTGAGTTCAAGGAATGCTGAATCCCCAGGTTCTCAGCCACTTACCTTTACACACAGTCCCATTTCCAGTGTAACCCAGCTTGCAGACACAGTTGTGCCCACCCACGGTGTTGAAACAAAGCGCATTTTCATCACAGTTGTGCTGGTTTGTTACACACTCATCATGCTCTAGAAAATGAAAGAACAATGGGATGTTCTTCAAGTTTTAAAATACACAGAAGCTTTTTAATAAGAGAGAAGTAGTAGTTAGTGATAACTTGGCTATGTCAACATGAAACAATGGGGTAATTAGGTTATGTGTTTTTAACACATACTTCTATGTGAGAAATGTGTTGGAGCACAACTCCACTTTCATTAATGGAGAACTACCACCATTACACTTTTCACATAGGCTACACAGTTCTCGTAAACATCTGTCAAAGAACTGGCTAATATACTGAAGATCCATATAATAATTCTACTGCATAATTTAAACATGCAGGTTTATCCTGCATGGGATTCATAGGATTTCCTTCAGAAAGATGACCAGTGGTGCAAGTCACACACTCCAAGCTGCAAGAACAGTTTGCAGAAGTCAGGACTTCAAAATATAGTCCTTGTTTTCCTTCACTTCAGTGTGTACTCTACTCACTTTTAGTTGAGTTAAGTAACCAGGAAACAAAGAACAGGCTGCTCCTCAGAATGAGGGACAAAAGAAGCATGATCTAAGTGTTTCTGTTGGTGAACATTTTAATGTTTTAGTTTGTGGTTCTTTAAAAAAATGGAAAATGCAATTTCAAAAGAAGATGCTTTGAAGTATCTTTTCCAAATGTCAGAAGAACTGCTTGAGTATATTCAACATGCAGTGTCTTAGTCTGTAGGTATCATGAATAAAAAGCTTCCATCTTCTGAAATTATTCCGTGTATTTTCTTTAAATCAATAATATTTACTCAAACATAAATAGTCTCAGAGTACCCAAAAATTTAATTTCGGTAAAATCAACTGTTTTGGGAACATAAAGCTACATAATCTGAATCAGCACACATGAACTAGTCTGCATTTGAGGCTTTCATAGCCACCATTCTGTCCAGGTTTTACCAAATCTTATTAGTGCAGCTTACGGCAGTTCTGGCTATGACACAAGTCTTAAATCTGAAACTAGATGCTCTTTCTTCCCTTGTCTTGGCTATGTCACACTGCTCTGAATCATCTGCTTTATAATAAAGAATTGAAGTCTGCGCATATCCCACAGGACTATCAGGAAAATGAATTTGTTAACACTTGCAAATCACTATGGAAGAATTCGACTTGCTATTCAATACTAGCCATAAACCACAGGAGTATAAAAATGCATATAGCACATTCTAGTATAAAAATTGCACATAGGCACATCCCTAATCCATCAGTAGACATAAAGTGTCCTATAGCAAAACAAATATCCATTGTTTAAGAGGAGGAAAATCACCAAAATGTAAATAATCAATTTTAAACAATTCACGGGGTTCTTTAGTTTGCTTTATTTTGGTTTAGGGTTTTTCTGCTTATTTTATAGCAACATCCTGATGTCCTTGTTCCATACAGGGACTGAGTCCCCACTGGATACAGCCAAGCTGAGGCTGCAGGCCTCCGCCCTGAAGCGTGAGAAATAATTACTTCGTTCTCAGCATTAATAACCAAAACTGATATTGTTCACAAATGATCCAGCCCCTCAAATCTGGTTACAATACTTGACTCCAACCTCCCACCACAGTGTAATCTCTCATGCTGGCTGAAGTAGTATTTATATTAGATCAGTCATGAAATTAAAGAATGTCGCGCTCATACAAATGAGGTTAAAAGTATTATCTATGCTGTAATCATATTCTGGCTTTGTTTGTGTTAATATCATGATATTATTTATATGTAATATGCCATTTAAATATAAAATATACACTGCTTTCTCATTTGTAAAAGTTTTATGTAACGTATGAAAGGAAAATAGCTATGGAAATGTAAGAAACATTATGCACTCAGCAGGCCAAAATATCTTGCAAAAACATTATTCTGGGATCTCAGGAGGGGGGGGGTATATACAGCAATACATCACACTGATAAACTCAGCTCAAATCGCTGCATTTGGCAAATTAAGTATCATGCTCAATGAGAAATGCCACCATCCACCTCATGCCTTAGGGTTGCAGTAGCATCCCCAGCATGCATAGCAGCTCTTTCCTGTGGACAAGAGTATATTAGAGAAAAGCAGCTGAGAACGGTCTGACACCACGAGGAGCAGCTTTAAGCCCAGAACAGTTCTGAAAGCCCATGAGGGACCCATGCCAAGGGAATTTGCTGATGGTGTTCCAGCACAGCCAGGTGTTAACAATATGGGTGAGTCCACCTTGCAGTACCTGGGCCTCAAAGACCATATGCATAGATGTATGGCCTCTGCAGAAAAAAAAAGATAACTGTCACCCTTGAATGTATCTTCATAACATTTACTCTGTAGACTCATAAAATCTGAAGAGTCTTTTAAGATGAACTTTTTAAAAAACAAAATTTAACTATCAGCTAAGTAACTGAGCCTGAATTCAAAGATAATATTCTTGGTTTCCACCACTTGCTGTGAGAAACTTCAGTGTTTTATATCCTTCTGCAAGAAAGCTCATGGAGGATGTCTGCCTATGGGGCAGGAAGAGGGCCCACCACACAGCCACAGAAGTACAAGTACAGAAACAGACATTTTAAAATGATAGGAATAAAAAATGTCATCAAAAAAGAATTGGAATGTTTTACCTTTCACCTAGATCAGTTACCCTGCCTCATCTGAGCTTGGGTTCAATAGCACTGTTAAAACCATTTATATGTAGTACTTCATATTCCTTCCATACTTCTTCATATTCCCTCCATACATATTGAGGGGCACCACACAGAGAAATCAGTCTGCACTGCACGGCTGGCTCTGATACGGACGGATAATAAATGGTTAAAATACAGAAGGGGAAAAGTCCTGCACATAAAGCACCTTACAACATTCACTCTTTTAATGCATGGCGTATCATCTGTAGCAATGTTGAAGAGACTATCAGAAAGAGCTTTTTCCAGAATTCTCTATCTAGCTTTATTAAAGATAGAAATACTTGATTGTCATGAAAAAGGTGGTTGATAATTCTTCATTAACTCACATTTAACATTTTGTCTTCTTATTTTGCTGAAATATTCAGAAAGTCATCTTAAATAGAGAGGACATGGAATGAGCTCAGCAATCTTTAATATCAATCTAGAAACTGTAGAAGCAGATTAGGCTGTGCATTATAAAAAAGCAAAAAAGCAATTCATTTCAAGCAAAAGAATTGTTTAAGGATAACCATGAATATGACTTCTTCCACTTTTTAAAGTTTGAAAAACAGGATAGAAACATCATTTGCATTATTTAGAATGTCAGTACTGCCCAAATATATTTCTGATGCTCCAAGAATCAAAAGTGAGGTCATTCATTTCAAGCAACTTCTTAGGAAATAATATGACACACATTTAACAAATATCCATACTTATTTCACTGCACACCAAAATGATGATGGGGCAGGGCCAGTGTAGGAGTAGTACAGTGGCAAGGAAATAAAATTGACTTCTGGAGAGAGATTTTAACCATTAACACACCCATATTTGCATAAACTTTCTATAAAACCAAATGCACTAGTCTCAGTGATTACCTCTAAAGCTATATTATCTAATAGATCTAAAATCCATTTTGCCAGGACTCGCTGCTCAACGGTGTTAACATTAATAAAATCTCTGTTCTGAGAACCAACTGAAGTTTCAAACACATTATATATATTGAATAAATTATGTCTAGAATGATCTCTTTCTAGATAGTTTCACCTCCATAATGTGCTACCGCTCTACGCTAAAACAGTAGTAAGAATGGGTTGATATGTACATCCATTAAAAAAACAGAATGATCGTTATGACACAGATGATTTAAGGGATACAAAAACTATGTGATGATGTAATTAATTCATGCATTTGGATGTGCAACAAATCAATTATACACACATACATATATGCACAGAAAGTGATGAATTTTATTTTACTTTGCTGCTACTCCAGAACAATTCATGTGGTTTCCTGGACAAAGATGTCATTTCAGAGGATTATGAAGGGTAAAGTACTGCATCCTCATGAGATGCAGTGCTGGCATAAACTCGTACAGACCCACTGAATCCTATGACATATGACACAGCAGATGGGGATCTGTCCTACTGCTTTTATTATCTGTGCAGAGATTCTTGCAGAACTTAGTAGAAGCTAACATGCTGACCACTAGGTGTGTCAGCCATCTCCTCCTCCTTTTATTTTCAAAGTGCAGAACGACATCAGCCACTACCCTTCCTACTGTACGTTTCACAACTAAAAATAAACAGAAAAACATTTCCCACTTGCATACTGCAACTTCCCAATACTTGTCCTGCCCATCCAAATTCTGCAAACATCTATGCAAAAAAAATTGACATAGAATCCAAATCAACAGTGGAAAGGAATTATGACTGAGTTGCACCTCATACTTGTGGGTAAAGGATACAATGCCGTCAGTTTTCCTAAACCATTCACTACCAGCATTGGAAAGTAACCACTTGAGGAATAGAAATTCATAGAAGTTCCCACATATATATAAAAAAAAAAAAACATGCTTCTCCATTTGTAATCTTGTAAAACCATGCAACTGATAACCATTTTTGAGTGGAGGAGCTTGTGAATTAAATTAAAATCTTATAAACAAACAGAATATTTTAAGTATTTTCTCCTCATGCTATCTCTGAATTCTGGAACTCAAATTACTTTTTGTCACCTGTCTCCTTCGCATTGATTCAGTAAAAATCAATGGAAGTGTGGTGATCAGCTGACAATTGGATGTGGCAGTGAAAGTGACAACAGATGCATCACTTGAATTATCAGCACCCAACACACTTAAATGCCCACTTACAGTTTATCTTAATTACAAGCTCTTTTTCTCATATAATTAATGTACAAGACAAAAATCAGTATTAATTATATAGGCAGTTTGGAAGACATATTCCATTAGGATCATTAGAGAAATGACAGATGGTTAATTTCTTGAAAGACTTCATACTAGACAGTTTAAACTCTAATTAGCAGGGTTACTTGTCTTAGTATATGCGTAGTATTTTCAATGAGCAAGTGGCATAAAATTATTAATGATTATGCTACAATTCCCATATACTTAAGTCACATTTTTATATTGATATTTCTCAACTCTAGTATTTCCCAATTCATTTTTCTATGGCCATTCCCTAATTCAAATGCAAAATGGAACCCAAGCTTTAATCACTCACAGTTGCCATCATATTCTTTATCTTAGTTAACACAGAAGTCATTAATCATTAATTAATGACCACCAGCAGCTGTCCTTTGTTCAAGCTGGGGATATGAAAATCCGTTTCCCCACAATAGTCAATTCATTGCTAATCTTGTTACTTCATTGATTTTCACCTTCATCCACTCCCATATATTCATCCCTCTCCTGGTCTTCATTTTCTTTCTTCAGTGCAGGCATAAACAACTCTTTTTTGTAAATCTATGTCTAGAATTTTTCTACTTTTTATCTTAATGATGTTGATAATAAAAATAGCTGTAGGACAGCATGTTCTATTTTCAAGGTCTGTTTAGAGATGATCTTGCTTTCTGAAATGCTTCTCTGTCTGTAATTATTTAGCCCATTGTTGTTCTTCAGGGAGAACAGCTGACATCATCTCATCAGGTGTCTACTCCTCTGTTTTATATAGTAATGTATTTACTTATTCCATATTTGGTCTTAAGGTGATAAAAAAAAGGGAAATTGAGAAAATTATGACAAAATCTTAGGAAGAAACTGAGGGTAAAGTCAAAATCCAATGATCCTTTTCATATCCATTACAAAAATAGTTCCAGGACTGCACTGCATTTGTAGTATGAAGGGGAGCCTATATTATGGGCTGTTACTAACTAAGGGTTAAAAACAGCTGAAAAACACTTGAACAAGAGAAAGCACAGACCCACTCCCCTTGCATCTCTCTGTGAGGTTAGGAGTGTTTTGCAGAAAGCTCTGAAGTGGTTGTGGCATTGAGGAGACCAGAGACAGATAGGGACTGAGCTGGTACTTGGGTGTGTTACGTGTGCAGCTTGAACTATTTCAGTTTAGTGCAGTCAGAGCTTTCATTTGAACAAAGTTGGAATTGTTGGACACTGGTTTATGTAAAAACAGTTCTACATGGAGGATCCCAAAACTGATGATTATCTGAGATTTTGTTCCAAGGACTTCATGGATGTCACACACAGAAAAGGAGACCATAAGAAGCATTTAAAAATGATGATACATAGCCGGCTTAGACCACAGAAGAAATCTGCTTATGCTGATGTTGGATGCTTATAGGAATTGAACGGGTTAGATAAACTAAACCATGATGTTGACCTTGTCTTGCACCCTGCTTTGACTGCGTGATTAACTAATTACCTGTTTAAATACCTTGATATTATGTTTATGCATAATATGTTTCACAAAAAGAGAAATCCTGACACTGAATGTAATAATGAAATCCATCCCTAAAATATCTCCTGCTTCCAAACACTTGTGTTTTGAAAATGCATTTTAAGAAGATTTTCCATTTCACAGCTCATCTGAAGAAAACTATTTCACACACCAAAACCTGCAAGGGGCATAGATGTTTTTTTCTTACTCTCTTGCTTGGACTTCAAAACTTAATCTACCTTTCAAAACATTATGCAGTTGTTCTTTCTACAAGATCTCTGTGGGCTTTTTTTTTTCTTTTTTTGTTTTGTTTTGTTTTGTTTTGTCTTGTTTTGTATTTTGTGTTCTGGGTTTCCCTCTTAGATGAAGAAATGTGAAACTCTTAGCTGTAAGTCCCTCCAAATTGTCCACTAGCGGTAAATCCAGTAACATATTTTATGCCTCTAATTGGGGTATACAAACTCCAAAGACTTGAGAAGCCCAGCAGGCAGGTTGAATGTTGGCCCATCCCTTCCTTTCAGTAATATCTATTCATCATGTAATCAGTGCTAAGATCTCCTGGAACTCACGGGGAACAAAGTCATTTTCAGTCCCCATTGCAATGGGCAATTTGATGGCTAAAATATATCCTTCCAGGACTAATATTATTCCCTCCATCTTTCCCCATCACGTTTTAACAAATTATTTAATCCTTTTTAAACCCAGTTAAGTTTCTTCATCCTGTATTATAATAATGAATTCCAGTTTTGTGGAACAAAATGTATTTTTGCAAAATACTCAAATTCTTCCCACAGCAGGTTCTACAGTACAGTTAGTCAATATTACTTCACATAGCAGTCTGAGAATTTTTACACATTTCAACAAGTTAGGCAAAGGAAATATATTGAAAAATATTTAGTATGACAGCTAAAGTAAAGTAAGCTTTAATTTATCTCCTGCTTTCTCCATGTCTGCCATTTTGTATATTCCTTCTTGAACAGAAACGTTTAAGGGAAGGATTTTCTAAATAACTTAGCATAAGCCTTTCTTGCCTAAAGGAAAATCCGTAACTCTCACTGATTTCAATGGCAAAACTGTAATGTAAATGCAAAATCATTTTGAAAATCCCACCTTAAAAGATTTCAGTCTAGACATAAGGTCTGTGACCTTGTCAGGCAGTTCTTTTTTGCTGTAATTCAAACTGATCTTTTAATATCTTGTCTCTTTTATCACTGACATTTTAAAATAAGGTTTCAGTGTTTTAAAAGATATTTCATGTCTCATTTCATGAGATGTTTCTCCATATATTGTTCTTTTATTTTTTATTTATTTTATTCTTGCTATGGGTATTATCTTTTCCAAAGTAAATCTTTTCAAATTCCAGCTTGTACTGTGAACTAAACATCCTACGTACTTACAATAAACAGATGCTTTCACAATCTTCTATTATGCTGTCAAAAGTGACAATGATAGCAAATTCTGCATCTGAAGTGCACCTCCATATATTATTGCTAGTAGAACTGCCAGACTAGAGCTATAAGTATCCTACTGCAATTTCCTTAGCAAAAAAAAAATGTTTGTTTTACTTCTTACCCTAATGCTAACCCTTTTCATTTACTGTTCCCTTAATTAAAGGCTCCATGTTACACAAGTCTGACACCAGCAACAGATACTTATATTGGACACTTGGCCTCCATGCTACACGTTTCTGTTATACAAATCAAGCAGAGAAGTGTCTCTCAGAGTTGCTGCTGAAGCTCATAACTTGCTGTCTGTTCTTGGATTTTGAAAGTAACAATTTGCAGACCACCTACATAACCAGAGGGCCCCACAAAACACTGCTGAACAACACTGTTTTTTATCAGCAAGGAGATAACAGAAGGATAGATACGCAATGGGACAGCAGAAAGATGTCTAAGGAATCAAGTACCATTCAAAGTTGGACTCATGAACTAAAAATGTAGTCAGAGCTCTCTGGAGACAGGTAGTGCTCCTTTTCCATTCTTTTGGGGATGTCAACACGTCCAGAGTTTGTTAACTCATATTTCAGAGGGTTCTTTGGAAACTACAATAACAATCTACACTACTTTTATCATGGACAGTGCTTGTCAGATGAAGAAAATGGAAGGCACTACAATGCTGAAAGAAATGCTGCTTTTGCTTTGATCCTGATCTCTTCTTCTGGAATAACTTAAGTTACTATGACATTGGGAAACAAATGGTTTTCCATCCTTTTATGCAGCAGAGAGTTCTTGATGCATGAGATAGTTCACCTCATTTCCCTAGAGGTGCTGTGACACAGGCTTTCAGATGACTCACTCGATGTCAAACAGGACAGCACTATTTTTGCCAAGACATCTGTAGTGGTTGAGCTCAATGGGGAATAGGTCTTCCTTCAGTGTTGCTCACCTAGTTGGAGAAAGAGTTCTCAACTTGAAAATGAGGGCAAACATATGCTGAAGTGGTGGCAACGCAGAATGATACTGAACCTTTGATTCCAGGTCACCCTTGATACTGTTTTTAGTGATGGTTCTGATTCTCCCTAGTGCAGATGCTCCTTGGCAGTTTATGTAGGTGCACCAAAACAGTATAACAAACACATCCATCACAACCACTGCATTTAAGATGCCTTCCCTGGAAATAAAAGCACTTGGATATTAATACATACAACTGACCAGATATTCCATTTTCTCAATACTACATCCTGGGTTGCCAGGGTGAGCTCATCTTTGTAATCCTACCTCTTTCATATACTCCTGTTTGAAGAAATTAGAATTTAAGTTGAGACACTATGTGGAGAACTTCAAAATAACATGAAGCTCAATCCCTGGAAGGTGTACTAATTAAATAGTACACCTCAGCTACCCCTGGCAGACTGGAGTAACTGTGCAGGTGAAAATCAAGCACATTCTCTATTTACTTCTCAGACAATAAAGCTATGTATACAGAAGTTAAGCTGAATTCTGCATCCATTTCCACCTTCTAAAGAGCTGGGAAAAAAGTAATCAAGACTTACTAAATATGTGTACATCCCAAGCTTATTAAAAACACAGATGAATAATTAAAAGGGATTAGTCTTGATGAACGCCCACTTTTCCAGAAATCAGTCCTCTTATCTGAAAAAGATGTGACCATTCTATGGCCACTTTGAAAAATACAAAGCCTTCATCTTTTTTTTTTTTTTTAAATGCACCATCACTGAAAGGTTCTGTAATTTTCCAAACCCTGAACATCAAAGTTAATACTGTGTGACAGCTGCTATGTTCCAAACTCATGACATTCAGTGGTCTGTAACAGGGTAAATGACACAATTACCTCTTGTAATTACTGTTGCTAACAATATATTTTCCCTGATGATTGGTCTATGTGACTCAGAGCTGCTTATCTTTGTCAGTCCGGTCCAAATCTCCATTTCTATGTGACTTGGACATTAACTCAGTAGGTATTTACAAATTAGTTCCAATATCTGCCAAGACAGATATTTGGGATATATAAATTCATCATTTATTGCATGGTTAAGCAGTCCACCACTTTAACATTATTTTGCATTAGAAAATAAGCATTTTAATGAAATACTGTTTCTCATGTAAATCAAGTAGTCACTTCTATTAGTAATATGTTGGAAGGGAAACATGCTGAAACACGTAAACAAATGAAGGAATAAAATGCAAATAATCATATTAATTTTTTTTAAACTCTTATTCAAGAAGAAAAACATGAGATTGAAATACTAAGATACTTAATTCTCATTGCCTATCCATAGCAATTTTAAAGAATACCTAGAAAAGACACTGGTGTCTTTTGACTTAAATCAGTATGAGTTATGGACTAATCAAATTAGCTGACAGCAAGTTTTTTTTTGAAATATCTTTCACTTCTAATATATAGGACAGATACAATTCTTTGTTCTGTTTCTCTGGAGTATATACCTATGAGGATGTGTAAAGATTATAGCACATAGGGTCAGTACAAAACAGACGTTGTCTCTGTAAGATGGTTTGTATATTTGTCAGAAAAATAAAGAAAATCTCATTCAAAAACTCCAGAAACCTTTTAGGTAGAACAGTCTCCTATTTTATTGCCAAGCTTGTTGGCAGAGCTCTCAGTTCTCAAGAAAAACACCAAGACTTACAAATTTTTCACTGATTTGATGGAAAAAAGCATCAATTATTTGCACCAGAAAGTTGATTAACATTTCTTGTTTTAACTTTTCAAACTCGAAGATGCCTCTAGTATTTTCAAAAAAACCCATAAGTATACAAAATGAAATGAATGAAATAGAATAGTTCTGTATATTTAGAATGCCTTCAGGAAAAACCTAAGCATCTTCTGTGGACACATTATTTTAAATACTCTGCCTCACTGTATGTATCTTCAGTAGCAAAAGGGAAATTTCATCCAAGTACTTCAACGTTATATTATATTGGAGCAAAGAGTAAATGATGAATGTTCCCTTTTGTATCAACATGACTTTTCAAATAAATGATGATGACTTGGCCAGTCTTTCTCAGGGCATCACCTGAACAAAGGCCTAAGAATGGAGCCCAATGTATTTTCTCAGTAGACAGTATTTGATCCTTCTTGTTCACCTATTCTTTCTGACTGCCACAGGGTGGTCCTGCCTTTACATCTTTCTTCCTTCCATTTGGGTGAACTGGTAATCAGAGAAGATTCTTTAACTGAAATTAGTTTTAGTTAGAAAAAAAGATGAGTAGAAAAAAAGCATCAATTTAGCTTTCATGATATGAATTTGTTCAAGAGCAGTCACAGCCTGGCTGCAAATTTTCATGTGGATCAGAAGTAAAAAGCAAAAGTAAAAATACAGGCCTTTCTTTGGGATTACTCAGACGTACACCAGCGCCAGAAGAGTCAATGAAGTGAATAAGCCCAATGTGTTTACCTTGTGTAGCAAGACATTTCAGGGTGCATTTCAGCAAAAAATGTGTGCAAAGAAGGACTAGCAAGTAAGAAGTTCATGCTGTAGTTGAAAGGTTTGTACCACACAGTGTTAAGCAAAGCCACTCCTCAAGTACATGGATGGAATAGAGGATTGTAACCTAAAAAGCTGCATCCAAAATCTTTTAGCTGCTAATTTGAAGACGCAGTTTGATGTAGCAAAGTAGATCGATCTGTTCTTGTAAGTCAAAAATTACCAGTCTGAAAGACTCACGCCAGTGATTATTGATAAAAAAGTATCCAAGAGACCGAGGCAGGATTTGTAACAGATGATGACAAATACCAAGTCACATTGACTTTGTGAGTTGACTGACAGTATTAAACACAAGTCAAGGAAATAATTTGCCATTTAGCATAGAGCAGTCTGATCTTGAAAGATTTCAAGAAAAAAAAACAAAGGGCACAATATGTTTCAGGAATCACTGGCTATATATATACACTTATATACATGGCTATATTGATCTTAATTGTAGATGTATTGAATGTTTATGACTACAACAGAAATAAATAAATAACTCCACTGCTCCTTTTTAAAAGCTGTCTTGCTCCCAACTCTCACTGGCCTTGGCTGGAGTTCCTATGAGATCAGGCTAAGCTCTCCTGGCATGAGCTGGTCACCAGCTGACTCAGACATAGTAAATGTAAGCCAACCAACTCCCTTCACTTGTGACTCTCTCAATGAGACAGCATCAGATTCCCGTCTCCTGAGCCAGAAAGATCTTTGCAACTTCAAAGAAATTGTCTACCTAGTTTCCTTATCTTTGCAGTCTATCTTTCCGCAGTTTGTGATCATCTATAAAAAGATGAATAATTTCTGTAAAAGAATTAATCATCCAATATTGAAAATCACACACTCATTTATTTGTCAATTGAATACATTTTCTTTTTTATTGACTCAAATTTTATCCTACCAAAGATCCTTTAAAGTGTGCTGGGTTTTGATCAGCTGAGAAATCAATCCTGCTATAATTGCTTAGCTAGATGAATAGTTGCTATGAACTAGGTCAGTAACCAGGGAGGAAATCAGCCCTAAAGAGTATCCTCTTAAAAGAAAAGTCTAGCTCCAAATTAAAACAGCCTGTAAACTAAGTTGTCAATGATAACCTGATCCAATCCAAGTAAAGCCAAAATATTCTTTGTGTGAGATACAGCAGATACATAAAAATGACTTGTGTTGTTATCTAAGTAATGCAGTAGCACAGGAACAAGCTCTGTCTGAATGATCACTCCTCTATAAGCTTTGTGAATTATCTTACAACTAGAAAGCAGATATTGTACAACATACGAGAGAATTTGTCCTGAAAGAGGATTGAGAGCCTGAGGATTTTTGTAAGCTGACATACTGTAAAACAGAATGGAAACTGTATTCAAGAAAATCAGAGGCAAATAAGCTTTGAGTTTAAAATGCTCTGTGCGTACAAGCTGACTTCTAGAGTGTTTATTACTGGCAGAAACCATGATTGTATAGCTAGACACCATCAGTGTAGTGGTTTTAGGATTACACTGTTTCATAATGCATGTTTGTTCATGCTACTTTTAATATAACTTGGGGGAGAATCACCAAAATCAGAGATGGAAAAGACAGATGGTTCATCTTGCCCACATCATTATAAATCCAGAGCTCCTCATCATATTTTCTCTGGTGGTTTGCTGACTAAAACATTTCCTTACTCAAGCCATTGAATGCCACTATAGAGATGTTATAATGAGGCACTGTCAGTGTGCCTCATTATTTCTCTATCCCTTGCATCATACTGTACAATTATTCTTAGTCTTTATTTAAGCAAAGAGTTCAGCTACTGAACAAGCTGAAGAACTTAAGGAAAACTCGAAACGTTGCTGATCTCATCAAAGTGAAGGAGAAAAAAAAAAGCAAAAAACAGTTTTTATTATCATAATGCCTCATAATACTATATTTTCAAATAACAAAGTTGGTATATAACTGATCTGAGATCATACATTTTTAAACTTCTGTGCAGCAGTGAAGAGTGCACAGCACTGCTGAATAAAGTTGCATCTTGTAGCCATATTTAGTCACTTATTAAAATGTGGCCTCATTTACCAATGTACTAAGCACTATCAACTTCTATTATCTCTGCGATAACTTGTGGAAGCTTATATGTGTGTGGAAAAGTAGGTCATTTTTATACCATTAATTAACCAAGGATGAGTGTGCAGCTTTAAACACTGAAGCTGGATGACTTAATTCAAGCCTGGATTACATCAGTCCCCTAGCAGTTTTCATCGCAGGCAATTACATGAATCTTACAAGAAGGGGTTGCAGGTGCTAAAACATAGCCCACATTCCTCATACATAAGCTAGATTTTATTTCCCATTGTAACTAAGGAGAGACATTCTCTTTCAGCTTCTCAGAATTCATTTGTGGGAAATGAAATGTACAGTTACAACAAAAATAACAAAAAATGCATGATATTTTTAAGTACCCATACTTCACCCTACCTGAAACTTTTTCCTGAGTATCTGGCAGAAAAGTCTAGGCAGTCCAACAGAGGTTTTTCTCAGGTATCTCTGCCATTAAGCATTGCTTCTGCTGCGCAATACAGGAAAATATGTGTTTTCCCTCACTGTTTATGTCCTAAACAATTGATGTATTTACAAGTCAAAAATAAACCAGTGAAATCTACGTGGAATCCCACAGCTTTGTGAACTTCAATTTCTACATGTCAAGTGGAATCATTTAGCTGAAGGGTATCAGAGTACCAAGGTAATAAAAAAAAAAACCAATAGTGTCTGCAAAAAAAAAGTGTCCCCTCAAAAATAGCTGCATTTAGCAAGAATAGGAGGGGAACAACCAGGCAGCCAACAAAACCTCTGGTAGTTTTGAATCATAAACAGTATTTGACCTGTGCTTTTCAGCCAAATCATAGGCTTCTTTTGGGTTTAGCAGTTGAGCATCTGCACTCAGGGAATAACATGGGAACCATTAGCATAGTAAAGACCCCGTCTCTGTTTTCTCATTATCTCTGTTATCTTCAGAATATTTACACTGTAGACAAAACATTAATGAAGAAAAAAGAGAGAGGACCCAATTTTTTGCTTTATCAACAACAGCAACAACCAACATATCTGCATATATTCACTGAGAGGATAGTAAAAATTGAGCATTGGTGCATGTAAAGCACCAATGTAGAAGACTAATATGGAGACTTCAAAAGACGGGCAGAAGATAAACCTCCAAAGGTAACTCCAGTTTCCGTTGAGGATTATATTTTTAATAGTTCATGTTCAAAGGCAGAGGAGGAAATTTGGCAGTTCCAAAAGAAATCATCTTCCATTTGCTAAAGAACCCCATTAGCCCATTATCCTCTGACCCAGACCTAACACGGAGACAGGAGAATTACAGATGTTTCTTAAAACATACGCACTCAAAAACACCATGTGCCAGTGCTTAGCAAAATATCAAGCCAGCAGGTATCCTCCTTAAGTAGAGACATCACCAGAATAGCCTTTAGAAATTCTTTCTCTCCAAAGCAGGCGGGGTCAATCTCTACGAGTAACAAGGACTGTCACCCTACTGACCTTACAAATGGAACACAACTATGACTGAAAAACATTCATAATGACCTAAAATATTACCTTCCCCTAGAACTTCATTAGATAATCCACTGGCATTAGCTGAAAACCAGGCATGTATGGTTTTTGGCTATCTACATGAATAGAACTAAATCTTAGGAGGGCTTAGGAGGGACACAGACATGATTACTGTGGGCAAATCAAATGTAAAACAAATCACAACAGTGTGGCCAGTGGGAAAAGTGGAGTGAGGAAACAGTAATGGCTGCATGAGGGGAAGAAAGCACAGAGATAGGTGAGATAGCATCATATGTATGAGTACCAATCAGGCTAAATGTGACAATCCCTTGTCTATGTATTATGATAAGCTGTCTTTGTTTCAAAAACATCCCAAAATATTATTTAAGGGTGTAGTCTATGGGTCAGGCATAAAAACTAACTGGAACAGTACTGATCACTGATCCACAGTAATACAAACCTTTCCTCCACCCTTTCCCCTTCATTACTGACACCCCTTAAGAAATTACTAGTTAGCATTATTGTTACCACAATTCCTACTTTCTGTACACTCATTATCATTATGCAGCTAACAGTGCAGTTTTCTCTTTATATCTTCCCTGTATGTCAAGTCAAACGCCCCAGACCCTTAATCATTTTAATGCTGTTCTTGGAATTCCTTCCAATTTGCAACAGATTTGTGATTTAATTTTATTTGGAAAATACGCAGAGTTGCCAGTATTCCAATGAGTTATAACATTCCTGGTGTTGCTTAATGCTACCACAATGCTTCCTGGCAATTTATGCAGCAGCAATTATCAGACTTCAGTTTACTGGGAGAGGCTACTGAAAAACAAACAAACAAACAAACAAACAAACAAATAAATAAATAAATGCTGAATACATTGACAGCACTTTAAGACAAGTGTTGTTGGAAAAATCTCTGAAACATATCAATGAATTAAATATGCAGGGTGGGATGGAGGGAGCAGCTAGTGAGCTCCAGCTGGATAAACCCAGTTAAAGCCCAACAAATCCAACACAAGTTGCACTGCTTTCAGAAGGTCTTGTCATTTACCATCTCACTCAGACCACATGTACAGGGAGTCATGGAAGATATGGTTTTACAATCCTCAGGTCTCTGCCCTGAAAACTACAGAAAGCCCTAATGACTCCCTAGCTGGTAACAATGAGCATTAAAGCATGAAGCAGCCCATTTGGAGGTACTTCAGATTCTCTGCCTTCTCCACACCTCCCCATCCTCTGCTGTGGGAGCTCCCACCCAAAGGTGAGGCCAAAAGCCTGCAGCTGCACCACTTAATCATAGAGTCATGGAATTGATCAAGTTGGAAAACATTTTTAAGATCATCACCTCCAACCACAACCCAACCATACTACCCTAACTCTAACAACCCTCCACTAAATCATGCCCCTGAGCACCACATCCAAATGGTTTTTAGACACATCCAGGGATGGTGACTCAACCACCTCCCTGGGGAGGCTATTCCAGTGCTTAACAACCCTTTCTGTAAAGAAGTTTTTCCTGACATCCAACCTAAACTTATCCTGATCCAACTTTCACCACAATCACTTTCCACACTGGTTGGGAAGTAGAAAAAAGAAGAGAATAGGTGCCCCATGAGACTGCACGGAATTGGAACCTTACAAATTGTTCTGGGCTTGGAAACCCATTACTCCTCTGGGCAATGGCATACATCTTTCTCTGCCTTACTGTGATCTAAGGAGGATGCTGCACTAATTCCCACAGGATTTTCTTTCTTCTGCTCCATTTTGATGGGTTACTTAGGTGAGTGGTCCCAAGACAGTTTGGTTTATTTAGGAATGCAACGATTTGTGTTGGAAGTAAATATGATTAACCATCCCCTGCAGACTGAAAGAACTCCTTACTGTGAGAAACAAAGTGTGAAAAAGAGAGAGCCCTCATCTCTCATTTCCTAACTTCTCCCTTTTACAGTTAAAGAAAAAGAAATGGTGCAGGAAAGATTATGTTCCGAGCACTGCTACTCACTGTGGATTACACTGAAACACTGGACGTGGCAATTTCTGCACCCTTATGTCCAGAAGCAAAACTCTTTTTTTTTTTTTCCCCAGCCAAGAAAACAGCTTGTGCATTTTCATAATCCCAGACAGAGTAAAGATGCCAGTATTACTGTCCCAGAAAAATCCTAAGGCATTTAAGTTTAATCATATACACCAGTGATGGTGCCACATGCTGCTATGCACATAAACTATCCCAGCAGAGCACTGTGCCGCTTTCTGCCTGCCTTCCCCAGTGCAATGCCATAACACTTCAGGTCCTGTGAAGCAAAGTGGATGGGGAATGAGACAATATGAAATCAAGGAAAGCGTGGTAGCCCACGGCATATTTTTTATGCCTTTAATTTGCAGTTTGTGCACCCATTTGGCATATTAGTGCAGCTTAGGACTCATCTCCCCCTTCTCATAGCTATGATTGATTTCTGAACATAAAATCAGCCATGAACAAGAGACTTCTGTGTAAATATGGTTGTGACTAACTCAATCTAACCCTGCAAAACTTGCTTCCAAGATGAATACAAATAACAAAATCTGAAATTGATGTCTTCATTACATCCTTTGTTGTGAAAATCATATGTAACTCAGATCTATTGTAAAACTTGCAATAAAGATGCCATGAAGAAAGAGACTGGAGATGCTTTGGAAACAGCAATATGCTGCCTAAATCAGTCCTTTGTGCACAGGGCTCTGACAGAGACGGATAGCACAGATTTCTTTTCAAACGTCTCATGTAGGAGAGAAAACCTTAAATACCACTGATTTTACATCTCTCTTCCATTTCGATCAAAGACTGACAAATTACATATGTAAGCATGCGTGCATCAGAATGGAACAATAAGGCACCATGTTAGTCTGCCAGCAAGCTGTGAAAACATCACTCACATCACAACCTGCCTCATCAAGGTTCAGCTGTATCTTTTCAATATCTTCCTGTGCTTCAGCAATCCTGTGAGCACAACGACACATTAATTCTAAGCTAAAAACATCTTAAAAATCAAACATTTAGTAGCACACAGAGGCAGCTGTTTGCTCTATTCTTGTTGTTCCTGAACAGGATTAAAAATCTGTCTTCTTCAGCCAGCAAGTTAAACCTGGAATTGTCAGTATGGAAAACAGGGACTTGCCAAAAAACTTTAAATTCTGTGGAAGAGAGTTTAGTTGCAAACACTGGAAAATGTCAAAATGCTTTGGAGTTTCTGTACACAAGCACTGATACATTTGAACAGAACTATATATTTATGCAACCACATCAACTCAAATCTTTGAGTCTGGGCTCTTTGTAAATGCTCGTAGTATGCTCGTAGTATCAGGGGATCCCTAGGACTTGCAGGACTGACTTTGCATATAAGAGACATCTGTGTGAGGTTTCTACAGCATAGTTCTCATGGGTAGCTGACATCAGGCATCCTTATACACCCTTCCATAGCAGCTGATAGCTGATGATATCAAAGCTGATGCTTTCAGGTATTTCAAGGAAAACAGAAAGGAGCAATGCAGATGTTATGTCCTACAACACCTTGTGCATGAATTACATAAAACAAAGGCTATCTGATGGTACAAACATAAAGATATTTTGTATATCAGTGTTTGAATAGGTTTTAAAATTCCATTCCTTTTACAGACGTCTTTTCCACTTTTCATTTTTGCCAGATGTAAACATCAGAGTTTTGTACCAACATCAACTATCCAGTGCACCTTCTATAATAAACCTGACGGATAGAATAAAAAACCCAGAAAAATATTGTTGGGACAGTGCATAGTCTTAATTTTGTAGGTACACTAAGTTAAATAGGGCACTCTTCCAAAATTTTTGAAAAATATCTCCTTAATTTGCAAATCTGTCATTCTGGTCTATTGTGATTATTTTTTCTCCTTACTGTTCAGCTATTCTGCCAGATAAAAAGGTTTGGTTTATGCCCTTAACTTCAGGAACTACCACTAGCATGGCAAAAAATGTGAAGCTTAACCAGAATGATCTCCATGCGACATGAACTCACAGTGCACAGGGAGATCTGCTGGACACAGACAATCTGGATCTGAAATCCAGAAGTGGCTAAGTTGCTGCTTTCTGCAGTCATAAAATGCAGTGTGAAATTGATAGACTTACACGGAGCAAATCTGAGTGATGCTGCAGGTTGAGATCCTTAATGTACTTTATTGCCTTGATTCTCTAGACAGAACCTGTTTGGAAAATGCTTTTCTTTCTCTAGTCTCAAGTTAACAGGATGCCAGTGAGGCTCCAGTTAAAAATAAAGACAAACAAGGAGGAAAAGAATGAAGCATAATGAGATTTCCTAGTAAACTATTTGCTGCGAGAATAAACACTGCTTATGAAAAGTCGGTTATATCCAAACTGAAGCTATTAAACTGTTCATAGGACAGAAAAGTACTACCATTATCAACAAAAACTCCTTCCCATTACCATTTTGCATGGATTTATTAACATGCAATGTCCTGTACTGATTGTTTTTGTTAAATGGAGCTTTGGTGGTCCTCATAACACAATACATTTCTTCAGCAAAGACAACTTTAAGCAATCTAGTACGTTAAAACTTTTACAGACTCTATGTCAAAGCCACAGCAACACACGCTCACTATTTGTCATCACTTTACCTCAGATTTATATCTGGGCAAATGGGTGCACACAAAAGTCTCATACATCTGGAGCTTTAATAGGAGGCAAAAATCAGCAAAGATATGCTGATGGGTGAAAAAATCATGGCAGCCTCACACACAAATATGGACACTTGCCACTTGCCCCAGCATTTTACTGTAAATGTTCTCAACACTATTTATGCAGACTAAAACAAGCACAGAATGCCATTTACTGATCAAAGCAAATGACTTGAAAAATCTCCCGTGTTCCACTTAATTTTTGAAACATAACTGACCTTTCACTTATTGTTGTTTGATGAAAATGTCATGGAATATTCTCACAAGTCTATGTATGTCATTAACAGATGAACACCTCCACTGGAGGTGGAATCAGTAAAAATCAATTTATTTTGTGGCATACAGACTTAACTATGTTAGCCTGCCACTACTGGAAATTCAACAAATCAATGGACATAGCATTCCTCATGGTTGCCTCTCAGTATCCAGAACCCGCTATAACTTAACTCCAGGGAAACTCTGGTTTTCACGTCACAGCAGGAGGCATTTCTCAGACTTAAGGTTAATCTAGCCTAGGGAGACTCAAGATTTGAAACCTTACAAGTCTATTTTCTCTACTACCTCACTTCGTTTTGCATTAGCTTATTCTGCTTGATCATAGAAAGTATGGAGGAGAAATCATTCATCATGTCAGCCATCAGGCTGATTCCAATAGAAACTATTATCCAAAAATAAAAAGCCTACCTCCATTTGGAATGGAAGATATGCAATGGATTTCTAACTGGTTTTCCACACATTGGATTGTCTAGAGTTTTTGAACTGCACTGAACTTCTTAACAACATATTTCAGCAAATAAGAGGAATATAGTGTTTAGAACATTGAGAAATACATTTTCTATATTTATAGGCACCTAATGCTCCTGTGAAATAGTTTACAATGGTTCACCACTTGTAGAGTTCAATTAGAATGGCAAATTAGGAGAACCAAAGTAGAAAAAGTATCATGGTGATTTAGATAAAGGCAGTCCTAAAATAATCTCAAGGTTCACACTCAGCAGGTAGAAAAGCAATAGTTTCAGTCAGCTAGGAATGAGGAAAACATGAGAGAGTTATGAGAAACACACTGGCTGCTGCTGGAAAGACCTATTAAAAGCAGCCTATAACTTGGTCACTCACAAACAGATTGGCTCTGGTGTGGAAGACAATTTTAAATGTTCAGTTTTGATTCGATAACCCTAAAATAACCTGCAATAAAAGAAAACTAGAACAAGTCAAAGTCAGCATGAACGCAGCACTTCTGCTGGAGCTTCTGGTGTCAGCAGATCCCAAATGCAAGCTGCAGAGATGAGACAGAAAATCATATCCAGCAGCACGAAGCTCACTGAGCTCCTGCCCTTCAAACCCAAGGCATTTGGCTGAAGAACTGCCCAGGTCTCATCAAATTTAAAAAACAAGGGAATGCCAACATCTAATAAGCATCTAATCTAACATCTACATTTATCTCCATCAGAAGTCTGAAGAAGCACCATTTGTCTTCAAGTGGAGTTGTGCTGGTATGCCACATGGAAACTGAGTACCCCCGAGAGCTACTTTTGGTCTCTTGTTTTTCTTCCTTCTCCCTTCACCTTTCTATCAGCACCCAAGCCCATGCAGATGTGAGACAAACCTGACTTCTTTACAATTCCAGACAAACAATGCAACACACAAAATCTGTAAGAAAGTAATAGCTTTACCCCACCATATCCTTGTCATTATTTTATTTTATTTAATGTTTCATGCAGATGTTTTGTAAACATAACAAAGATTAACTTTAGAAGAGACATATCAGTGCTCCTAAACACTATCATCCTGCTATTTCATTTTGCAAGCATATCCCTCTCACCTGTACATGAATAGTCATCAATGCGGATATATCCTGTTTTGCAGATGCACATGAAGGATCCTGGTGTATTTACACACATGGTGTTCTCCCGACAGTAGTGCTGCCCCTCAGCACACTCATCGATATCTGTGAACAGGATAAAGAAGAAGATAAGTCAATTTCTATTGAGTTCTTTAAAATAGTTCCATACCCGACTCCAGAAAATAATGTGTTCCTTGAAAAACAATGCATTTTGGAAAGTTTTTTGCTTTCCACTTTTAAACAACTCCTTGAAGTATTCAAACAACAGGAGCAGCATGAGCTTTCTGTGAACTGCTGTTAGGGGAGTTACAACAGTGATTACAGTGGCTTGGATCTTTCTTGAGTCCTTTTGAAGTGCCTATGCTGCTATTTCTGTGGTTTAAAGAAGAACAGAAAAAATAACTGGAGGTCCAAAACAGGAGAACATCTGCCTCAGCACTGCAGTGGCATCCGTCACTGTATTCGTGTAGTCACTGCAGGCACCAGTACAGAAACACACTGCTATGTAAACCACGTTCCTTGGAGCTAATAGGCACTGCTGTTTGGGAAGGACCTGAAAGGAACACAATAAGTTCTGAAAAGACACCAGAGCTTATTAGAAGTTTATCTTAGAGCTATGAAGTAGGCAATTGGTAACTGCATATATTTTACATATTTTCTTAAATACAAATGTGAGTGTGTGAATACATAAATACACAGATATACATACACACACCATACCTGGAAAGAACACGTGAGAATGTGGTTTATACAAATACATGCTCTTGAAGGAAAAAAGATGCAACTTGATAAAAATACTTGTTGGAACAGTGTATCTGCAGCAGCATTAATGTATAGAGGAAACTCCAGATATCAGTCACTGTAGGTATGGACGTCAAAACGTAATTGGTTTGGATACTCACTTTGGCTGCAAAATTACTCCTATTTCTGGTGCTAGGCTATACTTCAATGGTAAGACTGAGAAAGAACCAAAAGTAACAAAGCAGCTTCTGCACACTATTTTTATGCAGCAAAGAATAAAAGCAATATTAATTTGGAAGCGATTAGTAGCATGCTGTTCCCATAATAGCAATGATAAAGACAGCGTTATTAACGTGCTCTGTACATATAGTTAAATTGTCTTGCAGTGTGCCACCGAATCTTGCTAGAAAAGTATGTCACAAATCAAAGGGGTGGATTGTTGGCCGTGTTTTTTTCCTACTCATCAGTTTTAATTTACTCCCTGTTTTCAATGCTGTTTACAGCTTTCAGATTTGAAAATAAAATCTCCAGATGGGGAACAGTGTGATGTTCCAGAGTTTGATGATAGTTCAAAGCAATAGGTTGAATATATAAACTCAAATCAGACTTGACTTCCTAAATGTCAACAATATTAACTCCCGTACTTTTCTCCTGTTTAGGTCATATGCTTTTCTTCCAAATCTTCCTCCTGTTCCCAGCCTTTTAAAATCAATGGGCACTCTCTCAGTGCACTCATTGACTGCTTCTCCCTTTACGTTTTCCACAAGAAAATTTGCTTTTCAGTACAAAACAATGTGACACACTGACTACAAGTGATCCTGTAATCATTTTTCAGTTTCATTCAGCTTTGAAGAATGCTTGTGTTTTTCCCAGCATATAAGGTCTCGGTTTCTCTGCCCAGTGCAAATGTCCTGGGGACTTTGCTGGAGAAGATGGCAACATATCACTAAAAATCATGAAGTTGACAATTGTAAGTGCTCAGCAGGGTGAACCCAGGCTATTTTTTCACAAATTCAGTTTCCAAGAGATTCACAGCCAATAAACTTCAGCTGTTTTCCTTCCTTTCCCCATAAGCTCTGCAGGCACAGAAGAATCATGTACATATGGGCACTGATTTGGAAAAGCACTTGTCATTTTCACATATATTCATAAGTACAAAAATAAATGTGCACTTAGAGTGAGTACAGTGAACATAATGAGGCAATGCATTTTGTGCAAATCATCAAAGGAAGTGAAAAAAAAAGTGAAGCTATCAAAATAGCAGGAGCTGTTTTGCACAGAAAGTAGGAAGTGGCCCAAACTGCTGAAATAGATACAGGGGTTCTGCAGAAATGTAGACATAGAGTTCACAAAAGCAGTCAGAAGCTACAGCACATGCCTCAGCAAGTCCCTCAGATGATGCAGCTCGTGGCTTTCCCTTTCCTAGTTCACAACTCCATATTAAATTAATGGTGTTGATTTATATTTAAGTAACAACATCAGTCTTCGAGTAATTAGAGGCCTTATGTTCTTTGATTCAACAGACTGCCTATGAGCCAGCTTTGACACCAGTGGAAAATTCTACTTAAAGATCCAAAGCCTCAAAAACATTAAATAGGACTTTCTGCGAACTGCATTAATGATTGCTTTGCTGGGTAAAAAGCCACAGGAGACCAAAAATGCTAATGATTCAAACCTCCTAGTTTGGAAGTGTTCTAAATAAAAGCTTTCATTTTGCCAACATACCACGTATTGAGGTTTTGCAAAATGTTTTATTTATAGTTGGATTTATTTCAAAGCCTTGCTTATTCACTTGTTATAATACAACAACAAAATGATCAGGTTGACTTTGGATTGAAGTGCTTCATTCAAACCAAGCTGATTTACTTTTCAAACTGATTTTTAAAACTCACCAGAAAACAACACACTTTCCCTGCCAGCTCTCTATAGTTACTACAGAAAATATGAATACTGCTACTACTTCTTTATTATCTTACATTGGCGCTAAAACACCCTAAGCAAGTGTTAAAACTCCACTGTTCCGCATCATGGACACACATCTGATAGGAGGTTGCTTTTATGAACAAGTTACACTAAATTACACTGCCAGCGGACACAAGATAATTAATACAAAAAGAAAAAAGCAGCAATCAAATGACTTGCTGAAAAAAAAAAAAAAAAAACTGAACAACAAAAACATGCAATTCCATTCCCCCTTTAGAACTTTATATGCTAGCTTTGTATATATTCAGTTAAGGTAGATAGATTGAAGAAGATTGAACTGGGGTGGAGAAAGAGTCCAGTACCTGTTCTTTTAAGACCTCCAAAATAGAAGCCTTTTTGTCCTGCTTACTGGTTGAAACACTGGTTTAGCCTTTTATTCACCTTGAGACACAAATGCACTAATGCAACAGAAACCTGATGTATTTCTTTATCTATAAAAGCCTACAACATTTATCTTAATTTACCTTGCCAAAAGCCTTGTTAGGATATTAATGCCCATTAATGTCTACTGCTTAGCCAATAAGATCTTTAAGCCCATCAGTTCAATAGGATAAATGCACCACACCAATGCTTCTAAAAACCCAACAATGAAGACTCATGTGTCTTCGGTCTGTGATGTGATGCTGAGCCACCAGCTGGGATGTACTGACAACAACACAGTCATGGAGACTGTCAACCTGCCCTGTTGCCAGTGGAGTAGATGAAAGAGAAATATCTGGGAAAATGGGTTAGTGCAGAGGTATTTGAAATCTGCACTTCAATTATTTATTTATAATTGCAAAAACTTCAAAACCAAAGAAAAGTTTTTTTTTTCTTTACCCCCAGCAGTCACAAAATTTATACAAAATACATAATCCAGGAAAATTTTCCCTACCCCCCCTTACTCCTGTACCCAATAGTTTGCTTCTCTAGAATGAAAATCCCAGTCATGTCTAACAATTCCATTAGTAAAAAAAGAATTTGATCTGTAATCTATAAATAATTGCTGACCAAAGCCAACAAAGATTCTCCTTAGACCTCACCATCCATCATTACCCTTATCTACCCCAAAAGCCTGCCAGAACAAATGAGACAAGTACTAAATCACTAAATCTGTCCTGGAAAGTGAAGAATCTGCTTCCAGAATTGAGGATCCCTTATAGATAGTGTCTTGCCTCCAGCCATTTCCTTTAAAATTCACTGCTTAACTAGCATAAAGGATCTCTTTGGTCACACTTACAGAGGCATATGGTTGGCAGGGGGAACCTCTTGCAGGATTTTTGCAACAGATAGTATTAAGTACATAGGAGGAGAGCAAACAGGAGCATTAAGAGTTGTATTTATAAAAACGTGCTTCCTAAGTGCATCAAAAAGTACTCTGAACATGCGAGCAGAATAGACTAGACCTTCAATTAAAATTTAAAAACAGAAAAACTTTTTCTGTTATAAAAGGCTCCATCTTGATAGCCCATAAAATAGGAAGCTCCACATTTACCTGTAGAGCAGGGCAAAGATTTTCCACCTTTCTAACTCAAATTCATCAGCAAACCTCCATGCTGACCTGAAGGTCACACTGCTACGTTCAAGGGCGTCATTTGCTCACCTTTCCTGTGAGGCTGGGAACCCTCTGCTGAGAATTCCAAGGACGGATGCCAGTAATGACAGTCACTGCAAACAGACTTCAGACTATTATTCTTATCACTACTCTCATAGAAACAGAATCTGCTCCCTGAGCTAGAAAAAGAGCATCAGAAGATCAGTAGATGTTAGCCACCCAGTAAGAGAGGACAAAAAAGGAGAATGAGCAGTGAGCAACCAATAGCAACCACTGCCAGAGAAAATGCAGAATCAAAATCAACACAACCTCTCCTGCACAAAAAAAAACAAAAGTTGTCATTTTCCTTTCTCGTTCTCTTCCCTCCACTGACAACAGTCCTTTTCCCAGCTTCTCTGGCACCTTTCACCTGTCTGAGAAACTTCTGTCCTGTCTGAGTCTTTGCTTGTATTCTTGCTCCTCCTGTTCTCAGCCCATCCCTCCCCAACTTCTCTTTAAAAAAGACAGAATAGGCTTCCCTAACTTTAAAGCAAGTTCCCATCAGCTCGCTCACCTGTAAAAGTACTTGTACTTTTACCTGTAAAAAGTACTTTTTACCACCAAATATGCCAACTCATTCTCACACTCTTTCAATCTGTTCAAGTTTAAAACTCCCCACTCCATTGCTCCCATAAAAATGTTCTTACTAGGGTCTCTTCCAGTTCCCCAACTTTCAGTACTTGCAGACTCCTCTCCAGGTTCCCTTCGCTTTCATCAAAAATCACCATATCTTGCATGCTTTGTTTTTCACACTATTCTCTTCCTGTATATACCATTTCTCACCTGCAATCTAAGCAAACAAAACACCTCAGGGCTTTGGCAAAGCCTTTGCTGCTTCTCCTCCCACCATTCTTTTTAGACTCTCCATCATCAGGCGAACCTAAGCTTTAACTACCACTCTTCCTATAGTGAGTCACAAATCTATTGCTGCTCTTTTGTTTTGCTTTGCTCTACCATATCCACCACAGCAGTTTCCATTTGACATATTCCACTTCAGTCAAAATTGTGTGTTTTCTCACAATCTCCCACGTTATTTATCCCATCTGACTGCACTGACATAGCTGTCATCACTCAGACCTTGTAGATAATCTTTGAGTCTTTCTTCCCCTCAAATGCACAGCCTTGTACCAAACCAGTTTAACATTACCAACAGATAGTAAAAGCCTAGCAAAATTACTCAGCGATTATGTGTACCATTTCTGACTTTGCTGGCTTTCTCTTTTTGTTCCTTTTTTTTAAAAATTTTTATTCTTACTATTTTACAGTTACTTCACAAGAGGGAAGAACTAGGACCTGAGTCACAATACAACTTGTCTTGTGAATCAACTGCAAAAAATGTACTGTATGTATTCAGTTCAAATATATTAAAAAACATCTAAGCATACATGAAGGAAAAAAAAAAAACAAAAAGGAAAAAACACCTTCCACAACATTGCGCTGCTTCCAGCAAAGAATCTGGACCGCTGTCTCACTGTAATGATGTATAGAGAGGGTAAGAGCTTAACATTAGAGGAAATGGGCAGCTACTTGTGTCTATTGATTTTTATTGAATTATTAATGGATCTTAAGAGAAACCGAGTGAGTTGGATTATAAGCATTAGCACTCTTGTAATTGAACTAATAAGAGGTTGTTTTAGCTTGACTAGACCGCTAAAGCATCAATTAGACTAAAAATAAATTCTCAGTATTGGATTCTCATATAAAGTGTGCTCTTTTCTAACCCTCACTTAAACTGCATGCTTAACATATATACATCCACATGTGGTACATATCTTGGTGGTCTTCCCTTCACATTATTTTAAATCTCTGATCCTTGCTGAGGTCCATGATTTTTCTGCCCGACTCCTGCAGCTTGAGAGCAGGCTATTAGAATTGAAAATATGCTTAAAATAAAGTCAAAGTCACTCAAGGTCTAAAGTCCTTGACAGAAGCTCTAGATAGCTTTGAAAGGATACAATACAACATTACAGCATTTCAGAAATACGATTTTCAACAGTACAAAGACTTGTTTTTATTTCACTTTGCCCCAGTTTTTTAAGAGAAGACAGACTGTTGAAAAAAAACTGTCCTTGTTAAACATGCAGTAGCAGATAGTGCTCACCAGCTTCCAGTGCAAGTCAGACTCTTCGAAGATAATGGAATCTTCGTTTCAGCCTCATGAAAAAATTGCTGGACTCCACAGACATTATACATTTTAAAAATATATATCACAGGAAATTTTTGAAAACAAGCATTGTCTGCCATCATGTAATGTTTTACTTGGCAAACTGTATCTACTTACTATTTAATTTCTTATAATAAATTCATATGGTAGTGTATACATGATAAAACAAGTAATTATATATAGCTATCTGTCAGACATGAAAGCAACCCGGGGGCTCTCCTTAGGCACCAAATAACTAGTCTGATGTAGCTGCACACTGAGAATAAAAATGATGTTGCATATGATTAATTAGTGAATTCCAGAAATCAGAACAAATTACTGAAACTACAGCTCATGATCCATTTCCCTTCAGCAGTACAGTGTGTTTGATATAGGTCTATTAATTTCAACTGCTAAACAAATCATTTTTCTTTCTAAAAATATGACAGCATCTCATCATTTTCAACTGTGAATCTCAAGAATTCTCTTAATACTTTTCTTTCCACTATTCTGAAAAAGAATGAAGAAGTAATATTTTTATGAATAAACTACTGGTATATATCAGACTGTACCACATGTGTATTTTAAAACTCATCATGGGAAGAAAGACATATGTATATAGAGTAGTATCTATGGTAAGGGACCGTGTGGGTGGATTAAACTGCATTTGATGTTTGGGCAGGATGTAAAGCATGTAGCATATTCCCACAAGCTATTCAGCAAAATATTGTCTGTTCTACAAAAATAAATGTCAGTATCACAACTCATCTCTCAAACGATGCCCAACTAGCTGGAGTATTATAACAGATATAATCGCTGTAGCTGTTATTGCTCTGCATGATTTGTAAAAGTCTGTATTTTAAATGCACTCTGGTTTAATGTCTAGCACCTCTGTACATTTGTTACAGCTCTAACATATCATAAGGGATCCAGCTTCTACATATCATAAGATGTATTGCACATATAGACTGAGGTCAGAAAAGTTACGTAAGGATTTTGGTACTCTCGAGCACAGTGGAAGCATCTAACTCTCTGAGTAGACATCTCCCAGCTACAAATGAAAACTGGAGATAAAAGTAAACAAGAACAACAGTAAAGTTTCACTTTCTTTTCTCTTTTGTTTAGATTGCAAATTTAAACATTTCTTATGAAAATGTTCGCCTTAATTTCTCTTTCCAAAAAAATACAACCTATGTTTTTATTGCAAGGTGAAAATGGTTATCCTCAGTAAGAGAAAATCTCTCCTTACTAAGTACTGGAAGTGTATGAGTTTATATGAGATTCTACAAAAATCCCTTTGAAAGATGTTTCAGGTGTTTTTTTTCTTAGTAACACCATGGTCAGTCTTGGCTATGGGTGGATGACAGAATCAGTCTGCATATCTTTCTCATAGAAGTAATTAAAATCAAATAACACTGAATCACCTCCTGTGAACTCTAAATGTACAGACCTTGCTACTGTTATAGGCAGTGGGACTACCTGTACACAAGTAAATATCATGCTTTATGCACCAGTGTCAGGTATATTTCCAGTACGTTTTAAGTTAGGAATGTTTTATCATCTCCCTGAATAAGAGCCATGGCAGATAAGCCACACTAGCACATCAAAATTGGCCTGAAAATTCTTCACATGTAGATTTCTCAGTTATGTAATGTTGGAAATAAGTTGGCATCTTCTGCCTTTGCTAAGAAAAAAATATTAATAATTGATAATACATTAACTGCTTACTATGAATATTTTATGTTTAATATAAATACTTTAATTGCTTTTTAATATAGATTTGAGAGGAACATTCTGCCTCCCTGGAATGGAAGTATTTCTATCTACTTTATTAGCTTTTCATCCCAACTCAAAATGACAAGGAAATGGTCCAAATTCTACCAGTTAATGCAGATGAGAAACTACTTTTTTAATATATTGTGATACTATTGCCACAGCTCACTTGCAAAAAATAAATTAATAAATAATAATTTAGGTTAGCAAAACAGTTATTTTAGCAAAACAGTATGATAGAGCTCCTAGGTAGGACTCTCACCATAAGAATATTGTGCATACTATGAAGACAGCAAAGCTAACAAATAGCACAGCATTGATTACTCACAAGATTTAAAGTAATATATTTAAATACTCAGGGCTGTGTCTGCATTTCAGATGTCTTCATCTGATTTACTTATATTCTTTTCAATATTACACTCCCATTGCTTACTGCAATTGGCCAGTATGATTGAACATGTATCCTACTGCAATTTGATAAGGACATCCCGATGAGGTCCAACCAAGTGTTGTTTCTAACCTATTTTGGACACCTACTCTGGAAAGAGATGGTTCATCCTCTAAGATTCCTCATTTCCTTCAGCCAAGGATCATTCAAATCAAGGCAGCTTATTCAAATGCAGATCTATACACTGAAGACTCTTGAGTCTCCCCTCGAGAGAAAATTATCAGTAAAACTGATAAAATTCTCAAATGTAGACAAAGTCACTCAGTCTGTGGTATTATCTCAGCTGTGTTCTTGAAATTCGGACAAATATGGCAACAGAAAAAAAGAAACTAGAAGAGTTATTGAAGAAAAAGTGTAAGTTAGATTAAAAATGGAAAAATGGCTTCAAAAAAAGTATATTTGATAATATTAAATGCTTCCAAACATTGTTTGGATAAGTTAGCTATGTCACGTACTGTGCAAGTAGTACAACTAAGTTCCCACATATTGGAAGATGAATGTTGTGGTCCTCACAACCATAACTTAGATCTGGGACTGTGGCCAGCGATTAAGCACCCACCAGTCACTCATTCCTCCCCATCAGGATAAGGGAGAGAATCAGAAGAGCAAAAGCTAGGGGGAAAGAAAAAAAAAAACAAAAAAAACAATGGATTAAGGTAAAGACAGTTTAAGTAGTGAAGGGGAAAAAGAAAAAAAAAAAAAAAAAAAAGCAAATGCAATAACTTGCCACTTCCCACAAGCAGACTGATGCTCAGTCAGTCTCCAAGCAACAGCTGCGTTAGCTTCTATTGCTGAGCATGAAGTCACGGAATACACATCATGGAAATTCCATCTGACTAGCTGGGGTCAGCTCTCACAGTGGAATCCCCTCCCTTGCCTTTGCCCACCTCTGCGTTCTCACTGCTAGGGAAGTTAGAAATAGAGAAGGCCTTGACACCAAACAAGCACTGTTCAACAACAGCCAAAATGCTGGTGTGTTATCAGTAGTGTTTTAGTAAAAATCTAAAAGAACACCTAGTGCTTACAAAAGACCACTGCATTCTCTCATTTTCTTGCTTGAGCTTACCACCCTCCCTCTTTAGTCAGCAGTTCTTAGAAATGCTCCTAAAGTAAAATCAGATTTTGTACAGAAATTGTTGAGCGCTAATTTTAACTCAAAAACTCCAATTTCAAACAATCCTTCAGATCACAGTCTCCAAAAGCTACAAAGAAAGACACCTCCCCGTTTGAGAAATGATACCGTGTATGTAAACTGTTCAAGGATGTAAGAAGAACACTTACAACTGCCACAAGCAGATTATTTGCAAACCATCTTATTTCAGCTGTCTAGTATTGCTGCCTGAGTAAATTTCACTTTTCCAGATGCACCAATATATCCTGGCAGCTAAGAGTCACAAACAGTATCCTTAAAAATGTCTTCAGTGTAGCTTCACCACCACCAGTGTAGTGGGCACTCAACCCTATCTCAAATATATCACAGAGGGTGACTGTCAGTTTGAGAGGGCTGCCAAGAATTCTATATTCAAAAGCACCTACATATCATAACCCATGCCCAACCTATCCACAAGGTATCCCAAACCACACAACAACCACCTCAGGCAGGAAGTAGATTTCATAGTACTTGGAATAAGGCTTAGAGCATGTATATGAGGAAATCCCGACTCTTAGAAGTATTGCTTATAACAGTCCTCAAAGGAAAGATAAATGTGACATAAATATTAATAAATATTATTATTATAAAACATAAAGGCATCTATCAGAACAATATCTAAAGACATCACATAGTTTTGGAAAAGCATCCATTATTTCCAGGACAGAAGTGAAACACTTGCATCATTCAAAGGAAATTTATGCAGCTTTTCAACACCAGTACTGAAGCCAGCTCCAAATATTCTTATTTTTGTTCTACCCTAAGGAGAAGTTCTACCAATAGGAGCGTTATTATTTCTGTTTATTCTCTGAATTGTAACAGTACTTAGGCATGAATCAAGACTGGTGAAGTCTGGTTCTAATGCAGAATAAATGACATCCAATTTTGCAGTATATTTTAAGTTTGTTAAGTGAGAACATAGAAACAGCTATCATACTCATGGGCTCTAGCCGTTATAAAATGTTGTCTCTGAAAAGCTTTCTATTAATTTGTCATTTTACACTTGGCATTTGCTAGTAATTAAAGCCACAATGCCATTTGCAAGAAGAGTTTGTGCTGAGAAAGGGGAATAAGGACAATTTCAACCATTCAGGATGAGGGACAGGACTCTGAAAAAACTTGACATTGCACTACTGTTACTACGCCCTTTAGTGTTACATTTTTTAATATTAAGATTGAATGCCTTTCCAGAAATTACCAACTCAGTGCCCAAAGTGCCCAGTTGGGCTTGAAAAAGGGATGCGCACCTTGGAACAAATACAGGTACTACAGTCTCATTGGTTCCCTGCCTCTCCACTTCCACAAAAGCAATTCTGAAGTTCCATCTTAACTTTATTCCCCCTGTTGCCAGCATACAACATCTACACTCAGCCAAGGCCAACTGTTGACCCATGTGTAAGAGGTGCACAGTTCCAGTGTATGCTGCCACTATGGCACTCAGTGGGCAGCACAGCCCTAACTTCAGTCTTGGCTAAGAGAATCCCACCTGGGATTCCATATATGTTTTTAGGATGTCATTTTCTGTATCTGTACACAGTATTACAATGACTAATTCTGGAAACAATGTCATATGCCCAAATAGAAGCATATGAGCTAAGAAATCTTCTCAAAAATTTGTCATGCTGAATTCACACCATAATTCACAAACTGCTAAATCCATTTATAATATGGATGCACTTATCTTGCCCATGATGATCAACTGTGTCCTCATCTAAACATTTCACCAACAGCGATGATCAAAAAGCTTTCTATTTTTCACTTGTTACATGCCTGGCAAGTTCTTCTCATAGCAACAGACTCTAATTTGAGTGATGTGGAGATCACTAAGAGCATAAAGCGTTTCTCTGCTTTTCAGTCAGCAGAGAAAAAATGTAGCAGCAGGAAAAAAAAGAAGAAAAAAGAAAAAAGAAAAAAAAACCTTCTGTAAGCACCTGATTTCACCGTGACTGCATGGCTTCAGTGCCCCCCTCAAAATGGAAATGGCTGATGAGTTCCCTGAAATGCAGATCTGCAACCTTAGCCTCTGTGTAAGTCCCCAAGGACTGTGTGACAAAAATGACTGGTGCTGCAACAAAGAACAAGCTACACAGCTGGTCCTGGTGTCAGATACCTGCTGAAATAAACCTGGGAGGTTTATTTCTGCATGATTTTTAGTTCTACTTGTTACAGCAGGTTTCTACCAAATGACTTACCATATGCATTAAGCAGAAATGTATGCTCCTTTTATGAAAACCGACATGAATTCTCAAATCTAACCTTACAGCATTAATGCAGCTTCTAATTCAAGCTGCAGGAATTAACTTTTGCAGAATTCAGCTGAAGAAACTTCTTAAAAGGCCCCAATCCATCCCATTTATTTGTCTGTCACCAGAGAATAGTGCTGGTACTAGGTGGGACTATGGAGTACTGTAGACTCTACTCCGAGACATTTAATTTTCAGCTCAGCTGACTAAATCTAGTCCAAATTGCTCATTAGCTAAAGGCCATGCTGCTGAGAGCACTTAAGCTTTAGTGTAAGAATGGCTTGATGGCACACTAGTCTTATGCCTTTGATACTAATGGTATGGGCTTGCAGAATCAGGGTTTTCACAAGAAAGAGTAACAGCAAGAAAGAAGATGTTGGCTTTCAGTGCTGCAGGGGGGATGTTTTGTTTCACAGGATTACATGATAAGAATGAAAAGATACAAATTTTAGAAACACCTCTTCTGATTAAGTAGCTGGTTGTACAGCTACTGTTAAGCAGCTGTATTAGAAGAGCCTCTAAAATTATAAACCATCATTCAGGATGACTAACTAGTATCTAATTAACACTAGTATCTAGCCTATTGTGTTTACTTACTGGGGAGGAAGAATGATAGAGTAGTGAAAAGAGTTATACAGAAATGCCATCCAGATGGTTGACTTTTAGGTTGCTTGAATACCTGAATACCACAAAAATAAAGGAAAACTTTCCTATGGAAATGTGTTTCTACTTCCAGACTTCAACCATAGCAACTTGCAACTTCTACACCAATGAGAATTTTTTTTAAAAAAGAATTAATTGGAGAGATAGTTATTCTAGCTGATTAATAAGCTGCCTAACTCACATTTAATAGGCCCATCACTCTAACAACTCATGAATCAATACGGTCTTCGCACAGCCAGTTACACAGTGGAGCTGAGCATCTTTGCAAGGTATTACCTTCACAGTAGGCATTGTCCTCTCGAAGGGCCCTGAAGCCATCTCGGCAGCTACAGACAGCTCTGTCATCTAGGTTCCGGCAGACAGAATGCTCCATGCAGTTATGTCCTTCAGTGCAAAAGTCATGGCCTGTACAGAAACAAATATGATAGAGGATTTAAAAGGAATCCAGGATTATAAACCACCCCCTGTCAAAGACAATGCTATTTTTTTCCAGTAAAGTTAAAGAATACTTTTCTATTGTTCATGAGAGGCAGAAAAGCAAATTGTATCAAGTGTGCAGCAATGAAAGAAGTAGTAAAGGCCATAGGAACAGACTGTCTCTAGGTCTTCGCTTCAATTTCAGGTTATGCCATTGATCTGAAGGCAGCTGGGTAAGTGGCTTGCTTAAATCTGCTTATCTTCTCCTTGCTGTTCAGTACTTTTACGACATTTCATAACAATGCATCCTTCTTCCTTTAGGTTTTTTGCTTGTTTGTTTGTTTTTGTCAAACTTTTATAAAAGAGCTCAGTAGCTTAGACATTCAGTAGCTCATTGACTAATGGGATTACTTTCTTTCCCCTAGCAGTTACATTCCCAAGTGTTTTTGCAATCTTTCCCCATTTAACTAAAAGTCTTTGATTAACATTGACTCGTTTTGCTTTTCTCTTCCCTTTAGCTTTTTCTTTCAAGCTCCATTGACTGAAAACACTTCCCAGATTGCCTCTGCTACTCCATTTCAGAGAAACTTATTTTTAAAAATCTTACCTTTTGGCCTTCTTTATTTTCTTCTACTCCTAATTTTCCATTTCAATATTTCTTAAGTGTGTTTTCTACTGAAACTTAATTACGACTTTTTGAGATTCTGAAATTCTTTTCCAGGCTAAAAGATTTAGAATGAGCCTTTTAACTCAGTGGCTTATTGTTGCTGCTGTTGTTTTTTAATATCTTATGTTTGCTTTCACTGAAATCTAATAAATAAATCAGCCTTTATTATTCTAAATCCAGGCTGTTTGCAGTAATTGACTTGAAGAGTCCAAACTTCCACATCTGTCTGTTAAGATGTGATGTTTGTCTCCATTATTTTCACCACAATCTTATTTGTTTAACATTTTCCTCTGTAACTGAAACATCAGAATTGGTCAATCAGCAGTACTTCAATGATTTTTGCCAATGACTCTCTCCTTGTTTCAAAATCTCACATGGGAGAACTGAGGAACGGTGGTTCAAGCTCAGGGCGCCAGACTGGCGTAATAGCAGCAACTCCAGAATGTAAGCTAGAATTAGATGGTAACATTGGCCTCTTATGAAATAACAAACAAGTGTTTGCTGGCAGTGCAGAATACTGTTTTTAACACTCCATTGGTATTCTGCTTCAAATTTTGATACAAAACAGCTTCTATCCCTATTTCCCCTAAATCATGTGAGCATGTTTTCATCAGAAAATTCTGGGAAGAAAACCCCCTACTCCAATGTGATGTTAGAAAGCCAGCATTCCTTTATTTTCACAATATGTACCAGGCAACTTGACAAATCAATTGTGCCCTCTCAGAGTTCAGGTTCTACATTTAAACAGTTAAGATATACATGTGCAATACACTGGCATACATATTCATTCTTTTTCAAGATCTCATTACTTTATGCTAATGTTCCTCTTGGAATGCATGCTGGGGGCCTATGATGGTCTTAGGACACCTATATCCTCCTCTTTATTTCATCTTCCTCTTCACCACAGTGTCCTTTGGCTGACCTTCTGCTGCTTTTCCCTCAGTCTGGCAAATGTTCATTGTTTGTTACCCTGTGCACTACAGCTCAAGACAATTTATATGAAACCCAAGAAAAAGTCCTTGCATTTGGTGGATGCAAAGATAAAAGTAGTGACTACAAAGATTCTGTGAAGCTGGACCACTCAGAAATAGAAAACTGTTCCCATATTAAGCAAAGAAACTGGAAAGTTTTTTAACTTAGTACACATGAACTGCTTTTTGCTAAACTAATATATTGGTCCTTAAACTAATATATTGATCTCTATTGCTAAACCATCCTATATCAATGTTAAACAAGCAAATGGCAGACTCTGCTTGAGTGTCAGTTCATACGCATGTTTTGAACTTGAGCAGATTATAAGCAATGTGAAGCAACAGAAATCAAACTGAAAAAGCAAAAAGAAAGAAGAGTCCATAAAGGCAAATGTCTTAGTACTTAAACTCAGTGACGTGGTCATGATACAAACATCAGAGACCTACTAATGTAGTGGAGTCTGACGATTACAGTTCTTTCTTTTCTGCTATGGATAAAGAAAGAAGTTTGGCTAATTTTACTTGCATGATATAATTTGGATGTTGTGTTGAGGGACATGGTTTAGTGGGAGCTATTGGTAATAGGTGAACAGTTGGACTGGATGATCTTTTAGGTCTTTTCCAACCTTGGTGATTCTATGATTCTATGATTTACCATAACTACCACAATGCTGCTATTTAACATAGCATTTATGTTAGAAGCAAAAAGTTCTGTAGTTCTACATGCATTAGAAGCTTTTCAATATTCATTGATGACAGCAAAAATGTGTGTCAAGAGCAACCTCTGCCTGTGGTAATATTTGTTCTTTGCCCTTTTGTTGTCTTCCTCATTGAAGTCTGAATTAATAACAAAGCAACAATCATATTTTTTTATTTCCTGGTCTGGATATCTTTGTATCAGACTGGCATTTCATAACTAAGAATGTACCTGTTATTCATGAAGTGGATGATAGGGTTGGGTTTTTTGTTGTTATTTTATGAATATTCTTAACATTCGTGTCTCAGATGTACTAATGATGCCATTTAAAGAATGCTTCTTGTTTAAAGAACAAAATCCATGTTCCATGAGGGGCTATAATAGCATGGTTCAGGTAGGACTGAAAATGATCAGAAAGCACTAATCTGATATATATTAAAACTTTCTAGCTCTGGTAGGCACTACAAACACAGAATTATTTTCTCTACACAAGATTTTACAGAAAATTGTCATGAAAAAAATTCTTTTTGACTGTGATAGTCTTCAAGAGCTATCAACTTTTCTTAAGCTCTTTTCTTCTACTTTCTTCTTATCTCTCTACTTGATGTCATTAATCATATCCTTCGTGGTTCCACTGAGCAGCACCAAAACAAGTCTAGCTACATTTTTCTTTTCAGTGAAGTGTATCTAAAATCAGCCCAAGAGTCTAACATCTTCTTTCATGCCAGGTACCAATTTATCATTATTTAACTTTCGGAGAAACAGACATAGCTACTTGAAGTTACAAATGCTTATATCTTTGAAGACACTGATATTACCACAGATCAAAAGACTGGGCTCAAGACAGAACAGTTCCTGCACCTTTGGAAAAGACCAGTACTTGTGTAACAGATAAAGTCACACAGTGTACCAAAACAGCACTCAAAGGTTCTGCTTTTAGATTCAGAGTACAACTCCAAACAGATCGACAATATATGATGCTGTTTGAACAACTGCACAGCACAAACTGTTCTCCAAAGCAGACATCTCAAAGCACTTTAGAAGGATGCTGAGGAACACGTTTTTCCAATCTCATTTTGTTCAGACAGCAGAATGAGGGGTAGAAAATCACTAATCGTGTGTACAATTCTTTGGAATTTTTACTCGTGTTTGGTTAGAATTAAACACACAAGAGCCAGTGAATGTGTCTCACAGAATTTACACTATCAGATATTTTACAAGCAACTTTTAGACAACATGATACAGGAATTGTCCATTCAGATTCACAAAGTCTGCTGTGATTACATGTAGGAGTGTCATATCCAAAAAGATCATGAAAAAGTCCATATAATCTATAAGAAAACAAAACAGCACTGAGCTTTTCTTATGTCCTGTTATTTTCTTACCTTTACAGATTTTGCAGCAACTGTGAGACAATGGGATCTGTTGAGATTCTGGGCAGTTCAAAGTTGCACAACTGTCTTTTGGAATACGCTGCATTTTGTGATCCTGTCAGATGGAAGCAATTGATCATTGTTGTGGAAGAAGACAAAGGATAACTTTAGTTGGCTTTTGGCATTGTAATTTACAAACAAAAAAAGTACCTATGGTAAATCTAGATACCTTTAAAAACCATTTGAAAGAACAGCAAGCACAACAGAAACATCAGGAACTACCCTATGCTAAAACCTTCCCATGTAAGAGAAAGTAGAAGAACAGTTCTCATTATTTACCTTAGCATTCGAACAACTTGTCTCAAATGTTTCTCATAAAACCACACCCAAAAGAGCAAGTTTTTCACTGAAGGAAACAGGCACTGATTCCATCTTAGGAAACAGCTTTCTTATTAAACTGGGAACAGCATCTGGAAGCATCTAATGCCAAGATGTTATCTGAACATCTTCAGGCATTTAGTGCAGGTCACACACAATCACTGCAGTATGACCATAGTGAAATGCCCATCTTAGTAATCAGGCTACCACAGAAATACCACCTTTAATATCTTCTGATGTGCTCTATTCCTGATATAGCAAAAACAGAAAACAAACAAAGCAAACAAACAAGCAAAGCAATAACGTGTTCCTCCTATGCCAGAGAATCAATAATTCGGTTAAGTATGAGCTCACTGAATTCAGGGCCCTCTATTTCTGCATGAAAGGAAATGCCTGATGAATATGCTATTGCATGTATTATTATTCCAAGTTTAGCATTTGATTTTAAGTCATCTTTAAACACAAAATATAAAAATGAAATGAAAATTACCACCCAAATCTTCCATTAAACAATTCAGCCTAAACCTGAAATAAATAAATAAAGCCAGATGCTGATGTGCACTGTAAACCAGGACAAACAAAAACCAGCGATCTTTCAAAATAAAGAAAATAACATTTGATAGAAATAATATCAGAGTAGTCTGGACTGCATTTAATATTTTTTTTTACAGATCCTTATTTGGAACAGAATGTTTAATTCATTTTTATTGTCTTGCAATATTTAAACAGAAAAGTGCATAAGTGCATGCCTACAGCAGACACAATTGCTGTTTATGACGTTTAAAATTATGTGCTACTTGAAAAATGGAATTCTCTACACCACCTTGATAACTTGACCATAGGCCTCTAACCATGAAATCAGTACTTGTGCCAGTCCTATCAAGTCTGTCTTGTGTTGGGATTACAAATTACATCCCTTCATGGCAACTCCACTGTCAATATAGTAGTGCCAACATGTGACTTCCTGGCTGACCCACACAGTACAGCACAGGGATTTTCTGCTCTGAAATACCATTCCCAAGGCTGCTCATCAGAAACAATGTGTACTTCACACCTTGAAAAAGGATAATATGAATCAAAGCTGCTGCTTAATATTTCAACCAGGACCAGCAGACAGTCCACTAACGTGCAGCATCATCAACAAAACACAGAAGAGCATGACCAACAGAGACACTTCGTTCATAGTGTGCATCTGATACACAAAAAGATAAAAATAAAAATTGAAAGATATAACTTCTGATGACTGTGAATTAATCACAGAGTTAATATCCCAGGTGCCACACTGAAAAATATAAACTCACAGTCCTGGAAGCCATGTGACTGAAACATACATTTCCAGAATTATTTTTTGGCCATGTTCTCCTTCCTTTTTTTCAAAAGATTTCAAAGAATCAGAGAATTAAGCTCAGATGAAAAGCAATGACAGTAGGACAACGGTCACCATTTTTCTCTATAAGATACACACTTTCTTACAAAGACATGGAGATGTTTGGAAATCGCCAGGAATTTTGCCTGATGGGTGGATGGAACCCCTGCCTACTCCTGGAGAGAGGGCACGCCAAATGGAAGGTTGCAAGCAGGTCTGAGAGCAGAATACTGGCTCTGAAGTCTAGGCACAAACTGCCATACCACCATGACTTATGGTAGTCAGAAAGGATTTTATACCTCAGTTTTTGAGTCATTCTAGATTTCCTGCAGCCCCACAAAGTTTGTACAGTGTTAAGTACTGCAGTTAAATCCCCAGACCTCTGCTGCATCTTCATGGAAGGAGTTTTCCCATTCATTCCCTAGACACATGCATTCAGTTCTTCAGCTGCATGATGCAGCATGCAGCTCCCTGCCCAGAGATACTCCTACCCCATTCTTCTGCCTCAGCAGCAAAACAGGGCATGCCACAGCAGGTGGGTGACTCAGCCTGCAGTCATGGAATATATTTTGTCCTCCGAGTGCATTTGTGGTCTACAGAGCATCTTTATTCTTGCAGCACATTCTGGCCAGCAGCACAGAGTGTTCTGCTTAAAAATCAAATGACAAGTCTTCTAATTTCCAACATAAGAAAGAGAGCTGGACACCCAACATGCACCCCTTCTTTTTCTTATTTTTCACCCATCTTTTCCACTCAGAATTATCCTGAAGTCTAAATTATGTCCCCATCATGTTTGTTCATCATTTGCACTTGGGCTCAAAATTGTGAACAATAGATGTCAGTAGAATTGTGAACAGCACAGATGTCAGTAGAAACATAACGCAGCCTGGTGGGTCTTGTTACTGATGATGGGGAGGATATGTAAGGAGGAAAGAATGCAGCTCAGCCATCAAGCTGTGTAATCAAGGCTTGCTGCTATGCAAAGCAAATGTATTTGCAAAATTGTCTGTGGAACTCAGTAAGACAAAACAAATACAGGATGCCTTAGATGACTTTCTTGTTGCCATTTCCTACAGTGAACCTATCTGTATATTTCAATAGTGGAACTTTGATATTTCTAACACACAAGAATTTTTTATCATAAAAAATGTTCTTACCTTGCACTCAAACAGAACACAGTCCCCTGAGCTTGAATACACTGTTTCTCTTTGTCCTTCAAAGTAGGTTCTGCCTTCAAATATGCACACCGCTTCAGGAGAAAATAAAAAATATCACAAAGATTTTGTATTAGGACTCTGTTTATAGAACCTATGCACTTCTTGAGAGATAATGGCATTTTAGAATTTAAAAACTGATTCAGCTGCAAGAATATTCTAAAGCCACCTGCAGGAGTATGGATATCACAGGGAAAAAAAAAAAATCAGAGAAAAAAAAGATGAAAGAACCACAAAGGCGTGTATAAATAGAAGGTGAAGGATGGTGGAACTGCAGGTGAGGTACTCAGAGACTGGGAGGGAAAAAGGAATGCACCGCAGGTCACACAGGGAAGGTGTGGCTGCCTGCCTGGGCAAAAATGGAGCACAGAAAGGCAGCTGGGGCCAAGAGCAACGCAAAGGGGAGAACCGCGCTCAGCAGCCGTGTGAAAAGCTCAGAGGTGAAGAAGGGCTTGGAGATGTGAGAGCAGTGCAGGCAACATTAACAGATGACAGCTGTCCTCAGAAGGAATGCTGTCTGATGAAGGGCAATCACAGAAGCCACATATTTGCATTTTGCTATCACAGCCATCTGAAGTACCACCACAGATATTTCTAAGTTACATATTTGTAGCTTGATTATCACCATTATTTACCACTACTGCTAAAATATATTATATGAATTTTAGTGCACAGGAACAAACTTTCAGTGACAGTATTTTTTGTTTTTTTTTTTTTTAAGTAGTGTCAAACCATGAATGACAGGATGACCCAGATCAGTTGTTGGTTATGCCATGATCAGGTCTCATGTCACTCCTGCACCCTGACGATGCCACCATTACAGCATGTGCTGATGTGGCACATACCACATTGCTCACTGAAGTCCCCATTTGGTATTTAAAGGCTACATAAAATACCTGCAAAGCAAACCTCTTTGGATTTTTTAGAAGCATCTATTACTGCAATTACATTATGCAAAGTATAAAGGCTAAATAAGGTAAATACTAGATGGAGAAAACTCAATGTTTGCCTCTGCTGCTGCTGAGGACACAGTCAAGGAAGTACAATCATGAAATAACAGGAGTGGGTTACTGCTTTAAAGTTCTATATTACATGTTTGAATATAACTCACTAATCATTGACTTGCAGATGTAAATCAATTTTACTGCAATTCATTCACAGATAGATTTACCTATTCCATTTAACAAGATAACAATTTGAAGACAATTTTAAAATCTCTGATTGTGCAAGAGTTTCTATTGCCTGGCCCATGTTAAGTACCCTTACAGCTTTCCCTTTGTATTTTATTATTTTTTTCTTACTTGCAGCTCCCTGATTTTGTAAACTTCTTATTACATTGTGAGTGTATGACATGTCATGCCTTGAAACCAGTATTTAAAAAGAAGTGATAGGCATAGTGACAAAAACTTTGCATAATTTTCCCAAATTTCCAAATATGAGTTAAAATATCTTATAAAATATGAAGTATCTTGTGTGAAATAAGTATACGCAGCCCTTCCAAGGAGTAATATCACTATAAGCTCCAACATCCCAAATCTCATGAATGGCAATTTGCTGTTAGACTCAGTGAAGCTCCTTAACAAAGGGAGGAGTCCTAGAGCTAACACAAGGAGAAAGTGTGCATAGCATCCACAAAGAGGGATCACAGAGTGTTGAGAAAGTTCAATATACTACAGTGCTCTACTCAAGCTCCTCTAGAAAAAAAGTATGTGGAAAAAATCCACATAAATCTTTACTGGGGACTAACAGATCTTGAATCCAGACAGGAGAAGAAAATCATTCAGTCATATATGTCACTTCCTATATATTACTGGCCATGACACTAAACCCAAATACTCATATATTAAGCCCTTTCCCGTCACACACGTTTTGAGCTTCCAATAACTGCTACAAATGACAAGAAAAAAACAAATACAGCAATGCCTGAGGACCAGACAGTGATAATGGACTGACAGCATATCCTTATGCTTCAAACAGGCAGCCCATGCCTGCTCATAGGAAAGGCAAAAGACATCAAGATCATAGCTATTCTCTTGGAAGAAAACTCTCTCCTGAAACCAAAGTATCTTTAGTATATTAATATGACAACCTATACATCTTATGAAAAATAAATTAGTATCCATGCTACCTCACATCACAGTCCACTGAATCCAGTCACCTTATCAACATTGATAAACCTCTGGTTTGGTTCTCCAGAGAAACTTAATATCTAAGAACATAAGTAGAAAAACTACCAGAAGACATGCGGTCTTCTGCAAAATCAGAAAGATATTTCTTATTTTACCAACAACCCTTTGGAGTTTTTGAGCGTGAAATTATCTTAACACAGTGCTGCAGTACCACAAACATATGCTTAACAAAACACATCACTGGCTCAGTGTTTGACATCGTTTTAGTAATGATCTGTGTTTGCCAGTGCAATTGGTTGACCAATTTGGCGAGCACAGAGCAAGCGTGGAAAGATTTCTAGTAAAATAAAAGTGCTAAACTTCTTATCCACCACTTTTCTCTTCGGAGAGCAAGACCTACATCTCAAGCAGTGTGGAACAGCATGTTTTTTCTGCCTCATGCCAGCAGTTGACACAGCCAGTACACATCTCATGATGATGATGCTTCATGTCTTTATTTTCCTTCAGAAATAAAGATATTTCAACAACGTGAACATCTGGACTAGAACAGTGTAATTGGAAAGTCCAGAGAAGATTTAATTTCTGCCTGGCTAGATGCTTCCCAGAATACTGTGATTAGTTTGTGATTGGTATCTCTCTGGGGAAACATATCATGTTTCATCTTCCTAACTCCTTTCATCCGACAGATTGAGTCACAGTCAAGAAATTACCCAATGATTACTTGTTTCAGAACGTGATAGTTATTGCCTATGTAGGATTTCATCTACAGCTGAATTGCATAAACCATTTCTTCTTGCCATCAAGCTTCCACTTACTCCTACTATTCAAAACAAAATATGTATTATTCAAAGCACAGTTTTCTAAGAAGTTGAAACAGGAAGTCTACAAAGCATGGTAGGAAATTTGACTATTCTTGATCTATTTATATACATACGATGATACAATGATAAGCATTAGTACAGTGTCTAAAAACATTATTAGCAAAATCTGTTTATATTCCCATGATTAATTTATGCAAGTGAAGTAACAATAATACAGCTACTTCTAGTAATATTTAACACACTGTGATAGCATGGTACCTTCCTCATATACATTCAGTGAAAAGAATTCTGGCTGTTGTGTTCACCAACAGTTTGTCAAACCATCACTTTCACAACACTTTTTTCTTTCCTCTGGCCTCCAAATGACACTTTTCCTCTACATTTATGTGTCCTTAAAACATAAAATCCATGTCCCACCTAACACTTGTCTTCCATTCCCTGAGTTCACAGCACGTCACTTATATGATTTCTCACTTTCCTATGTATTGTCTTTGATATCTTGATTGTTTCTGATTTCCTCTGAGGAATGTCTGTACACTTCCCTTTGCTATCTAAGCTACTTTTGATTCAGACTGTCACCAAGTGAAAGCAGAAAGTTTGGAATATCGATTAACTCCTCAATCCACTACATTTTCTTATATTCACAATTGCCCAATGAGTAGCAGATATAACTGAGAGCTCTGTGAAATTTTTCAGTACTTATGAAAGCACAAATTAATTTTGGTAATTCCATTTTTCTACAGCTTTGTTCATACATGTTGCTAGGATGTCATGGGGGAAGAATATTAGGAAAAAAAATCTTATTAATTTAATTTTCTGACTTCCTCCTTGAAATCTCCACTGTTCAGAGATCAAGCTTGAGGCACTGTATAAAATACATTAATCCTACTTTGCAAGCTTACATGTGCACACAGCGTGGAACCTTTATTTGGCTTTATCTTAGAAACACAAAAATAATGGTCACCTGCCATGAATTTTTCTCTCTCAATTGTCATGCCATTATGAGACATGCTTTCACCCCATCTCAATATCTTTGCAGGGGGGTTCAGGCATTATTTCTTATTTGCTCACTCGCTGTTACTCCTCTGTTGCTGCAGTCAGTGAGATTTGAGATTTGCTTCATCTTATGTCATCCCCCTCAACAATTCAAAGTCCTTTCAGACTTCAAAAAGGAAATATACTGAGGCTTTTTTTCAGTCAGTCACTATTGAAAAGATATATTTACATGCTCAGCTTGCTCAGCTGAAAAAATAAATCTGACTTTAAATTTCCAAATTATAAGGAATCAATTCCTATCTGTATCTTATTTTTTGTGAGTCAGAAATGCTGAACATCTCTATTGCATTGAAAACACAAATTGGTTGTCCTACAGCATTTTTTCAGTCATGTAAGAGCATCTGTGATGCAAGCCACCTCCATTAACAGGCTGTTTAGTAACATGGGACAGATAATCTAAAATCAATTCTTTCATCTACCTCTCATCTTTTCTACATTTCCATTAATTGCTAGAAAGAAGTTATATAATTCATCTATCTCATATGTTCTTTGCAGTAAGTCTTCTGTGGAATTCATCAGAGCACCAGAACGAGGGCTACCTGAGGTATCCTGTAAGACCAAAAATCAATCTGAACACTGAAAGAACACATCAGAACATAACCAAAAATCCTGTTGATTCCAGTTCAGCTGAGGCAAACAGGCCTGACAGATAAGTAAAACTTATGGTAGACTGCAGAACAGGGAGTCTGGGTAAGAGCATGCAACCAATCAAACCAAGGGCACCACAGACAGCCGAAAGCAAATGTGTGGGTATCTCTATTTAAGTAAAGGTCAAAGATTCTGGGAGATGTATGAGTAAATCATCTAGGATTTTCCCTGGAATGGCATGAAAGAAGCCAACAAGAAACAACATGCTCACTTTCAATGAGTGAATAGATTTCTCCATAGCGAAATATTGTGTTATTAACATATAACCGTTCTAGTCTATGCAGCCAAGTATTCAAACCACAGATGAAACTGGAGACAGCTAATGTAACAGATTTTTTTACACTCATCAAATAAGCCTGCACTGAGTTCAGTTAACACTATTTTAAAGACAAATCAAAAATAAGAAATATACAAATATATATAGGCTGAGCTCAGACATTTTCAGACAAGTCAGAGAGATGTGTCCACTTCAATGCTTGGTTTTGGATGCTACAGTGAAAACAAAGATTCAGGACTTTCCTCTCAAGTGATTTAATGTCATAAGCCACGGCAGAATTTAAAAACTTTCAGATTTCCCTCATATAACTCTGGTGTTACTAATCAGATGATATATATGAAATAAGAGAAATATTTTGAAAAGAAAAATCCTGCATTTCTAAAAAATTACTTTTCAGCAATCGGGAAGATGCTTTACTTACTATTAACATCACACATGCCTTGGGTACTGTGAGTAACATTTTTTGATTTTAAGCTGTGGGATCAAACTTTAAGTGTTATAATCATACATTCTGAGAGAACAGCCAAAGTGTCCTCATATTTACTGACCAAAGTTATGCTTTCCTTTTTCCACTACTCGGCACTCACAATGCTGTCATTTTAACAGATAGTAATTAAGATATTCTGTCCACAGGAAAGAAAAAAACAGCAGATTGAACTATCCTGGTTCAAAGAAGAATTTTAATGAAGTCTCGTACTTCACTTAGACCATTTTTGAGAATGTGTCCATACACAAGGAAACTGGATACTGTTTGATGTTGGCTTCTCTTAAAAATGACATTTTTGCTACCCACAAAGCAACTTTAACTCGGTTAAACATGGCAGCCAAAATATTTATGCTGACAGACGCAGACAACTTTGGCTTTAGAGCAGTAGACCAGATTCTATTTGTTAAACACAGCTAGAATATTTTGGATTTTAAATATAGGATTTTAAAAACTTGGGCATGACTAATGCAATCAAAATGCCCACGTACTTGCCAAATTAACTCTGTTGGCCATCCGGTACTCAAATGACTTTCACAATGAAATGTCAAAAATAAAATCCAATGCCAAGACAAAAGTGTTAGAGGGTGTCAAGAAGCGAAACGCAATTAAAGTTCCTATTAATTATATTGTATGACTATTGTATTATGATTTCATTAAAGGTTTATGATTAGCACAGCAATCTGCAAGACCAAGAGAATTCCAGTGCAAACACTGAACGCCTGCTTAATTCTCTTTAAAGTAGGATTAGACATCTTCTGATGGACACCTTTGGACAGATATCCTTAAAAAGTAGTGACACACTTGTGTTTTAGTAGAGGTTCAAACATATTTTATTAAATCCTGATAGGTACTAATCACAGGGAAATTTCTGTTTCAGTTCCACCTTTCAGCTTCAGTTCAATCTTTCAGCTGGTATTGCTAGAGACTAACTGCAAGAGGTGCTTTTCAGAAGAAATGTACTTACAGAAAAAAGTGTAGAAAAAACAGACATCTCCCTAAAACGCCTTCTATTTCTTGATGTGCTTAAACTCACACATAGACCCATCAGAAAGCCTCAAGTTATAGGAATCCATATGCAAAATAAGGTCTGGTGAATTGATTAGAACCCTGCTGAGAATTTCTGCAAGCAGTAAGGGTTTGTGGAAGGTCAGCACATGTCTTAATCACTGTTTTAAGCTACCAGAGGCAAATAGGAATCATCAGCAACATTAATTATTAATTAGCATTTAACTATATTATAATTATTATTTATATTATTTATTATTAATAATGATAAATTTATTATTATATTATGTTAATTACATAAGCAGGCTGTGTTCTCCATTGCATGCTGTAAGCCCAGACCACCAGTGAGCAAGAGGGCAGCTATTCCTGCAACAGCACTTATGTGGGGTAACCATTACCTGGTTTCTCAGGTAATTCAAACAGAGGAGAAGGAATTATGCATTTTTTTTCACAGGGATGCTACTCATATTTTTACCCTGATTTACTATGAAAAAGTAGAGCGTGCCAATTATACATAACTTTTTGGACACATTTTTGTCCTTTACTGCAGAGATGGTTATTTTCTGCAGCCTTGAGGACACAAATGAAGTGAGCATACACAGTAAAAAGCAAGTTCCTCCAAAGGGCACTGTCCTCAGAGATTTTACAGTTTGTTTCACTTGACAGTGCTAAGAAAAAAAAGCCTGTGCAAACAGCAAAACTACAAAGTTCACCCAAAAATAGTAAATCTATTGAGGGTTGGACCAGATGAATTCTAAAGGCCCTTTCCAATTCAACCACTCTGTAATTCCATGAGAAGAACTTGAAAGTGACATTTCCATACACTCAAGTCACAAAGGCTACAAAAAACTTTTACTCCAGAAGTGTACATTTACTCCCAAATTTTTGGGGATTTGGATTAAAAGCTTGCCCCAAAATTATTTATGCACCCACAGACTTAACCCATATCTCAGTGACTGTCACAAATGCTACAAACATTCCCATTCCCATCTTGACTCTCCTTTGCCCAGACAACTTCCAGAAGCACTTCAGCTAGAAATTCTGCTCTGACTTTGCTGTACATGCCTCCCTGGAGAAGATGCAACATCCTGTGACCTGACATCATCTAGCTCTATTACCATTGTTCATTTTACTGTGTTTACTTTCCTCCCAGATCCTATCACTTTCACTTCCCCTGGAAATGGAAGCCCCTTGCTGAGTTGGGTATTACAGCAATAGTCACGTATGCCATGTCATTTGCACAATGACATGGGCCAGGCCAATGCATTTAGAAGTTCCCAGGAGTGGATTAGTGCACAGATGGTGCACCATATCAATAGCTGTTGCTAGATCTCAAGTCTTTTAAAGCACCTGTATAGGTGCATCCACATCCATGAAGGAATTGAGCAAGATTCCACACTTCTACCTCCTCTTTCATCCATTTTCATTCCTGCATAAGGAATCTGCCCATCCTCCCATCACTCTTCTTCGGCCTATCATCTTCCTCTCTCACTTGAACTGAAATGACAGGACTAGTTGGCATATTCGCAAACACTCCAGAGAATTCTACTTAGCATCAATTCAGCAAAAGGTTGTTAAAACAGACATCAAGGTAAACACTTTTTTTGAAATCTTGATTAAAGTCAGTTATGCAAATTGCCTTTCCAAATTTGTTATATACTCACTCTCAACATTCATTATCAAATAGCATATAATCAAAAACTAATCTAAAATTAAAATTAAAAAAAAGTTGCTACCAAGAGTTGGATTTTTTCAAAAGACAGTTTAAAATATATAAAAACCTATGCCTAACACTGTGCCTCTGTTTCTGAAGGCTGCTATTAGTTGCTGTTATCCACTTTGAATTCCCAAACAGTAGTGTATTTCATGTTGAAAATCAGTTCAATACTTGAAAAATGTAAAAGCAGTAAGAGTAGATGCCATCAGATTCTGCTTTGTCATCACTACTTTTTCCAGAGTGCACCTCTTGATTCTCTGACCTAATTACTGGAAAACAATACTCCGGAGTTCATAGGAGCTGATGATAGGGTTATTCCTCTTTAGTTTAAAAGGTACATCAATGAGTGAAAGCCTCAGAGCTGATGATTCTAACAAAAAAAAAAAAAAAAATTAATAGTAAGGCATATCATATTACCTTTCTATGGAAACTAAGAATCAGAATATATATATATTAAGAAAATGTTTAATTTTTTAGTAGCAATTTATCATCAGATCTGCAAAGAAAACACAGTTCTACAATTTCATTGGTGCGGAAAAGAAATAGGTTCATCTTTAAGAATAATTCATTGCATTATGAAGATTCTCAGAAATGAGTGAGATGGGTTGAATAACTTTAAGAGAACACACTTTATGAATTTTACAAAACCTGTTCTCAGTATTTTTAGTTTTTTCAAGTTCTTGAAAACTCAAGAGAAAAAAGACCAGCTTATATTAAATAATTCTTGAATTTGTTTTCAATATACAATCAGCAAATACATTGTTTTCATTGGCTGCAGAGATGCAGTACAGATGTTTATCAGAATTCAAAACAGTAGAATTAGGATGACCAAGCCACAACAGATAAGAAATTTGGGGTGGTACCCTGGTAAAAACAAGTACCATCTTTCCTATGGAGTAATCTGGTTTTGTTAGAGGAAATTTCCAGACACAGAAAATGAATTTGCCTCTCATTGCGTGTGATCACATAAACTCAGTATACGAAAAATACTTCAGTATTTCATAAGAAATGTGAGAAGCAATAATGCTGGCAAATCTTTATTCAAGATATAAGATAACATTATTACAATACTGAGTTAAATAGAAAATCAAGATAGCTTTTCCTTCCACTTCCTTCTAAGTTCTAATCATTATAGCAGCTAAATCAATGCGAGTAAGTATTTTGAGAGAAAGGAGAAAAGGAAAATTTTGCCCCCAAATGTTGAATAAACACAAGCAACCTGGTATGTGCATTTCCTGAACATACATTCACTTCCTTAGGATTATATCTAACATGCCTCAAAATCTGTCTACATACTGTATGTAGTATTTCACAAATCTGTCTTCAGAAGGGGTTAGACTCAAAACATGGAATTTTATTGGAAAGAATGAAGGATGGGGCTCTTGCTGCCTATCATCAGTAGACCACAGAAAAGAAGAATGACTGGGACTTGCTTTAAACATCAACTGGTAAATATACTGTTAAACAGCTTCCCAGATGAAGCTACTGCCAGATGAGTGTTGCAAGGTACATACAGACTAGTTTTCAGTGAACAACAGAAAACAAAGCAAGGATTTTTGTTTGTTCCCACTGTAAGAATCAACCTGTCACTTCCTCTGAGTTTTCTGGGAGCTCAAGATGTCACAGTGGAAATGGGGTCAAAATACAAGTGTGTGAAATGAGTGAATTGGCAAGGTCTTTTAACAGATACATGAAAATGAGGGTGTGATTCTTTTATTTCTTTCTATGTCCACTTTAAATATCTATTTTTAAAATGCATTTATTTATCCCTACATTTCATTAGAGCAACGCTGCAATAATATTACAAAAATGATTCAGTCCTTATGTGTTGATATCATACTGCCAACTCTATACATACAAAACCATGGAAGTTCATGGATAAGATTGAAGCATTTTGAAGTCATGTTCTGCTACTACTAAGCAGCATCTCTGAGAACATCCATTTGCAAGATTGTTTCCTATGCTATATTCAGAATTGATTTCCCATTTAGGTGCCTTGAGGACCTACTAAGCTTCTAGATGTAGCATGATGAAAACATCTACAAAACAAGCACCCTATTCACAAGACTTTTAAATTGGCCCAGAGAGAATGCTGATCTTCGGTGAACATGAATAGAATCTAATGAGAGGGCGTAAAGAAAATGAATGTGAATTTATAGCTCCTTGTAAAAGGAGTAGTGATACACAGGGAAACCAGTTTCTATTTCTTATCTGCAAAGTATTTGAAGCAATCACATACCAAAGGTACGTGTCTATTTTCCAGTTGAGTTCTAAACATTGTCTTTCTTACTTTTGGGATAGGAAAAACTTAATCTGATAATTCAACCCAAGTGTTTTCTGCCCCTAGTTTATTACATCAAACAAGGATATCACTGTAATATTCAAACACAATTGCAAATAAACACAGACTGGACACCAGAAATGAGCAAGATAAAAGTGCTGTTTTCCACTATGATTCCTTACGACAATGCAAAACACAAACAATAATATCTTCAAATTTTATTCATCTGCTGGGGAAAAATAAAAAAAAAAAAAGAAATCAATATATGGAATAATTTTGAGGGATTTAAAACAAACATCACTAATTAAGAATTCATGAAATCCAGGAAACCAATCAATACTGTGCTTGAAAAAAAAGTTTACTCAGCTTTTCACTGAGGGCTAGCAGAGTAGTATCAGAATTTTTGTTCACAAACAAAAAAATTCAGAAATTATTTCAATAAGTAGCAGGAAAAAAAACACTAGTCATCTACTCCATAAAAGAAAGGCTTTGACTGGCTAAGCTTCCTAAACAAAAGGGCAGATCTTTTTTTTTAAATGGAAACTGGTACAAAGAAAAAAAAAAAACCAACTCCAAAAATTAGTAATATGCTGGAAAAGATGCAAAACAATGATACAAGATGTGGAAATTATGAAATTACTGCAGATACAGTCCTGGGCACAATGTAGTGAAGAAAGCAACTTGCAGAAACTTTTCTGAAAGACAACCGCGATGTCTGTTTTGAAGGGCACAGATGAGGAAAGCATGAGAAAGGGCAATTACACCATGTCTGCCTTCATTTCAGTTTTGATGTTGTGTCTCACATGAGCAAAAGTTGCTATTATTTCAAGTGAAAAATATTTTCTACAAATGTAGAGAGTGACCGTTAACAGCCTGGAGATCTACAGACCGCAAATTCAGAAAACTGCAAGGAATGGCTGAGAAGCATAAAACAAGTGGTAGAAAGATAAATTCATTTTATCATATACATTTCCACTGGAAAATGTTTAGACTTTTGCATTCAGAAAGATTGAAAGCCACTGGTTTAAATTATTTTCATCATAAAGAGATAAATAACAGTAATGGTATAAAAGATTTTGTTAATTTCATTGAATCCATTTCATCCGTATTTTTACTGTCCTTTCCGTAGATTGCCAGGAAACCAAGATCACACTTTTGAGAATTTCAAGTTGGTTTATATTTTCAGTGTTTAATTTATTGTTTTTCAACTTCGATAACCTTCCCATTTTTTCATTTCACAGGACCTAAATACAATCCCATGGCTCCTAGCATTATCTTCTCTAGGCTGCCAAATTCCCACCTTGCTGACCCTTATGAACATGGTATATCTGTTAATAATAAGAGATATCTGATGCAAACTGATATTCGCAAAACTCCATAGGTCTCAACAGGTCCTGAATCCTTTTCTTTATTTTTTCCTGGAAGGATTCTGCTCTAGCCAACTCCATGAACTGTTCTGTATCTCCATCTTGCCATTTCTCTATGATCTTTTCCAACATTTGTAGTCTTGAGGTTTTCAACTAGAGTCAAAATCTCCTCTTTTTAGAACATTTTCCCATTAAGGATAATTTTTTACTAATACCACAGAAATTTGTAAAACCTATAGAGCAAAGCTCCAGGCAGAAACCAGAACATTAGTTACAAGCTGCTTATTTGGCAATGTGCTCTTCGTTATGGAACAAAACACAAAAATCCTAAAAAGAAACAGAAAATAAAAATCCAGTGATGCAGTGGCATTAGTTCATTTCTGGTGAGAGCAAACAAATTGAAATCAATGAAGAGCCACATGAATATCCACATGTCCCAGAATATTTTTTGTCATTATAAATAGAACCAGATTTTGTATTTAGCTATTTTATTGCCACCTGACTAAGCAAATTCTTTTGAAATCAACATTACTGATGCTGGGGTAGTGGCATACTAAAGACAGGAACACTGCCAATCTAGCCACTTCCAGCTGTCTGAAAGCCAAAATATTCATATGTAACATATGTTAATGTTTTATTTGCATTGGAAATAAAATAATAACATGCTGAAGAGTTTTTATATTTCGTGAACTTCCTGGTAAGAACATAATGAAAAAAGAAATGGAAAAGAGTAGGCTCTTTTCTCTGACAACCAACACAAAAATAGGTTACAAGCAGGGCTAAGGAGAACAGAGCATGGCCTACAGCAAAATTTGCAATATAAAAAATATTTTTAATTCTCCACTGTTAAAATTACCAATATTATGCTTCCAATTTCTTTACTGTTGAATGCTACATATGTAGTATAATGTACCTTAATGAATAAGGATATTCTTAAACATTTTCTTTTATGATTCCTTCCTCAGGCACACAGTAGGACCAAGATTGAGTTACTTTACCATTAACTGGAAATCTCCTCAAACAGTGATGCCTTGCCTCCAGATCTACAGTCTTCCAGTTGAGCTCTATAATACATGACATCCAGAATAGTCAAAAGGCAGCCAGACTAGGAGGGAGCTGCACTTTTATGCACAAAAAGTCTGACTGATAGGTAATGCACCAACTTCCTTAATTCTCCTCAGCTAGTGTAGAACAAGAAACTCAAAGGAGACTGGGAAGGAGGAAAGTAAAGCACTCCTAAAAGTCCAATATTTGCAAGTATTTTAGTTTATGCAGTACAACAGTCACACTGGAAGAGGGCTTCCTGCTCAGAGGGAAACTGCTACAGAAAAAAAAAATTACAGTGATGTAGGCATACTGTCCAGCTTACAAAATCTGTCCCCAAAAGTCCATAACAACTCTGGCACTGGAGCAGATGTAAACCAAATATATTGCTGTAGTTTATGAGCAGTTTAAAAATTTCTGTAGCTTTACCATGACAGACATACCAGAGACTGAGCAGCTAGAGTCGAGGGTCCTGTCACACCGTTAGAGCTCGGTGCTCCCTACCAAGCCAAGAGGAGTTTTCCATTGTATTCAGCTGGCTTTGAGCTCAGCACAAGAAAGCACCCAAAGCATTCTTGGAATGTCTCAGTGTTAACCTTCCTGAGATGTTAACCTTCCTGGAGAAGAGAAGGCTCTGGAGAGATATGGAAGTATCATGACAGGGAATGAAGAGGGAGCCACTCTACTCTGTAGTGTACACTGACTGGACAAGAGGCAATGAGCACAAAGTAAAACCCAACTGGGCTCGTGGCCTACAAGCATTCTAGTCCAAGTGACCATGCTTGAGCCGGGGGTTTGAATGAATAATCTTAGAAGGTCGTTTCCAACCTCAGTCTCTGATATTCTGAGGTGCATAGGTCCAATACTATGAGCCATGCTAGGTACAGAGATAATATATGTATCAACTAGATTTTCACTATACCTTTGTAAATTTAAAATACCTTTATTGACCTACATGAATGCAAACACATTCTCCACTCAAAAATAATTTGTGCTATTTCTAAATAGATAAAAATACTACTTTCCTTCTGCAGAAATAGAGTTGATAAAGTAACAGAACTGTAAACAAGCAACATGGCATGATTCGTTCATGCAGTACAAGCTTGTATATGATGCATTTTATATGTCACTATAGTGTGATGCTATCGTAGTATGTGATTCAAAGACTGGAGAAAAAAGTTGATGCAAATCATTGCATAAAATAGAGGCTGAAGGGATAGTATTCTGCTAAATGCTTAATAACACTCAGAAGTTCTACATGCTGTCTAAAACAGGTTATAATAAATGTATGGTTCTAGGAAATAACCCAGTGCCAGCCATCTTCCAGGCTTTTTTTAGTACTATTCTGACAATAGTCTAAATTTTCTGTTTTTTCACATTTGAAAACATTCATCTCAGAATAACAGAATGTATGTTTTATTTGCACTTGTATCTTTAAAAAGCCACACAAATATTTGTAATCAAAAGGCAATTAATCCTTTGAATGAGCAAGACTTTCTTATCCTTCATATTCTAAAACATGCATTAAAAAAAAAAAAGAAAATAATCATTGCTTCACTACTAAAAAAAAGATTTGAGCTCACACATGCTGTTTTGAGTGAACCAGGAAAGTGCCTTCCCTTTTCTCCACTCTAAATACCTGTTCTGCCTCTCTGAGCCCTGGCTCCCCTGCAGCACTGACACACGTGCCATTCCCCAGTTGGCCTCATGCAGCTGGGCTCTGCTTTCCAGCCTGCCTGCTCTTCTGATTTACTGCAGGGATGAGACGGCCTGTTCAGTAGGCACAGATGTAATGTTAGAACACACGTGCTCGCTAATCCTGTCATTCAAACACTGAGCCACAGGCTCTTCTCTGTACCACATTAAATACAAGAGAAGCTCCTCTGGCACACAGGTGGTGGAGGTATAGGCTTGGAGCTGAGCTGCCACTGATATAAGACACCTAAAACAAGATGGTGCCATTCCTTCAGCCCACAAAAAGTGCCAGTATTGAGGAAAGATGAAACTTCTAGTGAGCAGCATAAGACCATAAGTCCATAAGACTTCAATCCACCTGAAAAAATGTTAATAAATTTGCAAAGAAGGTTGATCAGCATTCCTTAATTTTCTAGGTACAAGTTTTGCACCATCGCTGAGGGTCCATTGCTCTGTAAATGAGAAGCAGATGGGCTTTTACAACTCCTTCACTGTGTGTTATTAGGCCTGATGAGCTGGGGTTTGCAGAAGTGTATTGCTTTGGGGAAAAACCAGAGCATCGTGAAGAGAAAAAGGAGAAATGCCCTTAACTTCCATTATATAATTAAAATTTCTGTAAGCTAGCAAGAGAAATCAGTGCATCAGAAATGTATTTACATGATAAGAGCTACCTTCTCCATATTTGTGATTTAATCATTTTGTTTCAATACCCTTTCTGAGTCACAGAACCTTTCTAAATGAGCTCTTTCCAAGCTTACCAGCAACAAAAGTGGGAGGTGATCTGATACAGCTCTCTGCTTCTTACATCTGCTTAAAATATTTGTTAGAGTTCAGATTTTACTACAGTGCGCCACAAAATCACCTAATGTCCTGTTTCAGAAAAAAAAGAAAATGAGTATATGGAAAACCATAAGCCATAATTGCTTAGGTCTAAGCCTCCATAGAGATCTGTTGGGATAGATATAACTAAGTTGGGATTAGATCTCTAAGTTTCTGCAGTGTCACTGGGAGAAGGACGGTGATGAGAACAGAGCAAAAATGGCGATCAGTCTTTGCTGATGGGAATTATTACTGTGCCAGATAAAATTACAAAGATCTCTCTCTTCTAGCTGATGAAAATCAGCTAGTTTGTTAAAAATACACTGGCTCCATTTTAAAAATACATATATATCACAGCTATTGGAAGTGATGCCTTAGTGTTGATACACTAACCAATACGAAAGTCACCATAAAAGAATTTTCTGACCAAGTATCAATTGTCTCAGCTGCTAATACATTGGCAGTCCAGTCCTTTCGCAATTCACTTAAAGTAAATGAAATCGTCCTTGGACATTTTAAGTCAAGTCCAAGGTCTACAGTGATACTTCACAGGATCAGCAGGGGAGCTTAATCTTCCCTTTTTGTGTCAGTGCCTATAACCACACAATGCATTTTTTCTTTGCAGAGGAGAAAAGAATATAATGATCTCTTGCACGCACCTTCTAGATAAAATTAAAATTGCACTGAGAGTAGAAAAGAAAGCAGCCTCTGCTTTCTGGCTTCAAATAATTCTTCATAGGAAGCTCCCACTGATCTAAGATGTATGCTCTAGTAGTTTGACCAAATTTTGTGTTGAATAGCTTGTCTGTAGCTGAAACATAATCCAGCACATTGGCCAATTCATGTGCCTTGGAAGATCATAGCAGCTTCTATCCAATTAAGATTCACAGAAAATACAGTGGTAATTCAAATGCACTGTCATTCCTATTTACAGCAGCACTGACGTTCACACAGAACAGAACAGAACAGAACAAGTTGTCTGAGTGTTCTCAACCAAAGATAGAGAGCTGGGGTAGAAAATATGGGTTTGTTATTTTTGTTTTAAATACAGCACATTCCATTCCACTATGGCATAGTTGTTATTCATTGTTATAACTAATGCAAAGACTAAACTCACAGTTTTACTTATCTAAAAGTTTGGTATTTAACCTAATTGCCTTGCCTCCCTCACTAGTCCATGGAAAAAAGCACACACTTCTAGAAGGCAATTCATCCCATCTATTCCAGGCAACTCTGAACACCACATGCCCTCTGGATGCACCAGCCCCTTTCATTGGCTATCAAGAGAGCCTAACTGATGATGTCCATACTGGGCTAATAAATGAAACAAAGGAGGTAAATGAAAAAGTAGATAACAACCAACTTAAATACTACTTCATAATCCTTAATGCAGTTCAATTGTTAACACAGTTCATGGCAGCACTCTGGCCAGTACCAGCCAGCTCCCTTTGATGCAATGCCAGGCTACGCTTGGTGGTAGCACCTATCAGTGGTCATTCCCAATCAGCCACTTGGATGCAGATTTTCTGATGGTAGGGAAGGGCAAGAAACTATGGCCATGCAGGTGTGAGACACAAGTGCCACCTAGTCCCAGGGCCACAGGACTGTGACCTATTTTATTTACTAGTATATGTAAAGCCACTTCAGACTGCAATCCCAAATTCAACATCTAAAGCCATGCCGAATCCACTGTGAATTACTCAAAACAAAAGGCTGTGAAGCCTGCTTGCTTATCACTGTGAAAGTATTAAGCATAGTGTGTTTTTACTTTTTGTTCCAGCTGTCACAACAACACACCCCACTGTTCTCATTTTTGCTGGCTTTGTCAGCACATCTGCAGAAGAAAGAAAGAGGCACAACAACAAGGCTGCCACAGCTGCTGCTGCCTGGACAGTCTGACCCTCCCCAGCAGGCTTCACCTGGTATGAAGTATCACAAAGAACAGTAGGAAAATGCAGATAACCAAATCTGTCTCGTAACTAACACTAAACTCAGTGAAAGAATAGGGTATTGGGCATCATTTCTCGGTATTTACATTTCATTGTCCAATACTAAGGATAGTTGCTCCTTGAGCAGCAAATCCTAATTAGCTACTTTCCAAATTACAAGACATCTGTGTTCAGATTTCACCACGTAGGCAGATGCACCATCACCTGAAACTATTCTAAGAAATGAGAACAAAAGTTATTTTCAGAAACTATGCAAAAGCAAGCAGTCAGCTCTGACCCCCTGAGCCTTGGACAGTGTGAACTCTGATCACGAGCAGCTCACACTTTGAGCTGAAGTCATCAAGATGGCAGCATTCAGCTGCACACTCACATGAACACAAAGACTACTCAGAATTTTCACCACACTGTTCCAGAGAAAAAAATGAGAGTCCTACATCCACACTGCCTCTAACTTAAACTCTTCACAATCTTTCATTGGAATTTATCTATCTTGTCAACATGACTAAAATTTACACTCTCAGTCTTTTGGTCACCAGGAACTGGACAAATAAAATGTTGTGGAGTTTTTGTTTCTTTTCTTTTTCTTTCTTTAGGCACTTTATATAAATTAGATGAAAACAGGGACAATTTTTCAAGAGAAGTTTTTATGCTTTGACCTAACCATTTTTCTGGTAGCTTGTTAAGGGAGTTGTATGTGGCATGTTAGTTATCAATTGAATCACATGCTGACAAAACCAACAACACTGGAAACCAAAAAGCTTTTGATAACGTTACAAACATAAAAATGGCAATACTAGAGTTAAATTTACAATGTGCTGTACCAGAACTCTATCTCACTTGCAAGAAGCACTAATGCTTAAAGACAAGGTCAGTGTCCATATGTCCATTCACATTTCTTGACCTTTGTCAAGGCTCCCAGTAAAAATAACAACTTCTTAAGATGACTTGAGATGTGAGTGCTTCCCCATTAACATCTGAATAGAGAATTCCCTACTAAATTCACAGACAGAACATTACAAAAACAATACTTCAGCGGATCAGGTTTTCAAATACTTTCAATGTGGTCAAAGACTCAAACAGAAGCCTGAAGCATTTCTCATCACTGAATGATCAATTCCCTGAGCCAACCAGTATGCATGGAAATTCTGCGTAGTTGGTTAAAAAAAAAAAAAAAGTATTTGAATTTTCATTTCCCCTCAATTAGAATTAATCTACTTGAGTAAGTTAATAAGATTTCATAAAACGGGATGGTTTGTGTAACTTTGAACACAATTAAATATTAACAAACTCCTATGGGAGCAAGATCAATGGAGTACAAAACGTCTTCCTGAATTTTATCTTAAAATACAGCATTTTAACCAGTTAAATATATCTCTATGCCCTGCAAGAAGCTTTATACAGCAGTAGAAATGATGAAACGGCACAGAAAAATCTCAACATTAATATTATAAAGAAATGCTCCTCAAGCATCTCGTGCTTGATTTCAAAAACAGATTCTGCCAGAGTATAAAATAGCCATTGGATATGTGGCACATATCCATAATCAACATGAAATATTATATACAGTCCATCTAGACGTTGATTATCCTAAAAATCCCCTCCTCCGACCCTATTTGTAATAAAACCAAAATACTATAAACCAAAAGATAATCATCCATATCAAATGAAAACATTAAAATACCTCTATCCAGTTTCCTATTTAATGCTGTCTGACCTTTTAAAAAGAACCTTTCTAATGACTGGGTTTTTTTCTGATCTCAGGAGCCTGGTACAAGTTTTCTCTTCCCTTAGTTAAAGAACAGGAACCATAAATCTGAATCTCCATTTCTAGTACACAACATACAGTTGAAAGTACAGTCTTCTTGATATAGTGTTAGAAACACTGGTCTGAAGTAAAGCAAGACAATACTGGAATTGCTAGCAGTTTATTTTAAAGATCATACAGCAAAGCCGTGAAAAGTTTCTTAAATATATAATTTTTCTTTTTAAAGACATGTAAGAAATACCTGTTTTTAGGGAAAAAAAAAAAAAAAGACATAAATAAAATACCCACAATTGAAGATGAATATTTTCTGGTGATCAGTTTCCCAAAATATTTCAGGGAAGTCTAAATTCCTCTATTCCTTAACCCAAATATTTCATTCACTGCCCAGTTCTTTCAGTTATGTGTTTACATGAAAGTTCATTTTTCTTTGCAGATTACAAAATATTCATTAAAGAAAGCCCCTCCGTAAAACTTACATTGACATTCTTTGCAGCACTTGCCATCCACATATGCCAGGGCAGAATTAAGAGGACAGTCAGAGAGGGGGCAAATCAAAGCTTCACACTGCACAGTGCCATTCTAGAAGAATAAAAAGTGCTTAGCTGGTAGTTATATTTAGCAAAAAGAGAGATGCTCTCATACATAAGAACTTAAAATCTATTTTTAAATGCAATGAACTCTGACAAAAGGCCATTTTAGCACAGTTCTTTTAATAACAAGAACAGAAACAATAACTTCAGAATATCTTGCATACAATCTTTCAGACATGTATGATGTGTTCTTTGAAATTATAATGATCTAAGTTTTTTTTAAGAGGCAAACTTTTTTCAGGGTAAAACATTCTGCCAATCAGCAGCAAACTGACATATTAGTGTGAAATAGCAAGCTCACAGAACAATACTGAGCCTTCTGATTTTTACATAAAAGACAATACACTTCTAAAAGATAGTAATTTCATAGCTGCAAGAAAAACCAGAGACAAATATGCAATGCATTTAACACAAAAGTCAAAGCATTTCAGATGACTATATGCAAGATCTGACACCATGGGTTAAATCTTACCTTCAATGACAAATTCCTAAAATCAAAATTAGTATCACACCAGAAATGCAAAGATCAAAGAAATACTAAGCTTAAGACAAACCATTTAGCAAACTGTAGATAACAGAAAATCAATCAAAGTGCAGCAATAGTCTCTTCACAAGTTACCAATGGTCTTTGAATTAAGCATTTAATAAGTCCAAATTGAATTAATGAGTTTTAAATGACTGCACAAGAACAAAGATGCAATAGTTTGGTTCTTGAAAAGATACTTGCAATCTGTTCTGCAGTTCTGATACCCTTGGGAATCTCCCATTCACTTACATTCTTTCATGTTTGTGATATAGTGGAACATGCATATGACCCTTACATTTTGTTCTTTATTGCTTTTGGAGATGTAACCAAAGGGAACTAAAGGGAATCAGACGCAAGGAATCTATTTAAAAAATTGCTAAGAAAAACACTTGTTGATAGTAATAAAAAGCAGGTATTTATGCAGAGAAGCAGCTTGCAACTCAGCGCGTGGGAATCACAAGGCGCCTAACTATATTGCAAATGGTTTTAAGTTGAGGGAGGGGAGATTTAGGTTGAATGTCAGGGTAAGTTCTTTACAGAGAGAGTGGTGAGGTGCTGGAACAGGCTGCCCAGAGAGGTTGTGGATGCCCCATCCCTGGAGGTGTTCAAGGTCAGATTGGACAGGGCCCTGGGCAGCCTGGTCTAGTATTAAATGGGGAGGTTGGTGGCCCTGCATGTGGTATGATCATTGAGGTCCATTCCAACCCTGACCATTCTGTGATTCTGTGAAGAAGGAATGACTTTAAGTTGTGCCAGGGAAGATTCAGGTTGGGTATCAGGAAAAAATTGTTCTGAGAAAGAGTGGTCAGGTGCTAAACAGGCTGCCCAGGCAGGTGGTGGATTCAATATCCCTGCAGGTGTTCAAAAAATATTGAGATGCTGTACTAAGGGACACGGTTTAATGGGGAAATATTGGTGGTAGGTGGACAACTGGTCTAGATGATCTTGGAGGTCTTTTTCAACCTTTTTTTCTTGCATTTTGTTGTTACTAACTAGCACCCTAGCACATGTTTATAAACAAACATCCCTTACTCTTTTGCCCCCATAAAAATGTAATCAGAGAAAACACCAGAGTTTTTGCATCTCCTTTCAAAGTGTAGCCATACCATGCAAGTGCAGTTCTTACAACCATCTGTCCAGGATTCAAATTCTCTGTACGTCATGCCTTTCATTGTGCAGGTCCTTTCACAGTAGCACTGATCCAGCTTGTTCATCCTCTGCTCAGCTTGTGACAACTGTATTTACGGTTCACAAAAAGGTCGGAATTCATAAGTGGCTTCTACGTTAGCGTAAACATGATTGAAACTGTCCCTCTTATTGTCAAACATGCAGTCAAAGATAATAAAATGACAGTTGTCAAATACAAGGTGACTGAACCATAAATCATTCAGAGATGGATTCTAAGATGCAAGTCACAATCCATTTCATCTTCTGCTTACAACATTCGAGGCATCATGAAACAAAGTGAATAAACGACAATGTGTATGTCTCCAGATTCCTCATTTTTGTATGTGTGAACTGACCAAGAATCTCGCTGTACATAAATTATCTACAGATACTGGGTTACGTATGAAAAAGACCTGAATCTGAGCCGGGGTAAGACTGAATGTAACACTCAAAATCAACATGTTTATTAGCTAGGTAGCAGCATTTTCACAGATACCTAAAGACCTGACATTTAAAAACAGAAGACTAGTCTATATTTACTGGCATGCTTTTAGCATGATCTTTTGGGAGAAAAGAAAAAACAAAAAGAAAGAAAGAAGAAAAGAAAGAAGAAAGAAAGAAGAAAAACACTACTTAGGGTTCTCAGTTCCCTGTCTTGCATATATTTTTTCTGAGCACTCCCTTGTCAGCTCAGATTTAGGAAAGTCTTGGACCGATAAATCTTGCTGCAATAAGCACTATAAGCACAGTCACCTATTTCAGTCCAGTTTGTTGACTTGTTAGTCTGATAGATAGAGCTTGAATACTTATGAGCCATTTTCTAGTTTGAGGCTTGGACTCTGCTTGCCATTAAAAAATATAATTCTATTTTAAAAAAATTTTTTTCAAAAGAAAGCTCTCTGAAATGAGAATTTGTATGTATAAATAGTAGACACAGATATCTAAATGCAAATGTATATAAAAATGCAGAGATGTTCTGCACACACCCACATGCACAAATCAACCAAAAAGACAGCAACTAAATCCTTATGGTCCTCTATTCTTCCAGGCCACACCTCCCTGAAAACATTACCTTAGCTGACGTTTTGGCTAAAATGTCTTGCAGTTCCATAATTTTCTGCACAAGTCCATGGAAATCGTTACAAGTTGGGCATGCTGGAATAACAAGATACACATACTAGTAACAACATCTTATGTACAACAGGTTCGGTCATGTCAAAGCTGACAAGCAATATACTGAAAGTTAAAGTTTTAAGAAAGCTTGAGGTCAAAAAGTAAGCACAAAGCACACATTTCATTTTATGGTACAAGAATTAATAGACTTACTCCTATTAAGATCTGGGCATTGAGAAATAAATCCTTGAGGCATGACAAGTAATTGAACATCTTGCATTATGCCCTGTGTGCACATGGGGAAAAAAAAAAAAAAAAGAAAGGATGTATTATTTTTACCTGTCAAAACTACGTTTTTCATTCACCATGTAAAAGATTAAAGCCCACATAGAAAAACTTCCTGATAAAAACAGTATTTATGAATACATAGTTTCGTTCACCCAATGCAGAGATGCAGAAGAATAAAGAGAAAGTGAAATAGTTAGAAGCACATGTAAGGCGTACCAAATCATTTTTAAAGATTTTAAATATTAAATGTCAAGAAGTAACTATGTGGCAAGAGTTTGGTTGTTTTTAATTCATTGTTATTTTTAGATAGCCATTGCAGAAAAAGCTTGAAAGTGACATTTAAAAGTAATGTGAAAAGCAGCTGCAGCTATAGTTACTTTCAAACACTCTCTTAAATAAAATCCAAATTTTTTCACTAGGCTACAACTGTCAGATAGAAGGGCAGATGAAAGAAATCTGAGTCAGGAGAAACACACTCACACAAACCCTTTATGATTTTGACATGGGTCTTTTCATGAAGCATGCCCTGTGCCAAGGAACTACATATCGCTTACACAGCTGTGGAGTTGCACGTTGGCAAGAACGTGGGAAAACAGGAAGCTTAATATGAAATTGAAATATGCCATTTGGAAATGCTCCATCCAGAAGAGATCACACGCTTTTGGGCGGAATTTACATGCATCCTTAGTCATTAAGATATAATTAGCAGTCACTTTGCTGCTTTCCAAAAGCAAAGGCCAAATAGCCATGCTATCATGCACGCTCCGGATGTCACTTTCTTCCAGGATTCCCTCCCTGTATCTCTAAAACTCCTTCTTAGAAGGAAAAGCAAAATAATTTCAACCAGTCCCAGTGTGCTTCTGAAGTGAATGTTTCAAGACAATAAGAAAACAATATAAACTAAATGCAAAATGTCAAATTTCATCCATGTACACAAGGCATTCCATATAGATGTTGCAAAGTCACAGCAAAATAGTTCTGGCTTCGAATGAATGACTCAGGGTGATCTATGGAGAAGATGTTACTGAGAGGCAACCTAAAAGATAAGTGTTCTAGCATTCAGGACAACTGGATGCTTCCCCATGCTTTGCAAGGAGCTGCACTGATTATCCGACAGTGGAAAAGTAAGGACGTCAGAAATAGGACTCCACATCATGACCTCCCACAGCATGTCTTCTGAAAGGCAAGAACAAAGTTCTCTTTGAAGAACACAGTTCTTCACTGAAAGCTGACCATATTCAATTCTCCTCCCTTTCTCGGCGCCATTAACCTTAAATTCATGTCTACTCAGGGTACAGGATTTCTGTGAAAAAGAAGAATTGCAGGGTCCAACCCATTCAGACTGATGAGAGCTTAAAGCTTATATTTCACTGAATATTTGGGCAAGTACTCAAATCAGTTAGCTATTAACCAACAAAAAAGCTCCTCCAGCTATTTGAGGAGCTTTATTCATCACATAGCAGCTGTGATGCTAGCAGAATTCTGCCACTTGACAGGAATTCAGGTTACTTCTTATCTCCTCAGAGTAACAAGCAGGAGACTTCCTGGGCTGCCAAATCATGAGAGGCCATGCATAGGCTCCAAAGAAAACTGCTGGCTCAAATTAAATCATTTCTGGATGTTAGGTGTGAGAGACTTTATACAATACAGAAATTACATAGCCAGTATTGCTCTCTCAGACTTAAGATCCTATAGTGAAACAGGCACAAGTATGTCCTACTGTGAATATGCCTACTGACACATTGTTTTAGGGGAGCAATATGAGTATCAAAATCAAATATAGCCAGATATAATCATTTCAATAAATGGCTAATGATTTTGAGTACTTGGGTCCCTCTGGACAAGCCATTTAAGACCCACTGACAGTAGCCTGATTTTCTGAAACAGCTGAGCAAATAGAGCTCAGAAAATCCAATAAGTGAAGTTGTCACACAGTGAGTGCCCAAAAATATTGTTGTTCTATCTTGTTCTATTGCTTTTACACAGGAGAAGATGGTGACCCCCATCTCACTACAAGCTCTTTTCAGGGAGTTGTAGGGAGCAGTAAGGTCTCCCCTAAGCCTCCTCTTCTGCAGACCAAATGATCCCAGCTCCCTCAGCCACTCCCCGTAAGACCTGTCCTCCAGGCCCTTCAAGGCTTTGTTGCCCTTCTCTGGATACGCCCCAGGGCCTCAATCCCTTTCTCGCTGTGAGAGGCCCATGTAGGCTCTCTGAAACATTGAGAAATGCTGAAAGTCCTCATCTTCCAGACTGATGTATCTTCTGTACAAGTGTCAGATTTGCAGAGGTAGTCTAATCATTTGTATTGTGTTATGCTGAAGAAATCACTTAGCACAGTAGTATCTTTGCCATATCTGTGCTCTCCTAACAGCTATCAGTTTCTGTACTTCTGCTAAACTGGTTTGCATTTGTAGCTGAGGGAAAAATTTCAGTGTTTTTTGGCTCATTTTGTTCTACTTGAAAAGCAAGAAGGAAAAAAAAACAATTAAAAATACAGTCTCCTACTGGAGTATTCATTTTTCTATACCAAATGAGCTTCTTCATGGTGACAACAAGTTGGCAAAAATAATTGAGACAAGATGTGACAAGGCACAAATAAAAAAAATGAATATTAGAAATAAATATTAAAAATCATACATATAACTATAAATACATAGAATGAATGAAGTGTGTCTGAGATTAGTTTAGGCAATGCATTAATATTTTCTGATTTTATTATAGGATTCAACTGCCTACAGGGAGGGCAATGGGACTGCACTGTGTATGGCAAGTTCAGCAAATTTTGACAAATGTCAAAGGTTGCAATCTTTTTCTGCTTGGAGGAATTCGGTGCTTCATATCTTTGCCTCACACAAGCTTCCATGTCAGATGCCATTTTGTCAGACTGCCCTTCTGCTGCCAGCTGTTGCATGGCAACAAAATATAACAGGATACTGGTGGGAAGGTTCTGCCTCTACCACCATACTACCAACATCCACCTCTGATGTTGTGGACCAAAGTAGTAAAATAGAAGGCATAACTTTTGGATCAGCCCTCATGTGTTTATTTGTTTGTATGTTTATACAAAAGGACAAACAGTAAGCAAAAATGCACATTGAAATATTTTCCTCTGTGGTAATGAGACTGGAGTTCTTCCACAGACCATAGTGTTCTGTGGCAAAAACTACCTATCTAGCCATTAAACAGACATCAGTATAAATATTTATTTCCTGGAAATGCATTCCTCTTGGCCATTTACTTTTCTCAGTCTTAAACCACTTCACAACACACCATGGCACTAAGAACTGCTGTGACTGCAGAATCACAGAATGGCTGATGTTGGAAGAGACTTCCTGAGATCCTCTGCTACAGCCCTCTACTCAAGCACAGCCACCTAGAGCAGATTTCCCAGGAACATGTGCTAGCAGCTTTTTGAATATCTCCATCGTGGTCTGACAACATCCACAGAGAAAGTATTTTCCTATGTTCCAACTGAATTTCAGGTTTTTCAGTCTTAGTCATACTCATATTCCATCTACATACACTCGTGCCAGTAAATTGAGTAAACTCAGCTGAACAGAACTACAAGTCTCACCTGACAGACCCTTCATATCATGGAATATTTACTCTATTTACACTGCCTAAAGGAAGAGTAAACTGCATTCACTTTCACCTTAGTTCACATTTTTCTCCTCAGCATACCTTAAAATAACCGTGTGCATTATTCCTCTGTCCTAGCCAAAAGGTTGTACCCAAAGGTAAGTCCATGAAGGGCTTCTCCACAACTCTTTCATAGATTCTGAAAGGCAAGAAAAAAAGTACGTCCCAGGTTGTTACCCTTTCATTTACTGAGAGCTGGAATGTTCCAGAAGTGACAACTTATTATAAAACAACACTCTTTACTTACTTATTACAGTCCACATGTAAAATCAGGTGAGAGGCACTGATTGCTAAGGAAAGCCTGTGCCACTTATCATCTGCCAGGATGTATGGGAATACTTCTGTGTGGGAGCGATGGCTGCCTGTACGATAATGCAACCGGATTTCATTTCGATGACCGCTGCTTTCCAATTCCAGATACCTGTACCATAAATGCATCACCATGTCATGAACCATTCTTATCAACACAGCAGCATTTTACATCACATAACTTCTCATTACCATGCAGGAACTATTTAAAAGAGGGGGAAAGAGAGAAGGGATACAAAGATGAAAGCAGGCATTTTACATAATGGAAAGTTCTATCTTTCATGTAAGAACACAAGGTCCCAGGCTAAAGATTTTTTCTTCTAGCAACAGTACTTCACAAAATATGATCTCACTGAAAACATAATTATCCTATTATGAATAATTGCATTATATCCTGAAAGCACAGTATGGATACTCTAAAGGCATTAATACACTAAAAACACCACCAAGTTCTGTGATAGGTACATTGTTAGCCATTACCAACAAATGAAGTAAGAACTGAGACAGGGCACTGCCTTGTTTGCTTTTGGATATTCACCTTACACCTCTTTTCATTTTTCATAATGAAATTTCTCAAAAGAAATTCAAAGTCAAGAAATACTAATTCTTAATATTTTATGTGTATATACATAAATTGTTAAATGCATATGTGGTTGTGGTGTATATATATATATATGTAATATATATATATATACATACACATGCATTTATATGCATATATATGTGGTTGTGGTGTATATATATATAATATATACACATATATACACACATATATATATTATAGATATATATACATACACATGCGTTTATATGAATGTATGTGTACGTAAATATATGTATATACTGAGTTTAAAAAGGTATTGCAGTTGTCCCAGGATGGATGCACCATACAACAGGTTTGCAGATTGAGGATGTAGGTTTGGCAGGTTAAATGACTGCAGATAATTTAAAAAGCACTTTGTAACCAAACTTGCTGCATTCTCAAACAAACCTATTTCTTGCATATTGAATCTCTTCTAGGAAGACGTTTGCGAAACTATTTCTCTTCCAATTGTTCAGTTTCTCATTTTTAAAGTTCCTCCCATAAAACAGGAGGAAAAAATAAAAACAGAAATAAAGATTCTCTAATAATTATACACAATTGACAGATAAAAGAGTAAGGAAGATAACAATATGTAGAGAGATACTGAAAATCTAGTGGCAATACATTTTTATATAGTTTTGCTGTTACATCTGCAGTCAGGCATGGCAGTGCTTTGTAAATCTGTGTGTGCATGTGTATTAGGGCAATGTAGTTTCTTTCAATAGGCCATCCATATTAAAGAACAGACAAGAAAATGATTACAGTTTTCAAAAGTGGAGATGAGGAGACCAAATCAAAACCATCTTCTATAGTCATTATCCCTAGGAGGAGGATGGGCTCACTGCACATCTCTCCTTCCTTCAGGATTTTTCACAGTGAAATATGCCTAGCAACAGCACAAAAACAATTATCCTTTTGCAGAACTGGCAAAGGGCAATTTCTTCTTCCTCCCAGTATTAACAAAGCAGTTAACTAAAGTCAGCAGTAAATTTTATAATCTGCGATCATTTGCCTACTCATGGCCCAAAAATAGTTTCTGCACTGGCAAGAAGTTTGAACTAATTGAAGGCTTGGCTGGCAAAAAAAAAAATGGGCAATAGTGGCAGAGCATCAGTCAACTTAATAACCTCCTTCATAACTCAAGCGTCAAGGATAAGAATAAGGTCATGCTCAACCTAACAAAGAAGGGGAACATTACTGAACAGGACTCCTCCACCAACTTACAAATGAGTCCACTCACTTGCAGATATAATTTGGAAAAAGGAAGTCATGAATGTACTGAAACATTATCTACTGTTCCAGCCAACAGCTAGCTCACACTCTCTTCAAAGTCAATGGCAGGACTGATCCCAACACAGAGTTGCAGCAGACAGGCAGGAAACAAAGCAGAGATACAGTCAGTATGGAAGCTGTGAAATGAATGCTCGTGTTGCCTCTTATACAGGTGACATTATGAGATGCCCAAGAATACAAATCCCCTGAAATACAAATTCCCCAAATAAAAAAAGACATTCTGTAAAATTTAAGAAATGAAGAATTGCTGAGGGATAATGCTGATGTTCTATGATGCCACAATAAGCAAATGAAACTTCCTGTACAAAGCTGTGCAAAAATTCTGGACACTTGTGGTTTAGATTTCACTGTGATTAACTCACTGCTTTGAGATGCACATCAATCTCTGTTGTTACTACATTTGGTAAACTGTAATAAATGTCTTTACCTTATGAAGGCATTATGATTTTTTGAGAAAATATGTATCAAAATAAAAAATAAATTAATAGCATTAGGAGAATTCTAATTTATCATTGATTGATATACTGTAGAGGCAGCAGGAAAAGACAATTAGAAAAGCAAAGGCAGCGATACCCAAAACAATATTCCCTTTAGTCTGAACTAATGCTGAGACACAGAAACACAGAGAACTAAGTATGAATCATTTCATTTCAGTTTTTACAAAATATTGCACTCCATATTCTACCTTTCCCTGTTTGTTTTACTTCCAGGACTTAAACAGCTCTGGTTCCATTTAACAGACTTCAAAAGACAGAAACAGCCTCAGGTCTAGCAACAGAGCCTGGGTGGGAATGCCAAGGCTGCCAGAGGCAAAGCTTCTCTCTCTTCTGTGAGACTGCAACAGCACACGCCTGGGTGTGCACCTTCCAAGGGTTTGGAATGACAGTTGAGAAAGTAAGCTATGCATAAGCAAATAGCTCTGGATGTTAAAAACTTGTTTATATGAGAAAAATATTATAAACTTCTCTGTATTCTCAGGACTACTCTACTGAGAGATAAAAGAGAGTGATCTTGTTTCCTAAAGGGCTTACTTCCCAGGGAAACAACAACTGCACCACACTGCAGGCATTTCCTAAGAACCTCATTACAGGAGTTTTCAGGGAACTTCATCAGCTGAATGACTGTTTTCTTGCCTACACCATCCCATCTCAGTCCACTCATCTCGGTGCCATCAGCCAAGAAATTTAGCATAGTAATGTTACTGCTAATTATCCCAACAGCTCCCAGCTGCTCTTCTGTACTGGGAAGGTGAATGGCTCTTTGAGTAAAGGATAAGCCACAAGGAAAACCCCTTTTCTCAGAGGGTGGTGAGGCACTGGCACAAGCTGCCAAGAGGAGCTGTGGTCGAGGCCCAGGTTGGATGGGGCCCTGGGCAGCCTGAGCTGGTTGGTGGCAGCCCTGCCTACAGCAGGGGATTGGAACTAGATGGGCTTTAAGATCCCTTCTAACCCAAACCATTCAATGATTCTATGCTAAACAGCGTGACAGGAGGACCTGCTTCTACCTTCACTAAAGCCCCACAATCCCCATCACCATTTAATCAGTATCAGCCTATTTGATGTTAACCTCCTAAAACCCACACATTCTTTGTGACAAACAGAAGTAACTTAGCAGGGAGATGACATGATACGGTCATAATGTTTGACATTTGAAGAATAAAATGTTAACCTTAAAGGTTGTTGCAGCTCAGCAGAGCACTCTGTTTTCACAATCATTTCAAAGGCAACAGCCAAGGCCACAGTAAGACTGACCAGTCCATGTAGAGACCAGCCAGAGAGCAATTCCTGCTGTACTAACTCAGAGGAAGAAATTTGTCTCAATTGCCCCAGAGAAAGCTGAGAAAGGAAACAGTGATTATTCCTCTGCTGCCCAGTACATCTGTTGTAACCACTGTGTGTGGATCCTAGCATCACAGCTCAGTGGTAGACCTGCAGTGCCCCAGGGCAAGAGGTCAGCACTGGACATGTTCTTCATGCTCCCAGATGCACATGGAGACTGCAGAAGTTCAAATCAGGATGTGCAGTCAAAGCCTTGAGATCTGGGAGGCAAAACAACTGGGGATGTGGTGTATGAAGTAGCAGTCCTTCAGAAGAGGGAGGTATGGCCCTTCAGCAAGTGGTCAGTGTTAGTAACCCCAGCTCTCTGATAACTCATCTGCTCATTTGACATCCCAGCTCGCACAGCACATGCACACTGCAGCTGCTCACTCTTACTCCAGGCAACTAACAAAAATCAACTTCAGTTTAGAGCACGTAGACAAGCATTTTAAAAGCTAAAAGATATCATGTCTGAATTTATTACACAGTGGGCTTTTGTCTTTTTTACAACTTTTACTACTCTCAATTACAGATACAGAGTAAAAACAAGTTTTCATGGCTTTTTGATTTACACTAAGAAGAAAAGGAAAACTAATAAAACCACAGAGGAATATATATATAAGAAAAAATAAATCCTTGCCTCTGTTACTTATGAAAATCATAAAATCATGATACATAGCTTCTGGCACTGTCTGTGAAGGTGCTAACTGCAGACAGAAGCACACCAAGGAGGATCCTAACTATTATGCAGAACGGACAGCAGTAGGCCATGCCATAGATCTGGGTGACAGTGTCTCTTGAGAGGGGGATCTGAAAGGCAAAGCAATCCAGGAAGGTTTGGCCTTCATCAAAAACAAAATCTTAGGCAGTGTTCTCACAGAGTTGGAGCAAGAATCAGGAGCTGAGGTTGCATTGGTCTCCCCAGAGGACTCTGAAAGGAGATATCCTCCCAAAAGTTGCTGATCTGAAATTTCAAAAATTAAGGGCTGGTATTACAGCACATTGTTCATTTTGTCCCAGTTTGAACTGTGAATATGAATCAAATTAAATTCCAAAACAATAAATACTTTTTTAAAACAGAATTCTTGCTCTCACTCATCCCACTGATCTCACTAACCTCACTTATCAGTATGTTTCTTCCCACTCTGCTTTCACTATCACACAGCTCTGTTAACATCTACTTTGTCCTTCTGAGGCTTCCTATTCTACCAAATATCAATGAAGGAAGAATGTTGTTTCCCAGAACAAACAGAAAAGCAATGGAATAAACCATACATTTCACTCTCTCAGCAGACAGCAAGACTGCAAAAGCAACAAACCTTCTGATGTGTACTGATATGTACTAACAGAAAGTATATGCATTCAACCTAACTCCTCCCCTTTCCTACTCTAACAGAATACAGATTTCTTTGAATTTCTCTGAACAAATACATATCAAACAACAGCAAAGAATAGCAATATCTGTCAAAATTCACATTTCAATACTTTCAGTGGTGTTTAGCAGTAGATAAATAGAAACAAATCTTTTATTCAAGTAGACCTGTCACCAGTCTGAATTCAGACTACAGAATCCAGGCTTATAGGAGCTTTTGGTAACAAGTTCTCCACCAAATTACACTGAGTTATCCGGCACTGCAGTGATTTACATCAGCAGACCAACTGACCTCTCTTGACATAATAAAGGTTACAGGAAGGTGTGTTTTAAGGTAGGTGCATTCATCACTGAGAAGAATTTACATTCTATTTGCAACATTCTTTTCTTTTTTCTTTTTTGACAGGAAGCATAAGCTGTACTAAAGAAAAAACAAGCAATAATGACAAGGCATCAATCAACCAGCACTTAAAGAAACAGCACTCACAGTGCTGTGAGATTAAACTCAGTGTAACACAAAACTGCTGCTTTACAAGTACCTCCATCCAACCATACATTCAAGGATATAAGTTAAATTCCCAAACAAAAAGAAGCATAGAATCTTTCTCTCTTGGGTAAAGAGCCTGGCCAAGGTGTCACTAAATACATAAGGAACCTCACATATAGCTTTTAGGATCTTCTTGAGTACTATAATACTGAAAGAATGAGAGAAAATATCATTTTTTGAAATCTTTGATGAAACATGCAAACATACAAACTTTGTCAAAAGAAAAAAAGTCCGATCCCAGAGAAGTTTAAAATCGCTAGAAGTCAGCTCAAAGGAGATGATTGACTGTTACAAATAAATTGCAAAGGGTTCGTGATTATTATCAGAATAGTAAGAAACAGATTTGCTCTTTCTAAGAAACAAAGATTTACTACCAAAAAATAAAGCAAAACAAAACCCAGAATATTACAACTGTCCATGCATCCAGCAAAGTCCATGTGTCAGCAGAATGGTTAAAAAAGCTGAAACCAACTAGCACTTCTTTAGGTATAGGGAACAGCCACATACAGCTTAACTTTTGAAAATTAATCCCATTTTATTCTTACCTAATATGTATGTTAGTGATGGGAGAGGAAAAATATCCCTCAAATAAAACCTATACTGTTCATTTAAGAAGTAAACATTGAAAGCTTTTTTCAGGGCAATGTGTTTGCAGCAAATCTTGTAATGTCAGAAAGAAGAGACCTAATACTGCAATCCAGAAGTAGAGATGCTCATACATCAAAAGCATACAACTATTTTAGTAAGATAGTCAAAAGATGCAGCAAAATTCATGCATCAAGAGTTTTCACCTCTGGCAACCTACCTCCTTGGATGGAAAAATGCGTAACAGAGAAATTGCATAAGATAATTTCCTCCTAGATACTGAAGAGGTCTCACGCTACTGTACAGAGCAGCATATTTGAGAGCAGATAATCAGAAAACTTGAGTAGTGGTGAAAATAACTATCACACAAGGTAGAAATTGAATCAATTAGTAGAGAAATATAATGAAGTGTAGGACATGTCCACACTATTCTACTGATTTCAGTATTTTGCTTTCAGGTTACAAAAACAGTAATTGAAGGAAAGAATGGTTAAACTGCAATCCAATTATTTCATCATTTAAGGGCCCTAATATACAGAAACTGAAGAGATACGGATATAACGTCAGTTGCATAAAGGCATCTAATCACGAAGGGAGGAAAAGGCTTTATTGCATTGCTCCACTGTTGCCAGTTAAATGAAAATATACAACAGAATAGGGATGACTAACATACATTAAAGCTCTGTCACAGATAAAAGTTATCTCTGCCAGTTCTTTCATCATGAAGCTCAGATGAATTCAGAAGCGAAGTTAGGAGGCTAATAGTGCTTAAAGTGAAGGCTGAGGATAAGCACAGAGGAATCAGTGTTTAACAGCACTTCCACACAGACTTCAGGCATCGCTTCATTAACAGCATTCAAAATATTTAACACGTTGCTGTAGAGTACAAACCATTTTAGACAGGGCAGTCTGCGTAGTCAAGGTGATCTTTTCAAGTTAATTAAACATTTCTAACTTCTATCTTTCAGACATAAGCAATACACTGCTGTGCCCAGCAATTTGTCTTTATCTGCCTGAAACCCATCTGAACAATCAGAGATGTGCAATTTGGATACACCGACAACACAATAATATTCTTGAGAGGATGATTTCCAATCTGTACTCCACAACCACCACCACCTGAACTCTTCCGTTGCTCTGAACAGTGGGGGGGGAAGTAATTTGTGTAGAAAAATATGAGCAAATCTGAAAGGAAAATTTATATATCCAGTTTATGATTCATTCAGAATTCAGAAATCAGAGAAATTATCTCAAGTACATCACTTTAAAGAAAAATATGAAATCTAAAAAGTAACTTTCATTTGCAACCAAAATTTAACCTCGGTTGTTGCAAATTAGCGTATGTGCTCTGAAGTGCCCAGATCTGTGCAAAAAAGAGGATGTTTTTACTCTTACTTTCAAAAATGTGTGAAGTATATCCTGAACCACTGAACAAAGAAACATACTCTTTCCAATTTTTAAAGAACATTTTGCTTTCATTTTCCCTAGAAATTAGAACTATAAGTTGTTACAAAAACTGTGTAAAATAAAACATAAGAAAATCAACTTGTCTGATGAGTGATTATACCTACCAGTTATTGTTGCCTCCAGCTTTTCTCACCACCATTTCCTGAAGGCAGAAAAGCAGGAGTCAGCACTGGCCCTTGTAAACTAAGAATGTAGCCAGATATGACTGCCCCACAACACAGGAGCTCAATACCTGCACAACTTCAGTGATTTCAGAGGAGCAACACAAAGCTGAAGCTGGTGCAATGGAGTCCATTAACAGTCTTAAAATGACTGCTGTAACAGAGTTCACAAGAAGTTGTTTAAAAATTGAAGGACTGTTGCAAAGAAATCCCTGGACAGAAATGGACATATCAGAGAGATGGAAATCTGGCACGGAAGAAGCAGTTATTGAATGCAAACCATATAAATGCTTCCTTTATCTCCCTGCAGAGAAGGACCTGGGGGTTCTGGTGGATGAAAAACTGAACACGAACCAGCAGTGTGCTCTTGCAGCTCGAAAGGCAAATGGTAACTTGGGCTCCATCAAAAGAAGGATGGCCAGCAGGGGCATGGAGGTGATTGTCCCTCTTTACTCTGCTCTTGTGAGGCCCCATCTGGAGCACTGTTTCCAGGTCTGGAGCCCAGTACAAGAAAGACAGGGAGCTATTGGAGAGGGTCCAGAGGAGAGCCACAAAGATGATCAGGGGACTGGAGCATCTCCCCTATGAAGACAGGCTGAGGGAGCTGACCTTGTTCAGCCTGGAGAAAAGAAGGCTGCAGGGTGACCTTATTACAGCATTTCAATATCTAAAGGCAGCCTACAGACAGGAGGGGAATCAACTCTTTGAAAGGGTTGATAACTGCAGGACAAGGGGAAATGGTTTTAAGTCGAGGGAGGGAAGATTTAGGTTGGATGTCAAGGGGAAGTTCTTTACAGAGAGAGTGGTGAGGTGCTGGAACAGGCTGCCCGGAAACGTTATGGATGCCCTGTCCCTGGAGGTGTTCAAGGCCAGGTTGGATGGGGCCCTGGGCAGCCTGGTCTAGTATTAAATGTTGGTGGCTCTGCCTGAAATGGGGGGTTTGGAGATTCATGATCCTTGGGGTCCCTTTCAGCTGGGGCCATTTTGTGATTCTGTGATTTTTATTCTCCTTCATCATGAAATAAAAGCCATAACATACTGCAGAAGACTCAGATATTAGCCTAATTCCAATGTTACCAACACCAAACTAGACTAAACCTCAGTTTTTGCACAATTAAATCAAGTAAAGCCTATTGTTACACACAGGCAGCACTTTGTACATTCTAGTACAGAATAGAATCATAGAATGGTTTGGCTTGGAATGGAACAGACCTCAAAGACTATCCAGTTCCTTTCCTGTGGGTCATCCACCCTGGCCTTGAGTGACCCCAGGGATGAAGCATCCACACCTTCTCTGAACACAGAACAGGATAGAGAGTAAATATTTAATAAAAGCTTAAGGGCATATCTGGTTTAATGGCCACAAGCACTTTCTGGCCATACTCCTGTTGAGATTTATATTACACCTGCTAAAAACAAAGGTTTATCCTGATAGTAAGTAGGATCAGACTAGATGTAATATTTTTAAAACAAATTCAGGATTGTTTTTTGGTTTTTGTTTTTTTTTTCATTAGATGACCTAATATTCTCTGCAGGAAAGCTATGAAATATGCAGATGGAGATAAATAATCTATAAGACTTTTTCTTCTCCTTTGATTATCCTTGTAGGGAGACACCAAAAACAAATAGAGAGCATATATCCCTACAGAAATTCTGTAAACAAAAATTAGGCATCACTTAAGATGCAAGATACAGAGAGCATGCTGGTTACCAATGGCAGTAGGAAGTTTTTTTCAGCAAGATGCATTATCTTCAGTTTTCTTTATAATGTAATAACATTTGAATCACAGTATTAAAAGTTTCCATGGTTAAGAGCAAAAGGGCTAAAAATGCTCAGCAATGTATCTGCAGTTAAAATATCTACAAAATGTAGACCTTATTTCAGCCAGAACCCTTGAAAAATGCAGGCTTCTTGCTTTCAATTGTACTTAGACATATGAAACTCCAAGATGCAGATAAACAGAAGACAGAAATGTAATAACACAACCTGTAAATATTTAAGTTTTGAGAAAAATTTCACCAAAAAAAGTGTGTTGCCAATATATTAAGAAACAACAACAACAAAGGAACCTAACTACTCATTCCTAAAAATATATCAGTATAAAGTAATTGGATTTTCAGAGTCCTGCTTGTTAGCCTTTTATAACCGTATTTTACATGGGTATAAGCAGATGACATGGTCCAACCAATGCAAATGTGATAAGAAGCAATATGTTTGCACGGTCACATGACCTGCAAGTCAGCACAGCTTTAACCTTTATTTTTCTTTGGTATCAATTCAACATATTCTTGTTAACAGAAGAGCAGTGCTGTTCCTTTTGTCCAGTCTTACTCACTTCAAGGACTAACTACCTCCTCAAACAACACCTCAAATCCTTTTGCAACCCTCTGATGAAAGTTCATCACACATACTCTTTGTACCTTACTATCACAGTCTTTGTGTTCAGGAGCTAATATTTTCCTCCCAGTTGACCACCATGCAAGTGAATATTCATCAGGTTTGGATCACTACATTACAGATCTTTTTAATCTTCTCTTTCTTCATGCCATTCCCAGGAGCAGGAAAGGCTCTACAGCAAACAGTGCCTCCTTTTAGAAAGGCTATGCTTACTCCTTTTTCCAAACACTGAGTTTCACATTGATGATCTCTTCACCCACCTCTGCAGCTCTCTTGGCAGAAGAAGAGCAGCCTGCATCCATTCCAAGACATATACCTAAAAACACTCAACCAGTACGCTGTGAACTTGTTCTCAAGCACTTGAGAGCTTGTTTACTGTCAGGAGCTTGCTCTGGCTAGCTCTGGAGAATGCTATCACCCCAATCAGACACATGAAAGTGATACAAACAGAAAAAGGATGGCAGAAAACTCCTTTTGTTAAAGTAATAGAAGGAAATTTGAGCACTGGAACTTTGTATTTTATACCTGTCGAGATTCACACAGCCATCAGTTCCAGCTTAGGGCCCATAAACCATGAAAAATACAAGGCAGGAACATTCCTTATGGCAGCATCCATCTTCTGGGTGACAACCAGAGGTCACAATTTGCAGCAACAGCAAGAAACCAAACGTAACTAAAACTCACTTGCTTCCCCTCAGGGCAATTTTTACTCTCTTTTCCAAACTCACTAAGTTTCAGAGAGGTGACATCTTTCCCCATCTCTGTGGCTATCCTGGCACATTGAAGTTTTGTCTCTCATTTTGAAATATCAACTTTAGTTGTGTTAGTTCTATCAGCAGCACAACCAATCCCTGCTCTTGTAAATGTAGAAATAAGCTTAGCTAGATCACAGCTGGCCCTACAGACCAACTTCCTCACTCATGCCAAAATAAACTTGTCCGTCTGGGGTGATCTACACTTACGGTGGTAAAATCTGAATTAGAAACTCGCTATTCCCAGCTGCCCAATTCTGCCCATTGGGCATTGCTAGCTCTCGCAGATGAGAGGTAGGCAACAACTAGCAGAAAAGCCACTTGGCACAACTGTGATGCAATTTCAGTAAGCATCATGCAAGAGGCATTCAAACACCCCCTTGCAGTGTTAAAGATATGTTCATACACTTGGCATAATGACCTATAAGAATATTTTCTTTTTTTTTTCCCCTTTTTTGGAAACAACTGAATTGTGTACAATGGGACCTCTGGGAAAAAGAAAGTACAACTGGACCACTTTCCAGCACAAAGTAATTGACAACACACCTCCTAATAAGAACTTGTACACTTTAAATAAATGAACAAACAAATAAATAATATAAGCAGATATTTTAATATGCTTGAACATCCATCTTTCACCTATCTTTTATTTCAACTCTGAGGAGAGATCAACAAGAAAGAATTATGGGATTGTACACATGAAAATAGAAAGGACTCTGAACCTAACGCAGAAATCATCTGTTGCTGGTGCTGATTACTGCTTAAGAGATGCATATTTTATAACTCCTTTTCATTCTGCCACAGAATCATAGGGAGGTTATCTTTATTAGCCATTACTTGGAGAGAAATACAAAGAAATCTTACTCCTCCACTGGTTGTTATCCTATCAAAGAAATAATCCTCAGATGTTTGGGGTAGTTTACTTTTGTTATTTAAAGCTGACGCTACTCTGAGTCAAGTGCTCTGCTTCTTGTTCTGGGCATAAGCCTATAACAGGAATTTTTTACAGCCCACAGTGTTAAAAACTAATTGGTGAAGAAGCAGATGTATCGGACTGGGCTTTGTGAATCAATGTGACTGTGCAGATGTGGAGGTTTCACACCAGTTGAGCATCTGGTCCTCATGGTTATGACCAACGAGAGAGAACTTTCCATGCCCTCAGCAGCGAGACATTTGAAAAGTGGCATCTGTTCCACTTTCCATTGGCAGATTTGAACTTGTGAATTTTTATCAGTCTACACAATATGCCAATTCATTCTCACTCTCTCTCTTTCTATATATATATATACATAAAACCTGCCATACAACAATTCCTTTAATTTATGTACAGTTTTTGACAGTATAAGTACATACTTCCATTAGCTAGCATACAGCCAGTGATACTTACCTGTGATCTAAATGATGAATAGAGAAAATAACCCCTGAATTTAAATGGGCTTGTTTTAAGGTCACCAGGATTGTGAATTCATATTTATTTCTCAACTTCTGAAAAAAGATTTCAGCTGTTTCTGGAGACGCTTTTACACTTCTTGAAGTATCTAAGAAAAAAATACAGAAAAAAACCATTCAGTATAAAATCTTATTTTACTGTACAATCTCAGCTCAAAAAGCTTACAAAAATAACAAGCTAGATCTGAGAAGCACAATGAACAGCTAGGCAAGAGCAGGAACAAAAGTATTTTAAACACCAGCTCTTACATGAAATGAGAGCCATTTAGACAAAAGTGTGCACATTTTCTAGGACATCCATTCTATTCTGGGTGTGGGGGGTTGTTGGTGACAGTTTTCTGGTGGATTTTTTTCACAACAGGCTCATGATTCTTTTACTCTCTCCATAGATGGCCAGATGGTACTTTGATATCTCATCCAAAATGAGGACTTACTTGCAGTCAAGCACCGAGAGACAACGCTGGATATGAGCCCAATTTGTGAGGCGCAACCTGATTTTCTTTTCTATGACTTCCACAAAAATGTTGTGCTTAACAGTTATGCATAATTATTTAAAAAATAAAAAAAAAAAATTAAAAAAGCTACCTTTAGGGAAAATTTACTCAGTTTTAAGACTTATAAATGAACTTAAGCACTCATCATTTTTCAAAATGCATTGCTGCTATTAATCACTGTGTACTCCAGTTGTTTGGTATGTTACTGCTGCTTCTTGCACAGGACATCATGAGTATTTCATAGAGTAACTGCACACCCATACAAAAGATTTTGCTATTAAAAGTCCACGTATAACCAAGGCTTAAGCAATGCTTCTGCTGAATTTATATAACATACTTAAAGAAAAAAAGGCTCAACTTCAAGCCCCCCGGAGAGATAATTTATAAAATAAGATGTTAAAATGTTAGAAAAACAATTCCCAAGGTTTTCCATAATACATTATACTGGAAAAAAAAATAATATATGTATTTAATGCATAAAATCAATTCATTAGAGTGTGTAATCAACTGTGTAAAAACTAAATCAATTCACAAGCTTCTCATCATAACAATTTAACCATCCTGCTCTAAGTCAGGGACACTAATTCAGGGACAGCAACTGCAGCAGAGAGCTTACTGCAATGGAAACATTGATCTGCTTTGGCAGAGCTGAAGCTGAGCTCTCAAGTAAGCTGACATCACTGCTCTAAGAAAGCGGTTTATACTGCAAGCTGCACTATAGAAATACAACTTGAGAAATACGGCTTGGTATTAACAGCAAACATTTTAATGTGGTTTATGAAAGAGGAATGTTTTTAATTTGTTTAAGAAATATAACGATCTGTACAAGTCAAAAGTCCTAAGCAAGCTCTTACACAGTATCACACCAAGCTCTGCATTTGAATCAGTTTTCTTAACCTAGAGGAATTTAAAAAATACATGAATAAATAAATAAAAATCAAAGATAAGATTCTTTAAAGCATTTTTGTGAAACTCTGAAATTTCACATCTCTTCTACTGTGGGTTGCATAACTCTCTCCCTGTAGCAGACATCCGTGGTATTTTAATGGAATTGTTAATAAATCATAAAGCAACTCAAATACAATTACATCAAAGCATTCATTTATAGCCAAGGGACACTAACAGAGTGGAATGACATAGGTTTGCATGCTGGAAGATGGTTTAACCGCATTAACAATTTCCAGCAATATAAACAACCTATTCCCAGCAGACCGAGCAGAAGAAGGACACAGAAGGAACATATTCTCTAATCACGATCACAAGCTGCTCATGCACTGCTGCTCTTATCAGCAGCTTTCCTATCAAAGTACAGGGCAAAACAAGAAAATGCAGATGTGAAACCGACTTAGATGCCTGCAGAACCAAACTCCTAGATGCAAAGCACATCCACATAGTCAGCCCTTCCTGACTAATGAGAGAAGATGCAATGAGGTGTAACAAAACTATATTTAAGTGTTTGTGTGCATAATCAAGAGTGTCTGCCCTCAGGAGCAGTCTCTGCCTGAGGGGCTTGCTGTCTCCAACCTCTCTGTCAGGAAGACCGTGCAACTTAAAAGTAAATAATGGTGGCAGAACCAAAGCCAGAATGAGCTGAGACCACTGCAGTGTGTGAAATCTTCTTGCTTACATCTTAGTTAATGTTACTATACATCCAACAATGCTCTTCTCCCTCCACCAACCTGTCACATTTCTTTCAAACTTTCTTGGCGGAGATATTTTGCTCGGCTTCCACAGATGATGGAATAACAGAAACCAAGCTTATTGTGTATGCACCACAAAGCCCTACATTTATTCAGCAAGGTTAATTCAGGTTTATTCCCCCTTGCCTGACACATTGTAAGAGTTACTAAGAGGAAGGGTGGAGAAAAAGGGCTACGAAGATGGATTTCTACATTATCATCTCTATCTGGTAGGGAGGTGGGAGTTGATGAGGACACGTCTGCACAAACACGATAGTGAAGAAACTGCACAGGTCTTTCATTCAATAGCTTTTGTGTGTGGTCATGTTAAGTCTTACTCTAATTTAGAAAGTGAGCACATAGAAGTATATAAAGGCACTGAATAGATACTATTAATTTCTGTGGGTATGTACTGGAATTGGACACAATGTTTACAGCTTACCATGGCAATAGTAGGTATACCCATCAAATGAGATTATCATGGGAAGACAGGGAGACAGGAATAGGAGAAGTGAAGAGGGTCGGGGAAAAAATGTCAAGCAGGACAAAAAAAGAAAACATCAGAATTGCATGAAATAGCACAACTGTAGAGAATTCCCTAACTATTCTCTCTCTACTCCTATTGCCTCCACCTGATTTCCTCAAGACAATGAGGTGGCAGTATGAAGGAAGATGAGCAATGCAGAACTCCTTCCAAAGAGCTGGGATTACCTGCACTGTTCTGAATCCTGCCAGGATGTCTGTGCCCCAGTTAAACTGTTTTATCCCTCTGCATCATTCCTACTTTTAACTTGTATCACACCCTACCAGCAGTCATAAATGCTTTGTGCTGAAAGTAGAGAATACATAGACTACGCTTGCTTAACAAAAATAAAATTCATAAGCATTACATTAGAAAAAAATATTAATAATATTAATTTCTACCAAATCCAAATGATATTCTCATCAGCAATGGATGAAAGAAAGTATATGTACAGTACAACTTCCATTATGTGAGGCCAATTCCATCTGGACACAAATTATTATCTTCCTCACAAACATTTCATTTTAACTGGACTTACTGGGAATGCATTTTGTTACAGATGGTCTGTGCTGTAGGCAGGAAACAAACCCTAGCAATTACATGAAGCAGCCTGCAGTTCTCCCATCCCTCACTGCTACTCTGAGAGACATGGGAAAAGTAGAGCTCCCTGTGCACTAGCAAGAAAGGAATCTTTTGTGAGGTCTACTCTTTCAGCCCTGTGAATAATTACCCTATCAGTAGGCTGGATGAGAGTTTTCCATACATAAAACCATAACTGGGTATTCTATACTCTCTCATTGTGGCTTGAGATTACCCTCAAAAACAGACAAAAACATCAAGACCTGAGTAGATCAGACTGGAAGCCTATCTGTTAAGATTATTGCCACATTACCTGCCCAAACACACAGCCACCCAGTGCACATAGGTCAGTTCACACTTAGCATAGCAACAGCTTGCAATTTTTGCATTATTGCTTCTCTGATAAGTACAGCATCCTTTGCCCAGTGCAGGCACCAGGTGGATTTCTTGAAAAAAGACCACTGAAAGGTCCTTGAACCATCTTTTTACACCAACGCAACAGTGCAAATCTCTCATTCCAATTACCTTTGAACACTAGTGGTATTTGCTTGATAGATCACCAACTGTGCTCAATAAATACAAACTCAAGATTGGTCTTGACATTCAGCTTCTACTAATCATTTTAAGTCTGAAGGGAATTACTTTTCAGGAGCTGGACTTCTTCCATAATAGCTTGGAAAATCAAACTGGTGCATATCAGGCAATAATTTGTGGTTTCTTGACAGTTGCATAAAAATCTCATACTATGAGCATTTTTAATACACAAAAACAATGGCCTAAACGTTTTGACATTAGAGTGTAAAAATATGGAGAGAACTATTCGTGTGAATGAGAAATATTTCTCTAGTTACATCGTTTTTGCTTTTCTAGAATATGTCATTTGTTTGGTTCGACCACAGCATAACAACCTATGTTGTTAACACTGTTTTTAATTTCTAGAAGAGTGAGTGAAATGTAATAGACAAAAATCTAATCTCAAAACAGTCCTTGCACTCCTCGGTCTATTTGAAAGTTATAGCATGAAAATGCCTTTAGAAGGAATAATAATACTTACGTGGTGACACGCATAGCTGATTTGAAGCATGCAAGTTAACAAAAATAATGAAAAGAACACAATAGACTTTGAGGAAGGGAGGATGAATATGCGACATTCACATACCATGGGAGGCAATAATAATGATTTACAAATTCAGCAGAACTGACCACCTGAGGATTAACTAGAGTTAATTTAGCTAGGTTTGCATGCAATAATTGAGGAGAGTTTACAATACTAGCAAGGATGCAAACAAACAGTAGGAGATGGTTGATCTTCAGAACAGCCAGCTGGGAGGTGATCAGCTGGCAAGTTCTTTAACATCTGACACTGCAAAGCAATTTAACACTCCATGAAAAGAACCACTGGCTGGAGGACCTGAAGAAACTCAGGCATTCAGACTGCCTTTGCTCTGAGTTTGCAGCAACAATCACACGGTCACATTTAGGACAAATTTCCTTCTCTCATATGACTGCACTCAGAGCTTTTGCAAACACCAAAACCACAGAAGGGTTTCCTAAAGGTGTTAAGCATAGACATTGTTATCACAGTCATGTTCGTGGGGTGTCAGTTACCACAGTATATCCAAGACAGTCTAACTTTTAACAGTACTTACTCCACGGGTCCAAAGGCACTACTCATCAGTCTAAATTGGTACAGCAGAAAGAGATGGAATCTTTTAATTACTTAAATAATTGATATACTTTAATTCTTGCTTACAATTGCATTCATGCAAACACATGGAGAACCATCTCAGGAACTGATCCAGCTATCACTAACCCAGCTTCCCCCATTATCTAAAAAATGTGTTGGAAACAACCAGGAACAAGTTACTGAAGGTAAACAAGAAAACTTCCATACAAACCATCAGCATCCTATCAAACTGCACAGTAGAAACTACATTCAAATATGGTTTAAAACAAGCCATTACAGATGCTTTCCAGTTCACATTAGAACAAACAGTTATTAAATGGAATGGATAGCTTGTCTTAGCAAAGCGTAGGCTCTTCAGTTTCTGAAGTGCATCTAAAGCTAAACATACAGGATGAGTTAATTATAAAACAAACTCCTATAGAAGAGCCTTTGAATGAGGCTTTTTAATTAATGGAGCTCCACAGTTTGTTTTGTGTACACATAATCAGCTTTTAATAGCAGCATCTATAAATCAATTCTACATCTGACCGTAGGTTTGCTGAACTACCCAAATTTAATTCCACTTGTTTGTGAGAAAATGCAGAAGTGCTGCAGGCTATGAACACTCTCAAAAACATAAAAAAGCTAGCTCAATTTTGTTTCATTTTCCTACACAAGATCAGCATCACAAGTATAAATTCACATTGTAACACTTCTCTTTATTAAAATTTTTGGCTAATCTTTTTCTCAGCTGGGGATTTCACACAGCTTACAAAGGGCAACAATATCTCATACTGTTTACCTTACATTTTTCCTTTACTTAAGTAACCAATGCAGGCTAAGCTACTCTCAGCAAATGAGGCAGAATGGGAAGCCAGTCCCAAAGCAGAATCTTTACAAGGTTGAAAGGGTACAATGGGTTTTTAAGTGCAGCACAGGGTACGCAAATTCATGAGCTGCATTCCTGTTACAATGACTATAGTGAAAGCAGAATACAGAAAGAAGTAGAACAATGTTTATTAGGCCAAAACACCACAATAGTGTAATACAGTTTAGAGAATTTTGTGGGAGCATTGATTAGTTTAGCTTTGGTGTGTATACATACACATGTAGCTTCAATGGAAATAAATAGGAGGCATTACTGTTGGAGTGATCTACAACAGATACAAAGAGCACAATGACATTATTTGATAGAGCAAATTCTCAGCTACAAAATGCTATTTTTCAACATTGTCACCACCATTAGCTCTGCATTTTCACCAGTGATGATAAGAGCCTGCATGCTGTGCTCACAAGAATCTGCACCAGCAGAGCTGACCCACTGTTTCACAGCTGCTAGGATGGTGTTGTTGCTGCCCACACAGTTCTCTTTCCTTGGCCCAAACAGATGGCAGTCAAAAGGCACCAAAACTGGACTATACAGTGGGTGTGGTGGAACAGCCCAGACAAGATTGGCAGTGTGTTCCATGGTCCTCAAACTGGAGTTATTGTGCTGCAAGAGAAAGGTCACTCTCTTCTCTGATCTAACTCTGGAAGTTTGAGCCTTCATCTTTGTCAGCATCACAACGTAGCTGTCACTTCATCCACTGAGGGCTGAGTCCTGAACTTTTTTTGATGGGGAATTCACACATTGCCACTGCAGAGACAGCTGTTATGACTCCAATTCATAGGGGTGACACCACACCTCATCACCAGTTATGATGCAATCCAGGAAACTGTCCCTTCAGCCTCATATTGATTCAATAAGTTCTGAACAACTTGCATATCGTGTTCTTTCTGTTTCTGTGTGAGCATTCATGGGACACATCTGGACCAAACTTTACGATATTTCAGCACTTCCACCATTGTTTCCAATACACTGAAGACAATATTCAGCCCTATACACAGTTCTCTGGTCCTAATCTGCCAATTTGCACAGATAAGCTGTCACATCATTTTGTGGTGTGCCAGCTGTACAAGGGCATCTAGAATGTGACTTGTCTTTCAAGTCACTGTCACTATTGCAGAAACTCACTACCCACCACCTTGCTATGCTCATATCCACTGTTTGATCTCCATTAACATTCAGCAATCATCAATGATGCAACTCCACACCTTTGCTTCATGCACACTTCCATGTCAGACATCATTTTGTCAGACTGCCCTTCTGCTGCCTTCTGTCACGCGGCAACAAATTGTAACAGAATGTTGGTGGGAAAGTTCCGTTACTGCCACACCACCGATATCTGCCTCTGACATCATGGGCCAGTACAATAAAATAGGAGGCATTATTTCTGGAGCAGCCCTCATGTTATGAGCGTCTGTACCTGACTCTTTGAACTGCCAGTAAGATACCAGATGATAAACCCTTTTGAAAGACTTATCATAGAATCATTTAGACCAGAAAAAAACCCTAGGATCAACACAGTTTTCCTACACACTTGCTCATTCCTCCAAAGCGAGTGCATGGCACTTCCATGTTTGCAAGTTCTGATGAACACTATGATTATGGTCTAGCTGCATGTCAGAATCCAACCAGGTATGTATAGAACTCATGAATGGAGGAGTCCAGAAAATATCCCTGATTGGTATAATGATCCTGAATGATCAGGATTTGGGATTCCTTACAGACTGCATCTACTTGTGTAATTTAGACACCACTGCAGTTATCACCATCAACATGTCTCCCTTCTCCTCTCCATTACAGAGACCGCTCTACAAAAATGTAGGCAGGAAGAACTGCAAACGATGGGAAGGAGAAAAGCAGAAGGGAAAATGCACTTAAAATGAAGCTAAACAATTGACACAAAAACTCAGTTGAAGCTGAGATAAAAACAAGGGGAGAAATGTCACAGCTTATTCTTGGAGCATTTGGAAAGGGCCCAATTGCCTTTGCTTTGCAATTTTCTCTATTCGGAATGTCAGCCACAGCTTTGGTAAGTCACCCAGCAAGGGCTTCCCTCCAGCTTCAAATAGGCAGACCTATAGTACAAATGCCAAGACTCACAAGTCACAACAGACTGATGTAGGAGAATAGGATATGTTTCTGAACACATATGGTTTTTCCCCACTTGTATTGGCTGTTCATACTGATATCCTCAATAAGTGTTATTCATACCACTTTTGGCCAAAACTCTAGCTCACCTACAAGCTACATACTTGTGTGACTAAAGCCTTTTTGCCACTGCTAAGAACACAAAGGTACTCTGGGATGAGATAGGGAGGAAGGTACTTAGAGCCTGGACATATGTGCTTGAACGCAACTGCAATGTTCCTGATCCCAAATAACCACATCATTGTCAAGCACCTAACTTGCCTGTGTAATCGGGAGTTGTTCACTTACACAAGTAATCATGATTTCATCCAAAGAGCTTTGTTTGTAATTTTTTCCCTATGGTCAAAGCCCCCAGGCAATATTTGCTTGGTTTGTTAAGTTTATTTTGGTTTTGTTTTGTTTTTACTTTGTTGTTATTCACTTGTTAACTACGTTACTACGTTAACTACACAAAATGCAATGAAAACTGAACATATTAAATATGGGGAAAAGCATTCTACCTGATACGATAGAATGGGCCACCAGATCTCAGTCATTCCTGCCAGCTCCTGATATGGATGTCTCTTGGATGTCTCTTCAGGAAAGATTTTGTAAATACAAGACTATCTGGGGCAAACAGTGGCTACAATATACTGTGCATTCGCTGGAAATTGACAACAATACCACCAAAAATTTGTTTCTGTCTAGAATCATATGGCAAAAGAGACTATTCAATTATTGTTTGAGAGTGCTCATACTAGTAGCTGGGTGAAGCCTCTGAGCTTACTCACTGGCCATTTGTAGAAAACAAGGAAAGCCACATTGAGCTGAATCTTTCTATAATGCTGAGCTTACTATCCCATAGCCTGACCACTGACTTCCCTTGCTAAAATAGCCTCCTTTGCATCCTTAGGTGTCTAAAAAAAATTGTTCAGTGCTACCTACTGAGGTACAGTCAAGCTTTTTCAAATGTCACCAAACCCCTGAGATGATCTTGGAATATGGGCTATTAAACAGTTCTTTGTAGTACACCCATGTCTAGTTGCAGAATGGGGAGGATGGATCCTTCTTTCAACCCCAGCCACCTACTACACAAGCAGAGTCCAGCTGCTACTCTGAAGTTGTGGAATTAATAGTGCAGCTGCTCAGGAGGATTTCTCACCTAGATATAAGTCAGAAAATGTTTAAATGGCAATGAGCTTCAGTGTGCCAATAGCACAGTGTAAACAACAACAGCATCTTTGCTTGGTTAGCAGATCCTCCCAAAACAAAGAAAGAAATCCAGCCACTGAATTTAAAAATTCAGCCACTATAAAATCTGTTTGAACACCACGACGAGATACCAAAGTTCTTTTTTGTTCTAGGACTTAATTTGCCAGACCACAATGCTAGTACATTAACAGTTAGATGTCTCTCACCCTGCCTTTGGCTGTGGTTTCTTGGCAAAGAAGGAATTTTAACCAGGATGAGAAGTGGGAGCAATTTACTATGAGGCAAAGCAGCCCAGCTATACAGTCAGTGTAAGAGTCAGGTGGACTCTTCCAAAAATATGTAGGGTCTGTGTTTGAGAGTTTCTGATTTTTATACTCAGTAGGCAAAATGTAAATAGGTAAATAAGGAAATAAATACAGTCAAGTTCTAGTGAAAGGATCTACAATAGATATTTCTAACAGTAAAGGATGAAAAAGGGTGATAAATCAAGATGTAGGAAAACCTGGACCTTACCTTACTAGTGCTCCAGATAACAAGTCTATATTCTTAGCAGCAGACTAAAACTGCTGATTTGCTTAACAAACAAAACAAACAAACAAACACTGTGAATTTTTTTTTTTTTTCTGAAAGCCCTTCCACCAAACTGACAGAGAAAACATCAGTGTGCACTCCTGAACATTTCTGAAAGGAATATGAGTGGTGTGCATCAGCACAGGGGGGGTTGCCATACAAGAGTATTATAAGGAATTTTTAAATGCATATATGATACAGAAAACCACTGTTCCCTTGCTTATGAGAAATACTATCTCCTTCATTGTAACTATGTCATCATGCAAGGCACTATCACCAAGAGAGAGTGCTATTCAGTGGGGACCTACTACATGATAACAATGTGACAAAGATAAAAGATGACTTCTGCTCATCATGGAAATCCTACCCATAGGAAAATTAAAATGTGTGCTGCACATTATGCATTGCCACGGGTATTTATTATTGCAATGCTTTCTAGTGATTTATAGTTTCTGGGTTATCAATTATAAGCTGCAATAGTTTCTTTAATTACTACGTTTCCCTACTTCGTATTCCACTATTACTATCAATTCATCTTTAAATTCAGTATTTACTGCCTTGTAGTCAATACCAGGTGCTGCTAGTTACAAAGATACTGTTTAGGATTTTTAGGTCCCATACCACTATAAAACCTATCATGTTTGAACAAGAACACAGAAGTAGTGCAGAGTGGGATTTCTGTCTGCTTCCTCAATTTAAAGCAGGTTCCAGCTACATTTAAAAGGCAGCAGCTAGTATAGCTTTATAAATAGACATGTATATATACGTGCACACATTCACACCCCTTTAGGCACAAAGCAGCTTTCTAGAAGTTTTGAGAACACCTTGAAACCTGTAAAGGAAATGAAACCTGTCTTATTTTCCTTGCTTCTGCCATCTGTGGCATATGCACCTAGTTATGTTTGGCTACATGCTGTTGTATGAGCACATTGTATCAAAATGACCTAACAACAAACAAAAATATCACACCAGGTGATGCTGTTAACACTGGGACACAAGCTGAAGAGCACAAGAATATAATGCATCATCTTCCAGCCCCGTTGGTACAATAATAAGGGCATGACACACATGAGAACTGCTAAAAGACTGCATTTACTTCCAGTCCTTAGCCATATTGCATGGGCAGAAATTGAAAAGTTATGCAAGTGATGCCATGGGGTGGAGAGGAGGAAGAAGCAGGGCTGTTAGCCTTCCCCAAATGAAAAAAAAGCAGATTACCAAAGATAAGCAAAGCCAAATGAATTGAAAATAAAGTACAACATCAGTAATAAACCACACAAGCGGACGATGCTGGACATAGATCAATCCAAATTACAAGACCTCCCCTCCTCCCAGAAGATATGACAACTCAGGCTTCTCAAATATATCATACTCCAGTGGTGAACTTGGCCATGCAATGACAGGCTGTAAAACACCTGGGGCACACCTGAATTAGGATCATGTTTGGTGCAAATGCTCCTGCATCCTCTGAGAAACACACTACAACTCTGCCTCACTCAATCCTCACTGTGGTCAACAAGACCTACCCATAGTCCCTGGTTCAGTCATTCTGACTCAAAAACTCCTTTCTTGTGACCCCTTTGCTGCTCCCAACACAGCACCCAACATTTCACAGAATCTTTTAGGTTGGAAGGGACCTCCTCAGATCATCTAGTCCAACCCCAAGAGTTTGCAGGTGCCCTAGATGAGATTAGCTTTCTTCTATATGAAGAATCTAATGGTTTATCACTCTTTGCTATGGTTGGGAGCTCTTATCCTCTACGTCTGGCTTTCTGGGGTATAATTGTTTTCACACTCTCTTTTGGGTTTATTGCCTTTGCCTCACTGAACTTCTAAGCATTATGGCTGAATTATTTCCATACAAGGCAATGGTAAGCTTATGAAAGCATTAATATGAGATCCATCTTTTTCCAAACCACCACAATGATGTGATCTGCACAGAAGACTGAATTCTGACAGAAGAATGGTCAACAGCCACCAACTTCAAGATTTCCAGAAAACCTGAACCTTCATCTCATCAACAAGGCCAGCACAGCTTGGAAGGCAGAGAGAATGAAGCCACCAGCAGTAAAAAATTGTATCTGAAGCATGCCAGATACATCCAACAATGCTGTTGCTAGCCACAGGTCTCTGGCAGTGGCCTGAGCAAACAGCAGCAGATGGGAAGGGAAGACAGCGGACAGAGGAGAATTTGGGTTCCAGCAGGAACAAGGGGGAAACACCAGCTGGGAGAGGGTGTAGTTGAGGGGAAGAGAAGAGCACCAGACCTTCAGTCTTCCTGGCATTCTCAGAAAAATCACCACTTTCCTAATGCCTGTTTTCATGCCAGGTAAAGGAAAGGTTAGAGGGAATTTGAACTGGGGATGCCAAGAAATACCACACACGTAGCTCAGTTATGAGCAAGGCAGGCAAACAGAAAGTACATAAGGGATTCAAGCTACAGCTCCCAGAGTTCTCAGGAAGCTGAAGAGGCTCAGAGTTCAGATTCTCCTGCAATAAATTTCCTTTTAAACCAGGTATTAATGTAATCCATGCTTCTGTGAATGCATCTGCTAGCCCCAGTGAATTAGCTACAGATTTTACAACGCCTGCACAGTTTATTAACTTGGTTGGGTGAAAATTACAAATGCTTCCAAATCCTAACTTCCTCACTCTTGGTTTGTTTCAACCAAATACCACTAAAATATGCTCAAGTGCAGTTTGAGGGAGAAATCAAAGACACCAGATTGATTTTAATGACAATTAGGTGTCAAATGCTGTACTGAGTCTTTGGAAATCTCTTCCTGTGCTAGAACAACTCCACCAAAACCCCAGATTTCCAGAGTTTAGATAAACATATGAGGTAATCCACTCCATCCTTGACATACCAACTGGAAGTCACACAATGACTACTACATAGATAATACTCCCTAGACATTTTCATCTAAAACAATCTTCTACAAAATCAAGAATATGCATTTCCACCACCTCTTTTCAGTAGCTATTCCAGAATCTAAATTAGTTCACTGTGAATGTCTCCTTTTAACTGAAATCCTCCCTATTTATAATATCATTATATTACTCTTAACTCTACTTTTTTGAATACTAAATAATTCCTTCATTCTAAACCTCAGAGAATTTTCTAATATCAGACACTTATCATATAACACTTTTGTCATTGCTCGGACAAGCACTACACATTCAGTTTTTTCAAAGTCTTCTTTTGTAAGCCAGCCCTTTTCACTGCATAATCAGGTTTTCTGTTGTTCTCATCACTCCCTCAATTCACTGATTTTTTTTTATTTTTTTTTTTTATTGAAAAAAAAGAAGCCCGGAGTGAATACAATATCCCAGACAATCTCAGTGTTTTGTTTTGTTTTTTAACAGAAATAAACCAAGCTCTCTTACCGGCATATGCTCTCCTTATATACAAAACACTAACAGTGTATGCAGAAATTCTTGAAAAAAGTATTGCTGAACAGGTCCAGATGTATTTCCTCAAGTTTATTCTACCTTGAGTGTGTGTTGAAAAAAGCAGGGTTCAGTTACAAGGGATACGAGCCAGAATGACAGGAAATCTGAGTTCCTTTGGGACAGCTTTGGCCCTACACAGCAGTGCATGTTTAAGGAGTCTTTAAAACACAGATTATTGACCTATAAGCACAAAAGATTCTTCGGAATCTCTCTGGATTGTTATGCAACTGTATTTGGAGAGAGACTGTCAGACTTCCAGCCATGGAACTGAGGCTAGTAGATCTCTCCTTTCTGTGACTCTTCGCAGAATAAACATTACGGATGTTACCATTGTCTAATTATCCTTACACGGGCATTTACGCTGACAAAACAGTAAACATTACACTAACAAAGTGAACAACTCCAAAAGTAGAGGTCTTTTTTCCCACTACACTCTCTCTGCATTTTTAGAGAGGGAAATTGCCACTTAAATTCCACTAAAAGAGTTCTCAGTTATGGATCACTAGCAATATTGATTGTAATGGCTCCTTTGGAAACATTACAGTCTATTGTAGCAGTGTTGTTGCTGCTGCAAATATGTTAATCAGCTGAAACCCTTTTGAATATTGTCTTCAGAATTCTCTTTCAGTCTGCTCATCCCTTATACCACGCTCCTTGCTTTAGCACCTTCCAGCATGCAGAGATGGGAGTGGCATCTCCCAAGACCACAGAGTCATAGAACCACCAAGGTTTGAAAAGACCTCCATTATCTAGTCCAACTGTCTACCTGCCACAAATATTTCCCCACTAAACCACAACCCTTAGTACCACATCTACACATTTCTTGAACACCTCCAGGGACAACGACTCCACCATCTCCCTGGGCAGCCCATTCCAATGCCTGATCGCTGTTTCTGAAAAGAATTTTTTACTAATATCCAACCTGAACCTCCGCATAAATTGAACCCATTCCCTCTTATCCTATGGCTGTTACCTGGAGAAGAGCCCAACCCCTACCTTGCCATTACCTCTTTTCAGGGAACTGTAGAGAGCAGTAAGATCTCCCCTAAGCCTCCTCCAGTCTATACAGCTCCAGTTCCCTCAGCCATTCCCCATAAGACTTGTACTGCAAACCCCTGTTTACCTGAGCATTGACCAGCACACCCAGGTCCATTTCTTCCACACAGCCCTCCAGCCACTCTGCCCCAAGCCTGTAGTGCTGCCAAGACAAGACGGCACAACCCAGTTTCCCACACCCTCATTTTTCCCTGAAGTCACAAGGATCACACACACCAAAATAACGTATGCACCAAGAAGAGAAAAACAAAGAATTGCTTAACGTAGCAAACAGTGAAAACAAAACAAAAACTATACAATTCTTGCATGCTGAAAATGGCTACATTTTTTTGCACCCCAAATTGCTAAAATATTGAGACAGAGGTTATGCCAAAACAGATGGACAGAAAAAAAAAGTAGCGAAAAATAATCATTCATCCCCTTATTCTTCACTCCTGCTCGGATCTGCTTTGGAAGTTAAGGTGAGAGAACGCATCTGCTCTGGGGATCTGCACCCTGGCACATGGCAAATCATGGCAAAATTCAGGAACCGAAGAATGACTACATGGAAGTGCAGCTTCCCATGGCTGCTCTATATAATCTTTGCTCTCATCCACTGGTTTTAAATAACTTACGAGCTCACTTTCGATGCCTCCCCAAAGATGCAGTGAAGTTAACCAATCATGGAGATATTTTTCCAAGGCAGCATCCACATACCCCAGAGAACATAGGCTAGATGAACACAAGCAATAGAGGGAATGTAGGAAACCTAATTCCCAAGTCTCACAAGCAAAAGTCTCACAACGGTTGTGTGAAAATGAGAAGATACAGACATTGAGAGTGATCTATGTGCTGAAACGTATGGGAAACGCTTCTCTGAAACCTCACTAAAGAACAGTGCTGCAATTATGGGTGGGAGGGGAAGCAAAAAACATTAAAAGAAATCAACCTAGCTGGTGTTGGGCCTTATTCTTGACTACAGAACTACATCACAGTAAAAGCAGTTACATAAGGGCAGCAAGAACTCATTATTCCATGTCATGGCCCCTTCACACCATGTTCAGCTTTCAAGCGCAGAGAGCTGAGCCCTAGGATAACACCAGCCACAGCATGGGGACTGGACTTGTGATACATCAGAAGCAGTCTGACTGTAAATGTAAAAACATGCAGCCTCTACCTGTTATTAATGAGTATGAATTGTTTGGAGTGATACCAAACATCAAAACAAAGCACAGTTACTTGAATTAACCTCAGTAAACAAACTGTCATAGAAAAGGCACAGTTTTAGACAATTGATATTGTCCCAGTAGAAAACAGAGCCCCACAGGCTTCAACAGGTTGCAGGTATTAGAAGCAACCTGACTGTGGTCACAGCAGGTCAACAAAGAAGCCTATGAGAACATACACAGTAAATCAAACGTTCCTCCAACAGGAATCAAATGCTTTGCCAAATGCATAGATAAATACGTGCACTCATCTCCCTGCAAAAGCCGAAGTAGCAGGGGGGGGGGCGCTTTAACCATCCCAGTAAGCCCTTGCAACATTGTGGAATCCTACTGCTTAGCATAATACCCCCAAGGAACCTGGGCTGGTAAGGCACAGAGCTCTCATCAGCAACTGTGTGTCGGCTGTAGCTTCTTCCACAACCCATACTCTTCAGAACTTAACAGACCAAAAGGTGCCCAGAGTCCACATAAAAACACATGGCACAAGTACATCCAGGAGAGGAGCGGAAAAAAAAAAAAAAAAAAGGCTATAGAGAGAATATTTAGTTTCTGCCTTTCTGCCTATTTCCCTTCTCCCCCAAAAACTCGCTGTAGAAAAACAAAGAATACAAAGGGAAAAGAAAGTTTTATGTAAAGTATCTTCTCCAACAGTTGAAATCACATCTAGTAGAATGTAATCACTTCTACAGCCATAGTTAAAATAGTTTTACTGCTCTACAATTAGATCTTCACAATGCTTCATATGCCCGATATGCATTCTCAGCAATATTATTTGCTTTCAACTTTCAGCCTTAAGACAGTTACAATCCTTAAGTGCTACAGGTCAAGTTATCAGTCACTCAATGTAATTTTATATTGGCCATGCACTAATGACTAACTGCAAGCTTTTCTCCAGAAACCTGAATCTGCAGCATAGCAGGTCCCCATTCACACCCCATTTCTCAGCCCTATCGTATGCAGTATTAACATTACAAGCATCAGTCATAAGTCAACACTGCTGAAGCCTTGTTCTTCCAGAAACTTCCACATTATATTTTACAGAGAAGCCAGCTTGGCACTATTTAACTTGCAATGACAGTAGACATATTTGTGATTATTCAGCAGTTAAGAATGCATATGGTTAAGAAGTGGATAGGTTGATGATAGTTCTGTGTGGACACGGCACTAGGGAACCTGGAAGATCAAACTGATAGCTTAACTTGATTACCTCCTTACTAACAGTGCTGATGGAAGCAGGAGGATGGTAAGCATTCAGCTCTTCCCTCCAGATAAAGGGAGTGTCTTCCAGCTGCAGCTCCTACTCTGCAGCTCCAGCATTAGCAGCCCAGCTTTCCAGGGCTCCCTCCATGACACCCCCCCAACCTCACAGCACAGTTGACCACAGCCTTGGCAGTGCCAGCCCACAATAGTTACTGCTTGCACAGCAGCAAAGAGCTGCAGAGGTGACTTGGGCACACACAAAAGCTGGAAGGGGACAGAGGGCAGCAGTGGGACAGCATATCCTGTTGTTCCAGCTACACCAAAACACAGCTGTATCTCTCTGGCTACTGAGTTGTCAGAGAGTAACTGCTTACATCAGATATTGAAAGAAACTCCACCACTTACTAAAATGAAAATGTATTATCTCAGCTGTAACCAAAACTAAGTGCTGAGGGGCTTTCTTTGTCTCTTCAAGACATGCTGGGAATTTTAATTATCTACAGATAATCCTCATCTGGAGGTCCCACATTTCGAGGGTTCAATGATTCTGGGAAAGAAACCAGATTGCTCCAAGACAGGAGAGCTGCAGGCAGGTACTCACTGCAGTGAGCCGTGCCAACTGCCAGCAGAAGCACTCCCTCCCCCAGCTCTGTTCAGGCTCCTCTGGGAGATGATTCAGGTCTCTGGGACAGCTGGAGACAGGGTTTTGCAAGGGAATCTAATCCATGTCACTGTAGCCAGCCAGGCTAGCTGCTGAAGATGGCTGACTCTGCCATCAGCAGATTAGGGGATGCTCATATGATCTCTCGCATAGGGAAAGTTGTGGGGACAGTAACCTCTGGCTCCTGGGCAGCAGAAAGCAGCTGGGAACAGTAATATTTTCAGTAGGCTCAGCTGGAACCAGAAAAGAGCATCTGTCCATGTTTTCAACGACAGGTGGCAAGGAAAAAGAGTGTGTGAAGTGCATAGCTAACCCCAACCCTATTTCTATAATGAGAGAAAGTTTACTGACATCTTGCTTTAAAGCTTTATTTTTAGCTCTTTCATTTAGCAACATTCAGAGATGGTAGTACAGGCCAGAACACAGTGATATTTCCAGAAATACATAAGGCATATTTATACCTAACAATAATGTCTTGCTGTCATTTTCAGAGTGGGCTAATGATTGAGTCATGCAGCAATATCTAAAATCATTTACACCATGAGGAGGTGCATTTTAGTGTTGCACTTCTCACTTCATCAGCTGCTTGTACCAGCAAGACCCAATTCAAACACCAGCAGCACTGAGTCCTTCCATGCACCACTCTGACAGATTAAATCATTCTTTCAGTGTTTTAAAGCACATTATAATCCACAATATGTTGCCTCTAGGACTGTCCCTCCTCATCAGAAATATCTAAACAGTGCTTGTAACTGTATCAATAGTTCTATAACCTGACTAGTAAAGAAAAATCACATCTTTTGAATGATTTCTGAGCTACGCATTCGAATACGCAAGCTCCCAGATTTTCATGACCATCATGCCCTTTTTACATTTTCCTTAAATAAATGTTCCTGTGCTTGTAACCATCTGACTGCACTGTTCTGCCCACGCTTCTCTGAGGAGCACATACACCTTTGATGTGCATATATTCTTTTCATACATTGCTTTGCTCCCATTTTCACTTTTTGTGCCTATTTTCACTTGATTTACTGTGTACCTTCTCTACCTTCTGTTGCTCCTGATGGTGGTGGTAGAAAGATGTCTTTTTCTACCCAGTACTGCATGAGACAACAAGAGTCCAATGTATAGTACTGACTCTCAACTGTAAACCAGCTGGTTCCAGTGGACCAGAAGCATTGCCAAAACATCATAACAACACAGAGTCTAAAGAGAGGAGGGAAAATCACAAAGCAGAGAGCCAGAAGGAGACCTAGGTACCTGCCCATAGTTAGATTCTCACATCTGATAGCACTATTTCCTATTGCAAGTTGTAGCACTCAGTGTCACTGAGACTTGGCACGTGCTGGAGGTCACACCGATGCTCAAGCCAGACAACACCAAGGCCAAACATGTCTGACACATCCAAAACCCTTTGTTGCTGATGCCTGCACCTCTTCAAGTGTGCATGCAAGACTTGAATATGCAATGAGGGCTCTTACAGCAATATGAACTTTGTATTTGAATGGAAAAATGGCAATGTTCACATTCATCTCCACCTATCACCTCAAATTGTATTAATGTAATATATTTATAAGGAAAGACTAACAATTAGTAATCCTCAAAAAGAAATTCAAAGCCTTCTTCAAATACATTTTACCCACTCCTTTGATTTGGGCTTTATCCTGAATGCCATCCCAATTCCTCAAAGCAAAAACGAAGGTATTGAGAATTTCACTGGCTTGCAGAAACAGTCATCACCAGAGGAGGTGATGGTATAGATTTGACTTCTGTGCTCTGACCAGAAGAGCAATCATTTTCCTCTCAACATACTTTGACATCATAATATCTGCTGTTGGCTAGGAAGTGCTGGCAGATGTTCATACCTAACAACAATAACAATAATGTTTTGGAAGACTTCCTCCTGCTTTCTATTCATAATTGTAAAATGTTCCAGTGTAGCTTATGGGAAGACACAATTACTTTGTAAATCACTTTCCTACAGAAAAATAAAATCTAATACCCACTGCTATGCAGATTATAACTGCATTCTGGTGCTGCCAATACAACCAAGTAGCATCAGGCACTTAGATAACTTTACAACGTGCAAATCCCCATTGTGCATCTTTGAGTTACCTGTTGACAACACAGCCTGCCACTTCTGTAATCTTTCTAAAATAAAGAGCATCATTTAGGCTTCCAGCATGTGTTAAGTATATAGGTAAAGCTTTATAACAGTTAAGAACATGCTCTATGAAAAAGGCTAACATGTATGTTGTACAAGAAGAGATCTGTTTTCCACAGAAAGAAACAAAAAAAAAAAAAAAAAAAACCAACAAGTCAAAGCTTAAAATTATCCATCCATGAACTAACTCTGTATCACCTTTTTTTGGTTTTGTTTTGTTTTTTTCCCCCCCCCAAGATCAAGATCCCCCAAGATTTGGGTTATCAAAGCTTTAGCTGGAATATGGAAAAAAAACAGGCAAAAATAAATATGAAGTCAACAAGAACATATTTCCAGTTCACACACCACAAATACATATGTTAAGAGGTGAGCATTGCAGCAATGCTCCTACAGCATAAGCTCCAAGAGCAGAAAAAAAAATGACTACATGGACCAGTGGTCTGGTGGAGTAGGGCAAAATCTGTATTTCTATAGGCAAGTCAGAAAAAAAGAACATCTATCTGCCTTGTTTGGGCTCTGCTTTGTATAAGGATATCAGAGTTCAGTGCAGTAACAGAACTCTATTCAGTCCTGCAGGGCACTGAAGGATGCTGAGTGCCTTCAGCCACCATCAGACCTCAAGGTTTTGTCCACTTTACCTCCTGATTCCTCTCAGGGAAAGAAGGGGTTTGTGTGAAAACTTAAACTCTTGCCTGCTTTTGCCACAACTAAATTGGCAACCTACTGCGTACACTCATACTTAAAAGAAAAAAAAGAAGAGGAAAAAGCTTATTAAAAATTCTTCAGTAACCAACAGTGATTTTGTCCTAATGTTGGAATGCACACAACAAGAAGAGTTCCTCTTACACTGCTCTAATAATATCTAGGCTAAAGTCATCGGGAGCTTTGGTTCCCCCACTATAGAATGAGGGGCCCTCAACTTCCCTACAGTACCCTAAAAATTAGGGCTCTTTTAGGATGGGCAGCACACACCACACAAATGCATCGCCGTGCTGAGCAGCCACCTCTCACAGAAGGCAGTTCCGAAGCTGCAAGCCCACTGCTGACGTTCGTAACAGCAGCTTATGCGGGTGCTGCCGAACGCACAGCCACGCACCTCCACATTCGTGTCCACAGTGACACACACTGGCTGCGCACGGAAGGACAGGGCTACAGAGAGCCTCGAAAGAAAGAAAAAGAAAAGAAAGCCTTTGGCAACTATTAGCTTCTGATAAATTACCTCATTAATGCAAACATGAAAAAGAAATTTCCTTTCCAGATCTTATCTCCCCTTAATTATAACTCTTCTATAGGGGGAGCAGCCTCTTGCCTGTTGCACCAGGAATTGTTGCAGATGAGTGCTGATGAGCTGATGTGATGCCAGGAGCCAACACCAAGTCCCTCTGCTTTAAAACTACAGCTGATGCAGGGATTGCTCCTGCTCCACCAGGAGCTGTGCTCCTTGCTCTTCTTTAGCCATGTTTCTCATGAGCATTTAGTCATCTTTCATAGAGGAAACTTGTTCCTAGGGGCTATTTTTAAGCTTTTTTTTTTTTTCCTCCGTGAAGATGGAGATTTTTCCTGAAAACATTCTTGACTCCAGCTTCATTTAAGGCATCAGTACATTATTAAAGTGGACACTGAAAATGAATGAGTGTAGGTATCATAACCTCTGCCAATAAATCCTGTTTTCACTGAGAATTACTTCCCAGACCTATGCACATTACAATATAGGGAAGCATAAGTATTTGGAAGAAACCTCCTAACCATATTTTGAATGCTGGAACAAGAGCACCTCATTATTTCTATTCCCAACAGAAGAAAGAATAACCACAAGCACTACAAGAAGCCCAAACTCAGCCTTTGTTTCCCACGATGTGTACAGCACTGACGCTCACAGGGGCCACTTGACCCTGGTGAAGCTGCAGTTTTTATTTCCAGCCATCTGCCTCTCTCCTCCGGGGCACTTCCAGCTCAGAATTTCGCTCGATTCGCGTGAAACTTTCAGGGAGCGCTGCCTGCGCTGGAACTGGGGGATGTTCAGCGCTTCCCAAGTAAAGCAGAAGAGTGGGTGGTGCCATTATTCATCGCTGCACCCCACGACTCACAAAACAAGCCATCTGCCATCCCCGTTCCTGCTGTACTTTAATTAAGCGACTCCCAGTTAAAGGAAGGGAAAAAAAAAAAAAAAAAAAAAAAAAAGGAAAAAAAATAGGAAAAATAAAAAAGGAAAGATACAGAGAAAAGGAGGGAAAGCGGGGCTGGGGGTATGGAGCAGAGGACCAGCAGGAGGGGAGCGGTGCACCAGAGCCACGGGGCCGTACCTTGGAAGAGGAAAGCTTTGCTCCCGTTGTGCAGCCCCAGCACCTGGCGCACGCCCGCCGCGGAGCCCGGCAGCCCCAGCTCGGACAACACGTCGATCTGCAGCGAGGGGTCCACGCCGAAGCCTGCGACTGACCCAGAGAGTGACGTTAACCCTCCCGTCGCCTCCGCAACTTTCCGCCGGGACCCGGCGGCGGCCGAATCCCGCACCGCCCGCCGCCGCCCGGCCGCCGCCTACCTGGCCCCAGGCAGAGAAGAAGGCAAAGCGTGCCTAAGCCGGACTCCATGGTACAGCGATGCGCTCAGTCCATAGTCCCCCTCCTCCGGCTGCTGCGGGTGAAAAACCTCCGGGGCAGAGGCTGGACGCCTCCCCGCCTCTCACCGGGAGGAGCGGACCCCCCGCCGCCCCGCAGCGCGCATCACGCCGGGCGCACACAAAGGCGAGGGCGGGGGGCCGGGCGGGCAGCGCAGCCCCGAGCCGCCGGGCAGACAATGACCGGGCTCCCGCCGCCCTGCGAGAGCGGCCGCCGCTACCGGGAGGCGGTGCCCGAGCCCCGCAGCTCCCGCCCCGCCGCCAGGCGCAGCCCCTCGGCCGCGAACCGCAGCCTCTCCCCGGTTCCCGCGGGAACGTCGCTCTCCTTGCCGCCGTCCGGCGGGGACACGGAGCTAGCAGGAGGGGCTCCCGTTTATCCGCGGCCGCGGGAGCCGCCCACCGCCCCCACCGGGCCGGGCCGGGCCGGGCCGAGGGCGGCGCCGCCTCACCCCACGGAGCCGTGCTGATCGGGGGCGGCGGGGGGCGGCCAGAGGGAGACCCTCGGGACGCTCCCGTGCTGCCGCCCCGCTTTATTTTCGCCTGCCCGGTCCGGAATACCACCTCCTTCCCATCTCGACGTGACACCGTCCGGGCGGAGGGGAAAGATAAATTCGGGGATAGAGAGAAGGAAACGGGACGTGTACGGAGGTTGGCGGGGATCGCGGCCTGCGGAGGTTCTCTGCAGGACGGTTTCACGTTGCCCTGCAAAGGTCCCATCCACAGCCACTCGACAAATATTTTGCTCCCCAGCTGTGACATTTCCATGGCTCTCTTTGGGTGAGGGGCGCTAAGAATATCTTTACCCTTACCTTTCCTTCCCTGAAGACTAGTGGTGGTCAAAGCCACAACGCCCTGATGCCAGTTGTTCCAATTTTGCCAAGTAAAGAATTGACTTCAATTTTTTGCCAGCCCCATGTGAATGCCAGCAGGATCTCGAGTTCAGCCCAAGATTTCCTGCAGTGCTTATTGACCTTCCCCCAACTTCATCTTTTATGATCTTTACAAATAATGAGGTCTTTACAATTAATCCTTACAAACCTTTCCAAATGGTTGCCCAAGGAGGTTGTGGATGCCCCATCCCTGGAGGCATTCAAGGCCAGGCTGGATGTGGTTCTGGGCGGCCTGGTCTGGTGGTTGGCGACCCTGCACATAGCAGGGGGGTTGAAACTAAATGATCATTGTGGTGCTTTTCAACCCAGGCCATTCTATGGTTCTGTGATTCTGTAATCCAGTGACTGAAAGAAAGTTCTTTTCTCAGATATAACCATGGAAGGTAATGGTAGATTCCTTTTCCAGGTCAGACCATCCAACACAGATCCAAAGCAACGCTTATAGCAAACACCTTTCCTAGAAGAAGAAAAAGGAGGAAGGAATGTCTACAGGTGAACAATGAAAACTGTCCCTCAACACAAGTCCACAACCAGGGCATTACACCGCAGTGAGCCTTGTTGCCTGCATCACCCCTGGATGAGCTTCCCTTCTAGGTGCAACAGACGAAGGGGATGGGATGGATCCTAGCTCCATCCTGATTACACTGACACCTCTTCTACACCAAAACTTGTCTCTAGCATGTTGGTGAAGTGGAACCGTGCTTCCAAACACCTGGAACCCATCAGCTGTCAGAGCAGGCAGAAGGGGTGTTTTGCTGTGGGAGTTAATGGACACAGACCACATGATGGTGGTTGTTTTCATTCTACTTCAGTCACAATGGTTGAAGATAACTGAATCAGAAACATTTAATTTGAGAAGAAAGAGGTTCAAAATCTGAAGCGCTCATGGTGCATAATGATCCTCAGGCTGAGCCAGGCATGTAAGTAAACAGAACAAGAGAAGCAAACACCTGTATTTAATTCCTGCATCTGCCAGCAGCCAGTGACAATTTCCATCGGCAGGAGCTGCCACTATAAAGAGGTGAGCTTGGGAGAGCCCTCTCCTGAGATACGCCAGCTCTGTTCCAAGGGACCTTCAGGGAGTGGCCATTCATCTTCATGTCACAGACACAAAAAATAACACAACACACAGCCACACTGCCCTGTCTGTTCCCTGTTATCCCATGAGCCCAGGGCAGACATTATCCACGTCATGCAGAGATGTATTTCTGCTTTGTGAGATGTGAACAGTGACATAACTCAGCTAACCTAGAGCTACGTCAGCAATAGAATCAGACTTTCTATCACTGTAAGGAATATGACATTGAGGATCTTTCATACATTTTGCTGAATCTAATAAATCATTTTTCTACCCATGGAATCACTCTCTGATCACCCTAGAAACACACTGTTTTACAGCCTTTCTGAGCATGTCCCTCTCTAAATCTGGGTATTATGGAAGCACTAAAAATAAAATGCTTCTCTTTTACATCTCCGGTTGGCCAGAACATTCTTTCTTTTGATGGAAACCATGGCTTCTATCCAACAGTTCTGCATCTGAAGAATGTTGAGGTTTCATTTGATGAAAAAGAATATTTGATGTCTCAGATGTATCTTTCCCTCCCTCCCCCCCTCCCCCCCTCCCCCCCTCCCTTCCTTCCTTCCTTCCTTCCTTCCTTCCTTCCTTCCTTCCTTCCTTCCTTCCTTCCTTCCTTCCTTCCTTCCTTCCTTCCTTCCTTCCTTCCTTCCTTCCTTCCTTCCTTC